>NC_069085.1:4423926-4753578 GCF_947172395.1 Bicyclus anynana | reverse complement strand
AACATTAGATCAGGTACGTGATCACTTATCTACATCTTCCCAAGTAAACAACCCATTTCTTTTTTTTTAGTAATAGTTGACAGTACAAGCAGATGACCTGGATATTTGTGAAAATACCATTGCCAAGATAGAGCATCAATCGAGCATAGTTTTGTTGACAGGTTCAGGCTTTTTGTAGAAGAACGTCATATAAGCTGGTCAACCGGAGGCATACCTATGCAATATGCTTACAGATTTTTGTTTTCATTATACTTATAATTGTCAGAGAAAGCATACCTAATACCTTAATGATACTACCTAAGCGAAAAACCATCTTCTGTTTATGACGATGATTTTTCACTAAAGCATAGGTGAGAAGGCTTATATGCCTATAATGTCACCAGCAATAATACCCAGGACACAGCGACGCTGCTTTGCGGAAAATAAAGACAGGTGATGGTCCTTCCACGGACGAGCTTTATCTGAGCTGGTTCTATAAAATTGAGAGCAACCTAAATACCTTGACAGTAAAAATAAGTCGGCATCAGTAGTGAATGCACGAAGCGGTCGTAACAGAGTTTATAGAAGATGGAAACAGGCGCAGGTAAACCAATTTGGTGCCCGTGTAATGAGGTCGACGGTACATTAATGTCGGGCGTCTTGCTTTAGACAGCTTTCATTTAATCAGTGGCGAATTTATGGCGACTTGGCGACTAGGAAACGTCTTATACCCTGGGTTTATACCTAATCCCTTTTCTTAAGTCACCGGAATCTTTCGGTGCGAAACTGGTTTATTAAGAATTTAAACGAGCTCAAACTGTGAGCTAAAACACCTGTAGATATGTAATTTACCTATATATTTTTGGAAACAAGCCAAACATTTGTATTTATACTTATATGGGCATATTATCGGAGAATATTATAAAAGAATATACTAAGAATATGTATATACTCGTACAGTATACTATGTACCTATGTCATCATCATCATCATCATTTACAACCCATATTCGACTCACTGTTGAGCACTAGTGTCTTCTTGGAATTTAAGAAGTTAGGCTAAAACTGTACATATATGTTTTGTGTGACTAAAGGAAGACTTCACTCACGTAGAGAATTAAGAACATTTTTACGTATGCAAGTTTCCTCACGATGTTTTACCTTCACCATTTGAAATGCGTTATATTTAATTTCCTAACATTCACAGAGCCACACGACTGAAAAAATGGAGGTACATGCCCAGGACCGGAGTTGAACCGATATCCTCCGAATCGAAAGCAGAGACCTTATCCACAGGGCTATCACGATACCATAAAGATACATAATACTAGGGTAATATATTATAGTGTATGTACTCAAGTGTATTTGCTCATATATCAAAGTCGTCATAAATAATTCATTGTTTCAATGCTGGAGCCAAGGCAGTGACTCCGCTCAAACGGCAACTGTCAATAATACAAACACCGCTGTTTGTCCGTCGTAACAAATGGTAAACCACTGAGCCTCTGATTAATGATCGTATATACCGGCCACCGCCAACAAATCGAACTGTTGTTTATTATGCGCGAATTTATTTGCCTCGAAATATCTACATCTCCACAGGAACATGAGTTTTTATTGTCATAATTGTTACTAGCGTGAAATTCAGTTAAATTTCTCACAAATCTGGAGTTTTCTGGTATAAAATGTTGATAACCTCCTCCATTTTCTTGTGATTTGTACAAAGCATTTTGTGTCATCATTTCCCGTACCTAATAGGCTCCAGTCAGGAATAGTATCATCGAATTCCAAGGTCTATGTTTATAGGTCACATGCAGAACTTATACATTTACAGTTTTATAATGGCATGGCATGATGAAATGCGTTGCGGTGCCTTGCTGACTTCGGAGTCAAGAGGAGGTCGTTTCTGCGCAAATTGGCAGAGGTCCAGAAAGGAATTTTCCTCCTCGGGGAAATAGTCCTGGAACAGCCACACATACTCATTTTACAAGTATGAATGCAGATTGCCTACATGCAGTAAGCAAGTGGAAAGTGGTGGCTATAATAAGTTCACCGTTCGTGCGTTTATCATGTTTTAACTGACCCTCAATTTACTGGTATTAAAAAGATTCAAGTATTTAGAAAAATAATCAAATTTTTATTTGGATGCACCGAGTTTATTTAATTTGATTAATTTGAAATTAAAATAAACTTGTTGCAACGTCAGTAACTAAAATCCAGTACAACGAATTACCCTTTGTTATATTTTCCGCGACGTCACGGAGCTCTGTGGCACAATTCCTTTCATACAAAAAGAACTTTTAAAAGAAAAGTAAAACGTAACGTAATGTTCGCGTGCTGAGGGAAACTTTACGCAGCCCTTTACCCTTTTCCGACATACTTTTATTACAACAAGAAAATTTAACCGGTCTATTTTGAAAAAACGTTATGAAAACTCAGCGTTTTCAAAACTTTTTTAATGAGTTGCGAAACGCAATAAAATCCCGGTCAGAGGTTTAAATATGAAACCGCTGGATTTTCCTCGTAAATTGGGATCTTTGATATCCCTGACCGATGAAATATGCCCACATACAAAAGCTGTTGAATATGTATGATGTGATTTATATTAATACCCTCGAAAAAATTATTGTAATTGAATTATTTCACCGGACCTGGACTGGTTACAGAAGCTTATCTTTTGCCCAAAGAATCAGCCTGGCTGTCCAGCGCGGAAATGCAGGCAGTATTCTTGCCACTATTCCACGTGGACATGATTTGTGTTTGGGTTGTAATGGTGGACTCAGTAGCGATTACTACCAGATGTTAACTACAACGACCTTGACCGTTGGGTTAATGTGGTCTCTGAGACACAGGATTGCAACATTTCTTAAAATTTGCCAAATTTTCGTACGAAATTAAACCCAAATGTTTTAGTCAGTCGAAGGATTCTAATTCGTCATAATCATCAAAAAGTTCAGGTTCAACGGTCTATTAAGGTTGGATTCTATAAAATTTCAAATACTTTGATATCTATGCCAATATTATGAAGCTGAAGAGTTTGTTTGTTTGAACGCGCTAATCTCAGGAACTACTGATCCGATTTGAAAAATTCTTTTAGTATTAGATAGCCCATTTATCAAAGAAGGCTAAAGGGTATATATTATCTTCGTATTCCTACGGGAAAGAGAACCACGGGTGTGAAACCGCGCGGCGTCAGGTAGTCAAATATATTACATGAAATTTTAATGACTGTCTGTGTATTTCTTACAAAAATCTTTGTATTATACTATATTATCTTACATTTCTCTTGACCTTGTAACAGTAAGTAGTTCACAATGAAGCCTTACAATAGTATTGAGAGTAAACACGATAAGTGGATACAATTTATTTTAAGGACATTATGGTTATGTATTTAATATGTTTTATTGATATAATAACTTTATATTCATTATTCAGATTATTTAATAGATACCCTTTCATAATTAATAGGCTAGCTGACACTTTTTTTAAATGATCTTATATAGTTCATTATCGTTCTGCTAGACTGTTTTTTTTTCATATTTTTTTGAGACGTGATTACATGGAAATTTTAGTTTTTAACCGACTTCCGAAAAGGAGGAGGTTCTACGTTCGGCTGTATGTAAGTTTTTTTTTTTTTTTATGTATGTCCAGCGATAATTCCGTCAATTATAGACCGTTTTTGAAAATTCTTTTTTTGTTTTGAAAGGTTTACTTCCAGGGTGGTCCCATTTTTTTCATGTCAGGATCTGATGATGACATCCTGGAGAAACTGAGGGGAACTTTTGAAAGTTGTAGAGACGGCTAGTGCGTTCGTTAGTGTTTCCATAAGATATTTTAAACCACTACAACTTTATGAAGGTTTGGAGTTGGTCTGATGATGGAGCCGAAACACAGACGATGAAACTCGTCAAGGATTTACAGCAGTCACCTTTTGTTTGGACTTGATTAATTTGTATTCATGAGTATTTTCCACCTATATGGGTTGTGACTGTATTAAGGGTCTGGTGATGAAGACGAGGGACAGTGAAGAGAACTCCTCGACGGTTCACAGTAGCTACCTTGTGTTTGGACTTGATAAATTTGTATTGATGAGAACTTTCCACCTAGATGAATTGAGACTGTATTAAGGGTCTGGTGATGAAGACGAGGGACAGTGAAGAGAACTCCTCGACGGTTCACAGTAGCTACCTTGTGTTTGGACTTGATAAATTTGTATTGATAAGAACTTTCCACTTAGATAGGTTGTGACTGTACACACGCAGTAGGTATGCTAACACTAAAAATAAAAAAATAAAAATTTTAATAAAAAAAATTCAACCGACTTCCAACTCAAAAAATAACTTTAACTAAAAAGCAAAAAATAACATCCTACCTATGTGCTACCTTCTGATCAGTTTGAAGGCGGTGCCAAGCCAGTGTCGTGTTTTAATTAAAGCTGTTTCTGAAAGAACCACAGAAATTTAAACGTGTTTAATTAAAAAATCACTGGCTTGGCACCGCCTTCAAACTGATCAGAAGGTAGCACATAGGTAGGATGTTATTTTTTGCTTTTTAGTTAAAGTTATTTTTTGAGTTGGAAGTCGGTTGAATTTTTTTTATTAAAATTTTTTTAAATATGTTTTTGACAATACGAGCAGCGAACCGCAGTTGAATGATATACTCGCCATTGATGTTGATGCCAAGTCCATCACAGTCCAGAAGCTTAAAGACGTCTTCCGAGTTCCGAATTCCGATGCGACAGTAAATAGCTTCGGAGAGAATGAGAGATCATCATCATCACTCACCGCGAAATAACACACTGCACAACTTTTCCGTGTAAAAAAAAAAACTTTTTATGTATAATTTCTGTGGACTTATACTACTAGGTGAAAATCACCTTAGCGCGATACAATTTTGGTACAAGTGGTAATAACGTCATCTAGTATGCGACTCGGCAACTACATTTACAAGGTCTGGTCTGCTGAGCTCGAGTCTCCTCTCAGAAAGAGAGGGGTTAGGCCAATAGTCCACCACGCTGGCCCAATGCGGATTGGCACACACGCAGAGAATTAAGAAAATTTTCTGGTATGCAGGTTTCCTCACGATGTTTTCCTTCACCGTTTGAGTCACGTGATATTTAATTTCTTAATTTGCACACAACTGTAAAGTTGAAGGTGCATGCCCCGGACCGGATTCGAATGCACACCCTCCGGAATCGCAGGCAGAGGTCATATCCACTGGGCTATCAGGGTTTTTTTGGAACTTGGATGTACCTGTAGTCAATTCGGCATCTCTGCAATGATCTCAGCACCGCCCAAGTTTCCACCGAATTGAAGGCTTTTTTATAGTCTACAACCGCTAAGCATAGTGGCTGGTAATACTCTTGGGTCATATGTATAATCTGCCGCAGCGTAAGGATGTGGTCTATGGTAATAAACCCTTTTCGTAATCTGACTTGTTCGCCATTTCGGAATCCGTCTTGTTCGGGAGACTGGAAGTCGTCAAACCTACAAGCGAGACTTGGTGGATTCGTAATGATTCTCGAGAACAATTTTACACATGGCTCAGCAGCGAGATGATAATTCTCCAGCAAGGTGTTGTAACCTTTTTTCTTATTTAAAATACCTTCAACGTGCAAAATTTGACCTGTTACAGTTTTATTATAAGTCTGTTCTTGAAATTTATTTCCAATCATAAATGTAATGTGAAAAACTGTCGATAGATGGCACTTTATCAGTTGCATATCACGCTTCAGGAGTTCTTTACAAATATTATATAATGGAGCCTAAACATATATATTATTAAATGTCGCGGTCACTAAAAACAAATTATAATTGAATTTTTGAAACGGATACTCTTTCAGTATCCGTAAGAATAACAGACTCATCTCATCATGATAGAATTAGAGTGAAGTGAAGCAAATAAGCCATTGTTGCATTCTTTTTATAAAAGGTAATTTTTGACGTGACTAGAGGTGAGTCGTACTCGCTAAAACGCGTACTGAGTGTTACGAGTACGAGTACGCCGAGAGACGCGCTCCAAAGACTAGCTCCACGAGTATTTAGAAGTACGAGCCATTAGGACCCATAGAATAGATACGTACTCCTAAATACTCAGTGGCCAGCGATTTTACGTCATATTATCTGATACTAAGCGTACATTAATTTCAAACGAGTTCTACGTAGTCATTTGGACTAGTGGTATGTACGCAAGGTACAAAAATATTGAATCCTGAGTCCGATCCCGGGTAACTGAAAATCTTTTTGTCTTTTTATTTTGTTTTTTTCAATTGGTTTCTTTTGGTTTTTGTAATCCACAAAAAAAAGAAAAAAATTTGCAAACAAAAATATTTCGGTCATTAATTTCAAAATTTCAATGTAATTTTATTATTTAGTTATTTCTTTTAACATTACCTCATGATGCTGTCGGGTTACATTAACTTGTTACTTTAGCGGATAAATAATCATACTAAAACAAATAAACATTATGTTTTTAAAATAAGGATTAAAATCAGGGACTCCAATTATTGGAGTATTAAGAGTATTTAGTGTATACTGCGTTAAAAAATCGGTCTTATGTTTGATAAAGTAAAGACAATTTTTCATCAGCAATGGGACGTCACTCACACATTCTTAAACGAACGCGTCCGGGAACGCGTCTCGCGATGTTTTGTCTGTTGGAGTATGAAGTGTTTATTGCGATGAAAAACCGGTCTTATGTCTAGACAACAAAGTCTATTTTCTTTCGGCATTGATAGAAGTCTCTCACTCACACATTACTAATCGAACGCGTCTCTGAACACGTCCCGTATTGGTTGGACCGTTAGAGTATTTGCGAGTATTGGACTCGCACTCTGTTGACGTCTTGCGCTCCTCGGTACTCGGTACTTCTAAATACGCTTAATACGTGTATAAGTCCCTACTCCGTACTCGTACGCCATACGTCTTCCAACAAACCTAGTGTTAAGACCTGCTCCAGTATATACGCCTCACCTCTAGACGTGACATGACAATGGGGATGATGACTAGGTTTTAATATATTGATTTTTATGATACATTCGGGTAAATAAGGTCAATGTTAACTAATTTGTACATAAAAAGCAAAGATTGACTGGATATTTGCAAAATAAATAAGATTATAAAATTTCAAAATCTACTAAAAATATTTTATCGTAATTAGATGAAAATTCATACAGTTTTAGCTTCCTTACATTAAATGTGACATTTTTTAATATATGAACTATAAACATAAACGCAGAAATAACAAAGATATAAGTAATTTTGTTTAAACGCCCATACAAATCTAACGATTATTAATTGCCTACGACGTCATAAGTGCGTACCATTTTGTGTGGGGCGTTTTTCAGGGATCCGCGGCAGCGCCGCAAATCTGACCCTTTAAATCCCTGTAGCTCCGAAAGTAATGATCGCAGATACCCTGTTACTTTTACAAAATTGCTTTACTATTAGCGTACTCTTAATTTATATACAATTTAAGAAACTGTCATCATCCCTATTGACAACTGACAACGTCTTATAATTCGATGAAGCCGGCTGCACACTCAAAAAACGATGACGTCATGCGTCGTTCCCTCGCTCTAGGGTTGCCAACTTTTTTTTACAAGAATTAAAGTATATTCTGGTCTATGAAGATGATGATGATCATCTTATGATCTTATGACATTGTCATGTTCAACTATCGTCAGTAAGCCGACTTTACAGGCAACCGATTTTTTTATAGGAGGTAGGAAGTGCACATAAGTCAAAGCGAAGGTTGACCTGGTCCGCTAGTATACAAATAATAACATAATCAAAATGTACCCCTGGGCTATAGGCTGGTGACGCCCTTGGTTTTAGCATTGGAAGGGAATGTTTAAGTTTAATATGTTTAAGTTAACAAATATGTATAAGTTATGCAGTAAAAGATTTCACTTGGGCGCTTTATGGCTTTGTTTACGACATCTCTCCCGTTTAGTAGCCTAATTTATATTCGCAAATTGCAGTCGTTAAATATATAAGTATATAAGTATACCTATATAAATTCTAGGTAAGAACTGAGTAATTGCATTACTTATGTACAAATATTTGTACATAAGTAATGCAACAATTACTTATGTACAAATATTTGTACTTATAATAATTTTATTTACACAAATAAATTTATTGTCAGTCAGTCAGATTTTATAGAAACTTAATGATATGTACGAGTAGGGTTGCCAACCGTACTATAATACTATTACTAATATTATTGTACTATATTTCGGGTCCGCGTACTATATACTATTGAAGAAATATATAGTACGCAAATTTACTATATTTTCACCAACTTTATGAACTTAAAATTTTAGGAATATTATCATCGAATCCGAATTTGTCTATCACTTCGAATTCCGAACTTAAAATTAACAATTAAAAAAATTAGCTTTATTACGTAATTCATTACTTTCGTATATTTCATGTAAATTAAAGAATACAGATGATGTAGCTTTCATACGTGTCCACGATAACCATGTTGATTATATAGTAGGTAAAGTAAATGATTCGATTATTACAACCGTTGCGTGCTGTTATGTTATGTCACGCGACTTACCTCAATCCCCTACCCCACGTCACTACTACGAGCACAGAGAATCTGGTGGCACGGCAGTGCCCCAGCCAAGTTGAGCAAAAAAGCGGCTATGGTCATTACAAAGTGTTAGGTTAGCTTAGTACTGGACTCAATTAAGTAACTGACATGGATCTTTTTAAGGTAGAAGAGAGTTCGAATGTATCATACTAGCATACGTCTACGACTTCGTCAGTATGGAAACTTCCGCTTATTAGTATAGATCGAAAATAATTATACTGTCCGTTAGTCTCCCTAAAAGTGGACAAGCAGAACCGCCAGTTTTTATATGGAAAGCCATCGTATATAACAATTCACAGAACATGCTAATAACTGCACATGAGTACCGTCTACCTGCAACCCGTACCCGTCAAGACCTGAGACAAACCGCATACTGGACAATTGAACAGGTAGACCCTTGAAACGATCCAAACTCCATAATTGACTACCATACAACTTCAAACTAACGAAAGCGATGCTGCTTGATAACAGAAACACGCATAGCGGTAGTACTTACTCGGACGGCTCTATCAAAAAGAGCTCTACTACTACATTTTTTTTTACATTATATAAGCTAGCGCTTGGCAGCAATCATGCTTGACAGTAAGCGATGATGCAGCCTAAGGTGGAACGCGCTTGCCTAGAAAATGCCTATTCACTCTTGACTTGAATACACCCATGTTGTAGGTGGTAGGGAAAACAGAAGCTGGAAGGGCATTCCATAATTTCGCAGTGCGGATCAGGAACGAAGAACCGAAACGCTTCGTACGCGTCCAGGGGACATCAACTACGTATGGATGCAGACCTTACATCTCAATATATAAAAACGAAAGGCAATAAAAGCCATTTGATGTGGTGATGAAGTGAAAATGTATCACATCAAAACATAAATGTGTAAATGGGAGCCAAATTCTGTGATGTGTGTCGTTATCGATTATGCCAATAAAAGAAATGATATCTAAGTGGGTGCCAAACTCTATAGATTATAGAACTTAGAATACATTAAAGCTCGAGATTTGAATTAGCTAGTTTTTATCAGCAAATAAAATCCTTAAAATACCTACGTACATATAACAAAAAGAATTTGAACACGATATAAATTATTAATAAAGATAATTTTATGCAAAAATTTGCCAAGTCAAATCTTAAGGCTTATTGTTCTATAATCTACAGAGATTGGCACCCACTTTGATATAATTTCTTTTGTTGCCATAATCGATAACGACAGGCATAATAGACGAAGTCGCAGGCGTCCGCTAGTTTTCTAAAAAGACAAAAATCTCAATAAGTTTTTTTTGCTTGCCACACATATCGAACTCGTAACTCGTAGCTAATTACTAACGTCGGGACCAATGACAATAAGAGATAACATAATCAACCAATACCACTGGGATGTACTAGTTTGTAGGGAGCATCACTACATTATTTACAAAAACGATAAGGTTATGGTAACTACCCACAAACGAAGCCTGACATCAGATCTAAGCCAATTAAGGAATTAACCAGAGCATTAACCCATTAATAATCCAATCGAACCCAGATTTTTATTTACAAAACTGCGTCACAGATATATTAGGTATAGGTAAGGGCTAGTGAACCTTTTGATTTAGTTACAAAGTCTCAAATATGCAATCAATAACATCGTAGAAATAGAAACAAATATAGAGATTGAATATTATCTACGACGTTATATCTGGAAATGTAGGGCAAATTTTTAATGATCGGACTGAGGTTTCCCTGAATAATACATAACTTAGATCGATTTTGCGAGATATGGTACATTGTACCTATGTAATGTTTACCAAACCATTTTTTATGTATGTACATAATGTGTATTTTTTTCTGCTGTAATGTACGTGTCTGTTTTCATCATGATACTCTGTAATGGAGCTCGAATTATTAAATACTAACAGACATCCCGCGATTTCACCCGCGTAGTTCCCGTTCCCGTTGTATAACAGGGATAAAATATAGCCTATTGATAAAGGAATTTTCAAAATCGGTCTCTAATAATCGTAATGTATAATTTCAAGACGTTTACGTATCCAAAATTTAATACATCTTTTATTTATAATTTCATAAATAAAAGAATGTAAATTTCATTTGTAGTATCTGATATAAAAACATTTTGTATAATTTTCATTAAATGCAACAAAAAAAAAATTCGTAAAGTAATTCTCATAGAACTTAATGAAATAGTCACGAAAATATGGGGAAACCTAAAATCACTTATTTTGTGACGGGCTTAATAAAAACTAAAATGTTCTGAAACTAATTACTTGCTTCAACAAAATATTTATTTGTATTACTGAGTAATTACATATCAGCTTATAATAAAGTACTTGAAAAACTCCTAGGAAGTCGTATAAATATTGAAAGTACTAAATATCTTAATATTGCCACTTGCTAGGCTACCGCTACGAAAGCTACGAACATCTAGATCAACCTTTTACCAATTAAAAAATAATAATTAAAATAAAAATTAGTCATTCATTAGTCAGGCATTTAAAATGCGCCCCTTCCATTAATCTCTTCCTTCCCAAATAATGCCATCAAAAGATTAGTTTGACCGCGTCTTATCTATCAGTGGGTGTGCCATAATCAGATTGCGGCACTCGTCGAGCTTCGTCGTAGACGGCGGCCGCTCCCAGCGGAGACAATGTAACTATACATAATATGAATGAAATACTATTTGTAAAAGTTAACCTTCAAACACGCATCTTTCATCACTTAAAAAAGTGTGTCACTCAGGTGTGGTTCACAAAACTGGTCGAATTGTGGACAAAAACATAAGAAAGTACGGTAATTTGTGAATATGAAGTGTACTGACCTTACTATTTCATTTTGCGCGCTACGCAATGACGCGCCATAGCTCCAGCGGGAGCAGACACAAAGACTGATTCACATATCGGCCCGGAGGACGGGCTCACGTGGTGCACTGTACCAACGCACGCAACCGGCACTGGAGGTCGCAGCGGGCGGCTCGCGCGCGGGTTGTTGTTGTGAGGGCAGGCCTCGGAGCGAGTGGCGGACGAGCGAGCGGCGGCGGCCGCGCCTGCGTAGTGTTCCGGCCTCCGCGCTCGATATACCGACCATGAAAATTTCAGCCGTCAACCGATGCCGGTCGACACGCAGGTGCGCGACACCTGACTAAAAGCCCACCATCACCATTACACTGATTTAAACACAAATGGATGGTCCCGGTCCATTAATTTATAATGCAGCCATTTAGTAATTAAGCAGCAACAAAATTAGCAAATCCCATTAGCAAAGATAAAAGCGTTCAGAAATATGATGATAATTTTCAGAGACCATAAAATAGACTTCAAAATATATTTGTTTATGATTTTCAATGATATTTTTAAATGTTAACAATGACAGGTTCGCGACACCTGCCTAGATGCTAAAGGTCTGCCATTACCGTTGCATTGATTTAAAAAGGGTACGGACATGGATGGTCCAGGTCCATTAATTTATAATAACAGCACCTACGTCCAATTATTACCTAATTGAGAAACGAATATAACTCGCAAATCCCATTTTCATATATCATTAAATACGATAAGATATTAGGTTTTTCTCACATAGATGAAAAACATTGCAAAATTGGACATATCTACTGCGAAATGAAAGTACTTACGTTGTGAAAATTGTAAGTTAGTTATTTTATTAGGTTATTTTTTTATTAATATTTACAAGATGATACAATCTCAGATGGAAGCGGGCTAACTTATTAGGAGGAGAATGAAAATTCACACCCCTTTCGGTTTCTACACGACATCGTACCGGAACGCTAAATCGCTTGACGGTACGTCTTTGTCAGTAGGGCAGTAGTAACTAGCCTAAGCTTCCCACCAGCCAGATCTAGACCAATTAAGGAAGACCTCATTAAGTCCAGCCGGGGATCGAAGCCAGACCTCCGTTTTGTAAATCCACCGCGCATACCACTGCGCCGCGGCGGCCGTCAAATTCACATCATCATTCACATTGATAGATCTTTACGCTTACTGTAAAAGATAGAAGTACTCGTCGATACGAGAACATATTGGTTGTTAATAGCAAAAAAAAATGATCGCTATTCTGTAACGAAGCTTTTATAACTCGATCGTGTGACTTTCGAATTCGTCTTTATCTCTCTCTATGTATAGTATCATGTTAGAAAGAAAGAGATAAAGACGAATTCGAGACTCACACTGTCGAGTTGTAAAAATATCTTTACAGAATAGTGCTACAGACTTTGAATAAACTAAAATAATTGTGGCAATGGGCGGGGTACACAGTTCGAAGAGCCGATGGACGTTGGGGTCTCAAGGTGCTGGAATGACAACCCCGCACTAGAAAGTTGGTCGACCCCCACCAGGTGGACTGATGACATCAAGCGAGTCGCAGGGTTTCGCTGTATGCAGGCGGCTAATCGTGATGTTTGGAAGTCCCTACAAAAGGCCTATGTCCTGCAGTGGACGTCCATCGGCATCGACATGATATGATGATGATGAATTATGGCCTTAGAATCGATTTTATATTTTGTAATAGGTAAACCTAATTAAAACTATTTGTACTGAAAATAATAGTATAGAAAATTACTAACAGCTGTTTGTAACAAAATAAAATGACTTAACGGGAGCTTACAGTGTCGGGCGTATATTTTAATTAGTGCCAGCATCCAGGCTTCTCTATTATCGTTAACAGCTTTCCCGCCATCTCATCGTCAATACTCTGTATGCATATAACTCGGGCTCTGAGACAGACTGCTTGGCTCCATGGTGTGACGTGGACGCTTGTATCTCGATCTGTACCTATTTGATGCAATAAGGCTGTATCCAATTTGACTTTTACTTTTATATTTTAATACTAGCGAACGCCCGCGACTTCGTCCGCGTGAAATTCGGTTTATTTACAAATCCCGCGGAAACCATAGATTTACCGGGATGAAAAATAGCATAAGTGTTAAACCAGTGTAAATCTATTTTCTTTCCAAATTTCAGCCAAATTGCTTCAGTAGCGGCAGCGTAAAGGAGGAACAAACATACTTACGTACACACAAATTTCGTTTTTATAATATTAGTGTGATAAATATTAAATACGACTTCTCACATTATTTATATGTCAATACCTACTTAGACAGGTTTGCATCCATTGGTGTTGACTAAGCAAAAGTTGGACTTAATCATATTCTAACCTAGCGGATGCCAGAGAAATCGTCTGCGTCATTTACGTTTTCTCCTTACGTAAAACAAAGCCTTACTTAGAGCCTCTACGTGGGAAACTCATGTACCTACCACCTACTACCTTATCGCCACGGAGAGGCGATTCCAGCCTTAACTTGGCCACTGATGGGTGACAGAGTCCCAAGGAGGCAGACGGAGTTCTTGACTGGGTCAGCTTTTTTATACCACTCTAATCATGCGACACAGTCTCGCCTCAACCCTGTGAGTGCACCTGTGCAGGACTGTGTCGCACAATGCAGTCATCATCATTCATCACCATTAACAGCCGATGGACGTCCACTGCTGGACATAGGCCTCTTGCATGGACTTCCAAACAAAACGGTCTCGAGCCGCGAGCATCCAGCGGCTCCCCGCAACCCGTTTGATGTCCTCAGTCCACCTAGTGGGGGGTCGACCAACACTGCGCTTTCCGGTGCGGGTTCGCCATTTCAGCACCTTGGGACCCCAACGTCCATCGGCTCTTCGAACTATGTGGCCTGCCCATTGCCACTTCAGCTTCGCGACTCGCTGAGCTATATCAGACTGACTTTGGTTCTTCTGCGGATCTCCTCATTTCTGATTCGATCACGCAGAGAAACCCCAAGCATAACTCGCTCCATCGCCCGCTGAGAGGCCACAGTGCAATACACTGGTGGAATCGTACCTACCTTTAAAACTTCTTCGGAAAATGGATATAAAAATCGTTACATTCAATGGTGTGACGGACTGTATTGACGACATTGCCAAGATTCCATACAACGCTGACGCGTGACGTAGCGCCCGTAGTTTACTGTGACAAGGTTCTATCCCATCTTCGCGAATTATAATTATTTGTAGTCATCAATATTAGCAATATTTTAATTGCCCACCACACATTTCTGATTCGATCACGCAGAGAAACTCTAAGCTTAAATCGCTCGATCGCCCGCTGAGTGAATTTGAGCCGTCTAATAAGGCCCATAGTTAGCGACTACAAAAAGCTCTGCTACTAAAAATAATATTTCACTAGGCCTAGGCCAGGCCCTGAACTCGACCCCAAGAACTCGCGTTCCTAAGTAAGCTATTCAGTGCATCAATGATGCAGCCATCAAGGAAAACAGCTTAAAATGTGTTATAGCTTGACAAATTCCTTGATGACACTCCCATGATATGAGGGCGACGGGGGGAGGAGGGGTGAAGTCGTACGCGTGGGGCAGATGGAAGGACTGTGCGGGTATGAAGTCGTGCGCGCGGGGCATCGCTATCCTCCTCCCGGCCCGCGCTGATCATAGGGAGTCTAGCAAATGAATTTGCCAAGCTATAATGTCTTTCCGGCATCTTTTATCGAATGCAATCGAAATACTGCGTACGAGCCCCGCCTACGTCGTACTAACAGGATTCAAATATAGCCATTATTTGAACCCTGTTATTATGACGTAGTAGAAGTAGGCCAACATTGTACTCTATGTAGTAGACGTAGTAGTAGCCGCTCGCTCGCATTCAACTTTTTCACAACGACCCTCAAATTGATGATCTCCCTACCCTTGTTATTGGGATAAGTTAGTTTAAGTTCCTTATTGAATTCTTTCTCAATCAAAAATACGTTCGGAACCCTAAAAAGTACACAATTAAACTTTTCCGGTACGATGACGTGTAGAAACCGAAAGGAGTGTGGATTTCATCCTACTCCTACCAAGTTAGCCTGCTTCCATCTTAGATTGCATCATCACTTACCATCAGGCGAGATTGTAGTCAATGGCCAACTTGTAGAGAATAAAAAAAACACAAATAAGGAAGTCGAGAAGAAATAATAGGATAGGGATATTTACGAACATAAAAGAAATAGTAAATTAATTATTAATAGTTTTATTACACAAAAATATATAACACGTTACACGGGGCCATTGGTGATCTACAAAAGTTCACGGTTAACAGCTACAAAGTACAAATCTACTTTATTTACAAACACAGCTATGTATAATATCATTCTGAGGACGCTTTTACATACATGGGTAACATGAACACGTTTCATATAGAAGAGATATGGTTCCTAACCTGGGTATCCCGACTATGGGGAGTAGAGCTACGGATAACTATCTACATGTATAAAAAAGTTTCCGTTGTAATGCGTTAAAATGGCGCCACAGTGGCAAATGGGTTTTTAAAAAACACGAATAGTAACTGGTGAAGATTATATTTACAAATTAATTTAGAATACTTAAATAATTAAGGTTTAAAAACCGGCTTAACTCAAAATTGTTTCGTTTTTTACAGAATCCATGAACTAATTGGTCTCTTATTTTTATTTGAGGAAATGCAATAGTATATATGTCTATTGACTTCACTGTCTACGTAACCTCGGTTGACTGCAGCGCTATTCTGGCCGAATTTTGAACTATAATTTATTTCTCAAGCCGATAATTTCTAGCCAAAACAGTCCCTACTGGCGACTATTCTTCTTGCCGTTGTTCAAATAGACTGAAGGTAATAGAATACAAAGATTATTTTAAACAAATCATATCATATGGCAAGTTTTTCTGTGTGAAGTTTAATTAAATGTAATTAATTATTTTTATCATCCGGTTCTTTGTTCAGTATGTTTGCAGAATTATTTATTATAGGTACATGGTAAATTTTCTTAGCTTAGGTATAAAGATGACAAAATCGGACAAAAGAGGTTAGGAACCACTGTAGTGGAGTATTAAGTCAGTTATAAGAATAAGCCCCAAAATAAGAATATAAATATAATATAGGCACATTACATATACAAATTACAAATGCAGTTCAAATTGAGTTTATATTACACAATTTGTGTAAAAGTGAATTAGCTAGTAAGTCTTTCATTTCATATTTTTATTAATCATACCTCTATATTATTTACCTATGTTTTAAATTTTGACGATGCGTTTATGAGTTACATTATTTAGCATATAAAACATCATACATAAATATTAAACGAGTTGAAATTCGGTTTATAAAACGTATTAAATTTTAAAGCTTCTAAATTTATCATACAAAAAGATATACAGCACCTTGCCTTTACATACAAATATATCGCCTTTGGCTTAGTATTATTACTACAAAGAGATTCTTATTTATATATATAATATCTTAAATCAATATATACAAATACGGATAAACGATCACAAAAAAGGTAATCCGAAATATATAACACTTAATTTTACAGGTGGCATTGAGAGCATGTTATTTACACACACATATGAGTACATATAAGTATAACATTGGTACATATTATATAAAAAGTATTAAACAATAAGTTTATACACTCTTACAAGTGGCGTGCCCTAGGTTTTTATTTAGGATATGCACTACAATTATTCTTATAAATTGTACAAAATGAAATATTCCTTCTTCAATAAGAGTCCTTAGAGTAGGCAAGACATTTTTGCACACATGAAGGGCATGCCAGTGATCTCTCATTCGTTAAAAAAAACAATAAATATTCAAACGTCATTTGTACATTATGGTATACCGTGAAACAATCAAACTTATAAACTGAAACTAACGCAGTACTCGAACTAAAGTCTCGCCGCTCATGCCCAGTGCGGACTACTTTAGTATTTGAATTGAGTACGAACAATTTTTGGATTAACCACTCAAAAATTGTTCGTACTCGACTAAAACACTAAAGTAATCTGTACGGCCTGTCAGAGATTTCGTTTCAGACAGGTCGTGCGAATAGGAGAAACATATTAAATTAGAATTGCTTCGTTTTTTGTCTCTCTCTCATGACAGACCTGTCAGAAACGCAATCTCTAAACGGCCAGGCTTTAACGTCGCGACGGTCGCCATTTTGAAAAACATTATAATAAAAGCACCCTCAAATGGTCAGGACCTGTAACCCGTCGATTCTCTTTTTTTAAACGCTTCGAAAATTAAAAAAAAAGTATGGGTATTATTTTATTACTGGGAGTTTTCGATCGTAAATCCCATACATTTTGTTAGTTTTCGAAGCGTTAGCGTTGGTAGACAGAGAATCGACGTGCCACATGGCTACAGGCCCATATAAGTTACTCATAATGGCACTACATATTCCATATATAGACTTTGGGTGTAGCAGTAAGATAACAGTACTAATGTCTGACGTCGACACAGCAGAAATTGATTGTTTCTTTTTATTATTATTACAGATATTATGACATAGAAACACGTTAAACAAAAACCCTTCGCAACCATTCACAAGCAAATGATAATCTAAATTTTCTACAAAAGCGACACGGATTTAGCGACAGGGCCTGATTAAGGAGGTCTAAGGACGGCCAAAGTCATGGGCGTCCGCTAGCTACTTGTTTAATAACGTTTTAGCTTGTCTGTACACCTGTACCTACAAGAATTTGGTTAATGAAAGCAGAGACCAAAATCGACCAGCAAATTAAAAAAAAAACATTCGGAAGGCGATTCCAAAAATTAAGTAAAAGTATTGTAATAACTCAGTTTGATACATATATTACATCTATATATTATAAAGCCAAAGAGTTTGTTTGTTTGTTTGTTTGATTGATTGAACGCGTTAATCTCAGGAACTACTCTTAGGTCTGATTAAAAAATTTTTCAGTGTTAGAGATAGTCCCATTTATCGAGGAAGGCTATATATTATCACCGCGCGGCGTCAGCTAGTTTTATATAAGTAATATTAATAATGTTTTCACGTAATCAATGCGTATTTTAACAAACTTTAGTAGATTTTTTTTATTTCCTAAGCGACTCTTGTCTCTACTTTCAGTCACTCTGACCTCCGAAATGAAAAAGACTAGGTATACGCACGAAGTACGCAAAGTACGATTACTCATGTGTCGTTGACCAAATTCGACCGATTGCAACAAACATATACATTTTTTCGTCCAAAAGAATGAGAGATCTTCTCAGAGAGCTTGGGTGAGCAATTGCTATGTTTCTTTTATTATTTTTTAAATATTTGCCCAAATTTTTACATGCTTTTAGTTGTGCTGACTGTGACTGACATGTGAGTGGGCAAACCTACATTATCCAAGTTAATGAAATTCTCTATAATCTTCTCATCTCATCTTGAAAAATAACGTTATGTTTCAAAAATTTAAATATAAAAAAAGGTTGGTATAACCTATATTATTATAGGTTATACCAACTAATAATATTATAAATACCTATATTATTATAGAGAATTTCATTTACAAAATAAAATAAAGAAAAAACTTCGAAATAACTTAATAATAATACAGAAAAAATACATACATGCAATGCTAAGTACAACATTCAACCATTTTCAATAGTGTTAATGATAGGCACAAGATAAAATACTATACATATAATATCTTTATTAATGTAATAAATATAAAACACTGTTAAAACTCACGTGATTATCGTAAGAGTATGCCTGACAAGTTTCAAACCCATACGGGACCTTTAGCCATGAGCTTGTCTCATTCAAAATCATCGGCCTATTTTAAAGGCCAAGGTCAGGCCTAGTTTCATATCCCTTAAGAATAGAGGAGTGATATGAAACTTAGACCACCATACTGCTACAATGCGGGCTAGCGGAAGTATACTCCGACAATATTCACAAGCGTTTCAACTATGATTTGTATGATTAGATTATTAATTATTTTATGGAAGTAATGAATAATTTTACACAAGTATGTAATTAAAATGTCCTTTGTTTTTGATGTTGTCATGAAAATATCCTTTTACACAGATATGGTGTTATTTACACATGAAACGAACAGCAAAACAATTTTTGTATGTTGAGGTATAATCAAGTCCTTTTGTTTCTGGCTTTTCCGTTCACAATAGGTTCGTCTTTCTGGTTTTTTCTCGGTCTTAGTATGAAGTTTAAGTTGTACGCCGTGTTCACTGCGTAGTACACATTCGCGTTTGCTGGCAACACCATTTCTGTAAAACGAAAGTATAGTCAAGATTCGTCATGATGCCTCGTTATAGGAAAGGAGATTTGGAGCTGATACCTACCACGCTGCTCTGCGGATATATACTTTATTGCACACAATATAAATTGAAAATTAAAAAACAATAATTAAAACTAAAAATTATCATGTAAAGACCTTATTGCTAAAAGCAATTTCTATCAGGCAGCCCCTGATGACAGCATTACGGAGAAAGGTTAAGATAAGAAGCCTAGGTTGATAATGTAAACTCTTAACGATCAGTATCAGATGTACTTGTAATAGCTAGTCCGCTAACTTGGATATGCCGCCATGTTGGATTAAGAATATATCAAATAAAAAAAATATCTCAAAATTGATTTGCAAGATTTCACTCGATTATACACATTACATATATTGGAAGTAAAATAAAAGCTTGTAAATGTATAATGTCCGCGACTGAAGGCTATACTTCAAACCATCAATTTCCTAGTTGCAGGTTGATCTAGAGAATTTGTTGGAATAAGAAAAGTTCAATATTTCCTAGCTCCAAAGCCTCATAGCGTCCAAAAATAACTACTATAAAAGTTAGCAAAAAATTATAATAAAGAAATGCAAAACGATATCTACCTTTATCAGGTAACACTTGAGCCAAAGTGTATGCGTCAGGATCACCGTCGAGATTCAGTTTGAGCATGGCGTTGCGCACCACCTGCGGCGTGCGCTCGTTGTTGCTCAACATGATGGACTTGTACAGCACCACGCCCTCCGTCTCCACGCAGTCCGACTCGTACGTCACTCTGATTATGTAGAAGTCTGGGCCAGTCCGAGTGTTCGCATGGGCAGGACTATTAGCCACTACTTTGCCGTTCGCCTGTTTCTGGCCGCTGTTCGCGCTTGAAACCGATATATCTAAAGATGGCAACGATGATGAAGAGGAACCGTGTGATAATCTAGTAGGAGACGTTCGCCGCTCTAAGCTATCTCTCTTCCAAGCGACAGCACCGTCCGTCTCACAGTAAAATTGGGAGCTATTACTAGAACTAGTACTCGCGATGGAGTCATTTTTTCTATGACAATGGTTGTTGTTCTCGTTTATCTTCTTAGCGCGTCGCTCTTTCGGTGGATTGGTCGGTGGTTCGATCTGACAGGACAGCTGATACGCCTCCCTGTCGTCGAGAACTATGACTGAGTCGAACCATCTGTCGAACATGGGGTCGGTAGGCAAGTGGTATGCGTTTGCAGCACCTTGTAGTAACTTAATTTGAGCTAGCACTTCGAACTCTTTTCTTCTCTTGTCGAAGTTTATCAGTCCGTCGGCAACTGTGTCGGGAATGGCTGTGTCGATCATCGTGAGATCTGTTAAAAATGTTCCTAGATACGGAATGGTACCGTGGCTGACGCCCGGGGAGCCGCGTTCGTGAAGCAGCTTCTGCAATTGTCGATCGTTTTCACCGACCGTGTCGGCAAATTTGGCAGTGCCCTCCCTCATCAACAGCTCCCGCTGCGCCCACCGATTGTTATCCTCGCTGAATATTCTGGCGAGTTCCTCGAACAATTCTGATTTCTCCTTGGACAGCAATGCCCAAGTTTTCCTTAACCTATACACGGGATTACTTTGTAATCCGGAAATTATGGCCTTCAAAGATGAAAAGTTTTTGAGAACCCTCAATTCGCGGGCGATGTCGAGCCACGCCGCGAGTATATCGGATCGGTCGACGGGCCTCAGGTTGGGCTCGACGAGGACGGTGGAGATGACTCGGAAGGAGACCGCGTTGAACTGGTTGACGGTGGCCAGCACGGTGGCGGCGTCGTGGGAGCGGTCCTTGTCCCGGCGCGACCAGATGGCGCCGAGGCACTGGTGGGGCACGAGCCGCTTGAACAGCTCCATGTCCATGCGCGTGAGCTGCTCGGCGAAGTGCCTGTGCGGCACGTGAGGCAGGCGGTAGGCGCTGGTGTGGTGCGCCGGCACGCGCATGCCGGGCGCCAGGCACACCCCGCCGCCGCCGCCGCCGCCGCCGCCACCGCCAGCGCAGCCATTTCGTTCAGCACTGAATATCGCTAACTTCTGCAACACCTGCAACATTATTGTGTCTTAAATAAATAAGGTACTTTTACAAATTGCCAAGGTATATTTACAAGCTGGCTTAGGACTGAACTGGTGACCAGGCGGCTTAATGTGCTCTTGAAGGCACGGAGTGTGACATAACCAACTTTGCAACCCAGGGCAAAAAGTTTCACTAATAATAGTTTGACAGAAATAAGAAAAGCTCAATATTTCACAGTCAAAATCGTTTTATAATCGTGGTACGAAGCCAAATGACATGTCCCAAAATGGGCCTTTATTATTTTTAGTTTACAAGCGGGTTGATAGTATTTTTTACGGATAGAAGACACAAATAGTTTATTAGAAAACAATTTCCAGAATTTTTGGAACCACCACTAATTAAAATTGTCCTTATACAATATACAATTAGTTTCATGTAGGATGGTGCGGGTCGTTCGTTTCACTCCTGAAAGTATGCCGCGATTCACGATAATAGTAAGTATTACGAACGTCATACAAGCGACTGTCACCGTACCCATGCTGTTTGAAAAACACTTTAGAAAATGCAATCAAAAGAGCCAATAAGAATAATTGGAATTTATTTACATCCAGTATATGCTGTCAATATCATGTACCTAATTATAGAATTAAAAGTACTTGTACCGACTCGTAAATCTATGTACCTAATATTTTAAAATGTCAAAAAAGTTTAAAATGAACATTAAACTGTAGACAGAGAAGCATTAAACAAAAAATCCTTAAATTACTTTAAAAACGAACGCCATAAACGAACGCGACTACACCAAATCCTTGGACTACACGAAAATCAGGGACAGTCTGCCAGATTATGAGTTACGAGCCGAGTTGCCATTAAGTATAAAAATTCTTACTTATGTTGCCATCTGAACAAAATATAATATCTATTTTATTAATTAAAAATAGTTATTTTTAGTTTCATTGACTATATTTAATTTTCTTTTTGGTCTGCTTGACACTCGGACCGAAGGCCAAACTCCGTACAAATCTGGGACATGTCCCAAAGAAATTAAGAAAAAAATTACAATTCTAAGTTTAAAAAAAAATATCTTTAGAGCCTTCTTTCTACTTTGCTGAGACATAAGTATGCGTAACCCCAGAGGCCTCTTATCCAATATCTAAAAGAGTCCGATATAAGTACGATAGTCACGACTACTCACTCAATCACGACTTCTTTATGATTAAATCTGTGAAAGTCGTAAATGATTGATGAAAACACAGTAACAGTTAACAGTAAGTATTTTCGATTATCATATCATCATAGTAGCAGTAGATAGATTAATATTATAATATCTAACAAATACGGTTTAATATTAAATTAAAAATGATAAAATCATTAATAATAAGGTACGCATACATTACGAACATTTTTGAAACATCAAGTATGACTATCTCTGGATTAATGACCTGCCTTACCTGGTCCTGGATTAAACTACAAAATAAATTGAAACAGTAAACCTTGAAATCAAAATAAAAGAGTATAATAATATTTCCAAAAATAAGTCTGAATCAAACATTCCTTAAAGACAGCTGAAATTCACCATGCTAGTCTTACCTTTAGTCTGTAAGCCGCCACGACTTTAATTAGCCCAATTCAAGAAAGTCCTTAACAATATTAAAAATAACCTCAAGCTAATTCATGCGCAAGTGAAGGAAAAAATGTTTTTTTTAATGAAAAAATTTAAACATCCTGAATGTCAATTATAATGAAAACAGTATGAAGTCATTGAACTTTAACCAAGTTTAGGCTGAATTAAATGACCTCAAAGGGACTGACGAGCCGCATAGCGGCATGGCGGTGAATAGGTAGTGGTTTGAAAATACAGGATATTTTAAAATAATTGATTTTAAAAAAGGTGTTTACAATCGTAACTCCTTGAATTGTACTTTGTTTTTTTATATAATAATAAATTCTAATGGCTAATATACATTGAGTACATTATGTGGGATTTCGGTTTAAGACGAAGGAAACTTCACGGTGTCTAGTGTCTAGTAGGATATTAGTTGGTTTGCACAATTTCACGAAGATGTAATTTGGCTTTAGTTATATGACTGAAAGTAAGGTGAACAGAGCTAGCGCATTTGTGTGTGTAAACTGAAAGAGCATTAGCAAAGCAGAAACGGGACACCTTTTTGTGCGTGCAGCGTTTATAGATTTAGAAAGAAAGAAAATGTTTATTTAGAATTTAAATCATAGAGGAGGAAGAAAAAACACAATAACTAAGAGGGTATCACGTCAAAAAAGCAACCTTCGAGTGCAGCTCCGAGCCGGGCAGATGGCGCTGCGTGAAGGCGAGGAGTTGCTGCAGTGCGGGGTGGTGCGGGGGCTGGCGGAAGTCCTCCGGGTACGTGTCCAGCCACACGTGCAGGCACGCCACCAGAGTCCTGCAACACACAAGCAAGCACTTTACTACAGTCTCAGACCAATTATAGAAGGACCTGTATCGCACTCATAGCTACGAACAAAATTGTCTGTCATTTTCTGAGGAAAACGAGCTTAGATTTGGTACATATCTTATACTAAACTAGAAGTTTTTGTCAGTTTTTTACACAATTCACTTACACAAAAAGGTATTTTTACGGAGTTCTTTAACCGACGAACATGATTACAACTATTTAACATCGATTCTATAGAGACAGTTTTTATAATCGCATTAGATCGTTGATCATATACTTTGACAGAAAAGTTACGTCTAGCGAGGCAGGTCCTATACAATAATTGGTCTGAGACTACAGTACTTACCATCCTAATCCATAGTTCTACTACCTTCTAGCCAATCCGCATTGGGCCAGCGTGGTGGACTATTGGCCTAACCCCTGTCATTCTGGAGGAAACTCGAGCTCAGCAGTGAGCCAAATATAGGTTAATAATGAAGGACGCCCGCGGTTTCGTCCACGTGAAACTTAGTTTTTCACAAATCCCGCGGTAACTATGGATATTTTTCTGGAAAAAGTAGCCTATATGTTGGTCAATAACGTCCACTTCATCCAGTGAAAGTACCATTAACAACGTCCAGTCGTTCCAAATAATAGTCCAAACAAACAGATGGACAGATAGACAAAAGTTTTAAAAAAGCTCGATTATGTTTGGTGTCAAGGCCCGCGAGCAGCACGTCCTCCGCCGTCAGCGCTTTGTACCGGCGTGCAGCAGCTCCAGTACTCGGCCTCACTCCGCGAACACAATAGCTAGCACACAGATATGGATGCACTCGCTTTTTGTTTTGCTGCGACGTGTCGAGGGCCGCGGGCAGCACGTCCTCCGCCGCCAGCGCCTCGTACCGGCGTGCAGCAGCTCCAGCACTCGGCCTCACTCCGCGAACACAATAGCTAGCACACAGATATGGAGGCACTTACTTTCTGTGTTGCTGCGACGTGTCGAGGGCCGCGGGCAGCACGTCCTCTGCCGCCAGAGCCTCGTACCGGCGCAGCAGCAGCTCCAGCACTCAGCTGCACTCCGCGAACACAATAGCTAGCACACAGATATGGATGCACTCGCTTTTTGTTTTGCTGCGACGTGTCGAAGGCCGCGGGCAGCACGTCCTCCGCCGCCAGCGCCTCGTACCGGCGTGCAGCAGCTCCAGCACTCAGCTGCACTCCGCAAACACAATAACTAGCACACAGATAGAGAGGCACTCACTTTCTGTGTTGCTGCGACGTGTCGAGGGCCGCGGGCAGCACGTCCTCCGCCGCCAGCGCCTCGTACCGGCGTGCAGCAGCTCCAGCACTCAGCTGCACTCCGCAAACACAATAGCTAGCACACAGATAGAGAGGCACTCACTTTCTGTGTTGCTGCGACGTGTCGAGGGCCGCGGGCAGCACGTCCTCCGCCGCCAGCGCCTCGTACCGGCGTGCAGCAGCTCCAGCACTCAGCTGCACTCCGCAAACACAATAGCTAGCACACAGATAGAGAGGCACTCACTTTCTGTGTTGCTGCGACGTGTCGAGGGCCGCGGGCAGCACGTCCTCCGCCGCCAGCGCCTCGTACCGGCGTGCAGCAGCTCCAGCACTCAGCTGCACTCCGCAAACACAATAGCTAGCACACAGATAGAGAGGCACTCACTTTCTGTGTTGCTGCGACGTGTCGAGGGCCGCGGGCAGCACGTCCTCCGCCGCCAGCGCCTCGTACCGGCGTGCAGCAGCTCCAGCACTCAGCTGCACTCCGCAAACACAATAACTAGCACACAGATAGAGAGGCACTCACTTTCTGTGTTGCTGCGACGTGTCGAGGGCCGCGGGCAGCACGTCCTCCGCCGCCAGCGCCTCGTACCGGCGTGCAGCAGCTCCAGCACTCAGCTGCACTCCGCAAACACAATAGCTAGCACACAGATAGAGAGGCACTCACTTTCTGTGTTGCTGCGACGTGTCGAGGGCCGCGGGCAGCACGTCCTCCGCCGCCAGCGCCTCGTACCGGCGTGCAGCAGCTCCAGCACTCAGCTGCACTCCGCAAACACAATAGCTAGCACACAGATAGAGAGGCACTCACTTTCTGTGTTGCTGCGACGTGTCGAGGGCCGCGGGCAGCACGTCCTCCGCCGCCAGCGCCTCGTACCGGCGTGCAGCAGCTCCAGCACTCAGCTGCACTCCGCAAACACAATAGCTAGCACACAGATAGAGAGGCACTCACTTTCTGTGTTGCTGCGACGTGTCGAGGGCCGCGGGCAGCACGTCCTCCGCCGCCAGCGCCTCGTACCGGCGTGCAGCAGCTCCAGCACTCAGCTGCACTCCGCAAACACAATAGCTAGCACACAGATAGAGAGGCACTCACTTTCTGTGTTGCTGCGACGTGTCGAGGGCCGCGGGCAGCACGTCCTCCGCCGCCAGCGCCTCGTACCGGCGTGCAGCAGCTCCAGCACTCAGCTGCACTCCGCAAACACAATAGCTAGCACACAGATAGAGAGGCACTCACTTTCTGTGTTGCTGCGACGTGTCGAGGGCCGCGGGCAGCACGTCCTCCGCCGCCAGCGCCTCGTACCGGCGTGCAGCAGCTCCAGCACTCAGCTGCACTCCGCAAACACAATAGCTAGCACACAGATAGAGAGGCACTCACTTTCTGTGTTGCTGCGACGTGTCGAGGGCCGCGGGCAGCACGTCCTCCGCCGCCAACGCCTCGTACCGGCGTGCAGCAGCTCCAGCACTCAGCTGCACTCCGCAAACACAATAGCTAGCACACAGATAGAGAGGCACTCACTTTCTGTGTTGCTGCGACGTGTCGAGGGCCGCGGGCAGCACGTCCTCCGCCGCCAGCGCCTCGTACCGGCGTGCAGCAGCTCCAGCACTCAGCTGCACTCCGCAAACACAATAGCTAGCACACAGATAGAGAGGCACTCACTTTCTGTGTTGCTGCGACGTGTCGAGGGCCGCGGGCAGCACGTCCTCCGCCGCCAGCGCCTCGTACCGGCGTGCAGCAGCTCCAGCACTCAGCTGCACTCCGCAAACACAATAGCTAGCACACAGATAGAGAGGCACTCACTTTCTGTGTTGCTGCGACGTGTCGAGGGCCGCGGGCAGCACGTCCTCCGCCGCCAGCGCCTCGTACCGGCGTGCAGCAGCTCCAGCACTCAGCTGCACTCCGCAAACACAATAGCTAGCACACAGATAGAGAGGCACTCACTTTCTGTGTTGCTGCGACGTGTCGAGGGCCGCGGGCAGCACGTCCTCCGCCGCCAGCGCCTCGTACCGGCGTGCAGCAGCTCCAGCACTCAGCTGCACTCCGCAAACACAATAGCTAGCACACAGATAGAGAGGCACTCACTTTCTGTGTTGCTGCGACGTGTCGAGGGCCGCGGGCAGCACGTCCTCCGCCGCCAGCGCCTCGTACCGGCGTGCAGCAGCTCCAGCACTCAGCTGCACTCCGCAAACACAATAGCTAGCACACAGATAGAGAGGCACTCACTTTCTGTGTTGCTGCGACGTGTCGAGGGCCGCGGGCAGCACGTCCTCCGCCGCCAGCGCCTCGTACCGGCGTGCAGCAGCTCCAGCACTCAGCTGCACTCCGCAAACACAATAGCTAGCACACAGATAGAGAGGCACTCACTTTCTGTGTTGCTGCGACGTGTCGAGGGCCGCGGGCAGCACGTCCTCCGCCGCCAGCGCCTCGTACCGGCGCAGTAACAGCTCCAGCACTCGAATACACTCGGCAAACGAACTGCAATACAATAAAAAATATATAACAAAGACATGGAATACCAAGTTAAAACTGACACTTGCTATTATAGGTAAGCGCATCACACATTTACACAGTAAACTATTTTTATATTCGCTTGCCAAGCGCTAACCTATACATCCTATATATTACAAGTGCATGGGAATTTGTCATAACTAAACCGATTTTAAAAATATATTCACCATTTGAAGGCTCGATTTACAAAACCAGCCTGTAACATAGGCTATATTTATCCTTATAATAAAAACTACGCGGTTGACGTCGGCTTTTACAATATAAAGTAGGTACTAGTCGACGCTCGCGACTTCGTCCGCGTGGAAGTCAATGTTAACTTTCAAGCCCTATTTCACCACTTGAATTTTAAAATATTTATGAATCACATTATACGTTTATTATTCGTATTTATTTTTTATGATATAAGAACAAATTTTAAAACGGTAACTAAAAATGAGGGACTATCCATACAAACTTTCAACTTCTTATTTTATTTTCGCAATGAAAAGTACCATATAACCTTCTCTGTATTATTATACGTCTTAAACCGTGCCAAGTTTCATTAGAATTCATTCAGTAGTTTCAGCTTGATATCCGGCCAAGAAAATCACGGACAGACAGACAAAAAATCGAAAATAAAATACTTTTGGCTTCAGTATCGATTATAATGCCCTCCAACAAAAATTTTCAAAATATCTTCAATGTACAGAATTTGACCTGTTACACTTTTATTATAAGTATAGATATAGACAGATAGATGTAGATGTTCTCAAGTTACCGGTACGTAGCGAGGAAGACGTTGACATAAGTGGACTCGAGCTCGCCGTCGTCGGTGGCCAGGGCCTCCACGAGCCGCTCGACGGTGCCGGCCTTCACGAAGCGAACGCGCACCGTCTCCCACTCCAGGTGCGAGATCTCATCGTCTGACTCCTGCAAAGGAAACATCAGATATTAGCAGCATATAGTATCATATCGCTAACTATGAGCCTCTTAAGAAGGCTCAGGATTCCAGCGAGCGATGGAACGAGCTATGTTAGGAGTACCTCTGCGTGATCGAATCAGAAATGAGGAGATCCGTAGAAGAACCAAAGTCACTGACATAGCTAAACAAATTGCGAAGCTGAAGTGGCAATGGGAGGGGCACATAGTTAGAAGAGCCGATGGACGTTAGGGTCCCAAAGTGCTGAAATGGCGACCCCGCACTAGTAACCGCAGTGTTGGTCGACCACCCACCAGGTGGACTGACGACATCAAGCGAGTCGCAGGGATTCGCTGGATGCAGGTGGCTCAGTATCGTGATGTTTGGAAGTCCCTACAAAAGGCATATGTCTATATATGCAGTGGACGTTCATCGGCTGATATGATGATGATAATATCATATGAGTAGTATAGTAATGGTAACCAAGATGGGGATAGATGGATCGACGAGATCAAACAAATTGTTGGGCAACTGCAGGTGGATCAAAACCATAGTATTTGAGATTCCTTAAAAGGCTTATATCCAGCAGTCATAAACCTGTAACTCCGGCAGACCTAAACACAGCAATGGTGCTGGGCGAATGAACCAAACACGGCAGATGGCGGTAGTAACTACCTTTTATCTGTCGATATATGCCACAAACGAACAGAACGAATATACAGGTAGCAACGCTCAGCCATAGATAAATATGTATAACTTATAACAATGAACATTGTTGCGTATCAATTAATAAATTCAACAAAAAAACAAATGTTACCGACCTGTAGGTGCCTAGATGGCGCAATTCCATATTATACGAGAAAATTGAAGAGAGAGGCGAATATCTTAGCAATCCATCTGGATTCACCGTGCGGGTGCCGGGGCCATCGCGTGGTAGAGAGAAAACATTCGCGCAAAGTCCAGGACTTGTGAGCTGGATGTAGGGTTAAGGAATTCCTTGACGATCGATCAACACTCCCCTCCTCCGCTAGTGTTGTTCTCCCTACCTAGCCATATTTGGTAAGATCCTCTAATGAGCAGCTTGAATTTATTAAACAAAAATATAGAAATAAACGTGGTCGAATACGTAATCTACGTAAAGATTATCACTGGGCGTACGAGCACCATGTTACCTGTACATAAATATATGCAAAGTCAACTTTTTACAAATAAGTACAACATTCTAAGAACGCAATTTCATGATTGCGCTATATTTTTCAAAACCAGTTTTTAAACAGCAAAACAACTTTAAAACATAGGTATTATGATTAGACGGGAGAAAGCGCGTCCACTTCCACGAATAAGCTGAGAGAGTGATAAAAGCTAGCGGGAATTAGAAAGAAGTCGTTAGGATTATGTAAAGTAGCTGTGGATACGTATTGGATAGCATTTATAGCGGTGATACTAATAGTAAAAGTAAAGAAAAGTATATATTTAAATATCTAACAACTAGAGAGCAGACAGGAACTATACTAGACAGGCCAAATTACTGTTCTAACGACATGCAATTTGAAATAATGTCTCAGGTAATGTGTATGCACTTTATGTATGGTTATAAACGTAATATTTACACCAAGTATTTAAAATATTTATTTCAGTAATATAATAAGGCAGATAAGATATAAACTTTAAGTCCGAAGAAATCACAATTAACTATATGTATTGCATATTTTTATTGCATCCTCAGGAGATGTTGACTCTACTACGTGGTGATGTGAGGAGATGTTTCACGTTGTAGAGTCAACATCTCCTGAGGATGCTCCGGTTTTGGGGTGCAACGTACGTGGAGAGTGTTTTGTCGGACCTGGGTGATGTTGTCGCATGGGTTCGTCGGCTTTTCGCGGAGGATAGCAAAATAAATAAATCATTATATATTAACTATATTGCCTTTTTTTACTGAGATGGTTTAATATTTGGACCTTTATTATGGACCAAGAGCCTGGATGCATAACATACGTACTCGTAAGTACGATAATAGGATTGATAGGCAACTATGGAGTTTGAACTGTGGTGGCTTTCTGCGGGACTTTTCTTTTGAGGACATTGTCAGAAATCATGTCCCAAGTTGCACGTCACTTAGCTTCATGGTAATTCTTCGACAGAAACCTTGAAAATAGATATTCATTCAGCAGTGTTTTTCGAAGGATTGTCTGACACTGGCGACTGGGGAGATTTCTCATATTATGCGGAGGGAAAACTCTCAAATTCTTGAATAAACGAAGGTCACTTTTGGAGGCCAGAATCAACATTAAAAAAATATGACACATCAAAAGAAATAGCTTGTTAAAAGGATTTCAAATATGTAATATATTTTGAAATAAATGGCAATTCAAGTAAATAGACTATTCAATATGAGTTCAAACTTGAATCTTTTAAACGAAATTGTAGTCAAGGGCTAACTTGTAAAAAAAAAAACTAGTAAACTTGAAAAATACAGTATAATCTTGATAAAGGTGCATTTATCAAGTTTATAACCTACAAATATTACGATTAGGTACACTAGTCTGCAATCAGAGTGCAATATGACCTTCGTGGAAACAGCTCGGAGTGTAATGGCTCGTATAATGACTCGCCGTTACTGCTAGATAAACAACTTTATACCTACCACCGGCACTTTTTATGAGTTTAAAATGTCACAAGCTAGCACAGATACACTCGTGTCGTGCTCGAAGAGGTTTATAGACTAATAAAACATGTTTACGACGGGTTGATAGGTAGGTACCTACCTACCTACAGAAGTTTGAGACATTTAATTTCATAAAATGCACAAAACTTAAAAGTTTAAGGTGCATGCCCCTTCTGGAATCGGAGGCAGAGGTCATATCCACTGGGCTATCACGGCTGGACACACGATTTGAGACATTGTTAAAAGTTATTTACAAACGTTTATTTCTGCCGCCAAGCAGTTTTGCTTGCTTGTTCAGCAAGCCTGTTCCCTAATTTTTACTTAGCTACCTAATATAATTAACATTATGTCTATAATTCAGATCGTCAGATTAAAAAAAAATATAAGTATCTTTTTTAAAGTTTTTGGAATCAATGAGTTCAAAAACATCGATTATACCTAGCAATTTGGAATAGTAGAAGATCCGAATTAGAGACGACCTTCACCCATCTGGTTAATGGATGAAAAGTATTTTATACCAAATTAAGTACATTATAAAATATGTTGCTGGTAAGATGCCTAAAAACCTCCTGGCCAAACTATCATTATGATACTTGATTATGGTTAGTAAAAAGAGATTTTAAAAACCTACTTTCAATATATTTTTTAACATACTTAATTTGATATAATATACTTTTCATGCATTAAACAGAAGGGTGAAGGACGTTTCTAATACGGATCTTAATCTAGTATGATTTGTACAAATTGCCGGAAAATTGCAGGGATGGCCAGTAGGCCTAGCATGCGACCAAACGACGTATCTCGTGTAGAATGTCAACCAATAGCTAGTGGAAATATCGCTAACTCTTTCGTTGAAAGAAAGAATAGGCAATAAATAAACAATGTTATCAGAGTTGTGTATTCTGATTCACCAATCCGTTCTACAGCAAATCAGTTCTACTATTACGCATAAAAAAATAATACTCATGCCGCTGTTTTTTCCGATGGCGGTAAATCCCTAATAGGTACTTGCTCGTATCTACTATGTATTTAAAAACTTTAAATACCTATCAGCAATAGAATGATTTAAATACTAGCGGACGCCCGCAGCTTCGTCCGCTCTTAGACCTCTTTAATCCAGCCCTTACAGTAGTATCGCTGTAAAAATGGAGTAACTTCTCCCGTTTTCCCAATAATTCCCTTAACTACTCTGCTCCTATTGATCGTAGCGTGATGAAAAGTATACTTTAACCTGCCCAGGAATATGAAAAATAATTGCACCAAGCTTCGTTAAAATCCGTCGAGTAGTTTTTGTTTCTATAACGAAAATACAGACAGACAGACAAAAATTTTACTGATTGTATTTTTGGCATCAATATCGATCACTAATTAAATCACCCCTTGATAGTTCTTTTGGAAATATATTTAATGTACCTACAGATTTATTATAAGTAGACATATATAGATAGATTATTAATAATATTACGTTTATGCTCTATTCATGTGTCTGGTTCGGTGGTCCAATGTGCCTTCGTATAACTAGGTCTGTCCTGAGGGTTTTATGAAGTTATGTTATTTTTTTTTTCTTGTTAGAAATATTCAGTACCTATCCAGACTGGTGTTAGGAGTACATCTTTGTCTCAAATGTTACGCTGTTCAGTTCTGGTCATGTGGTACGTCGATTCTCTTTCTACAATAGAAAATATATATTTTCTCTTCTCCAGATATGTCGTTGGTAGCATGCTAGGCCTAGGGCCCCATTAGTATAGTAGGAGACCAACGACGGTTTTTGAGTTTTGAGAATTTCGAATCACTTCGCACACTTCGCTTTGTACTCAAAATTAGGGGGAAGTTGCAGTTGTGGCCTGGAGGGAGGGAAAGTGAAACCAGTCACCATAGTCATCGTTCATCATCACTACTGCCAATGGACGTCCACAGCAGGTCACAGGCCTCTAAATGGACTTCCAAACACAACGGTCTCGAGCCGCCAGCATCCAGCAGCTACCTGCAATCCGCTTGATGTCTTCGGTCCACCTAAGAGTAGTAGGGGATTGACCAACACTGCGTTTTTTTTTATTTATTTTTTTATTATTTACAAGTAAGCTCTGGACTGCAATCTCACCTGATGGTAAGTGATGATGCAGTCTCAGATGGAAGCGGGCTAACTTGTTAGGAGGAGGATGAAAATCCACACTCTTTTCGGTTTCTACACGACATCGTACCGGAACGCTAAATCGCTTGGCGATACGTCTTTGCTGGTAGGGTGGTAACTAGCCACGGCCGAAGCCTCCCACCAGCCAGACCTGGACCAATTAAGAAAATCTTTAGCTTTCCGGTGGGGGTTCGCCATTCCAGCGCCTCGGTACCCCAACGTCCATCAGCTCTTCGAACTATGCCCATTGCCACTTAAGCCACTATGTCAGAGACTCTGGTTCGTCTGCGAATCTCCTCATTTCTAATTCGATCAAGCAGATAAACTCCAAGCATAAGTCGCTCCATTACCCGCTGAGTGACTTTGATTCTTCTAATAAGGCCCATAGCTAGCGACCAAGTCCCGGATTCGTAGGTCATTACTGCTCGCGATTGTGTAGAATAAAAAAAGAGAACGTAGACTTACGCTGTTTGCGCGCTGCGTGGGGCGGTGGTAGCGCACCTTCTTGAGGTAGACCGTGTAGACGGCGCCGTCCACGCGCTCCTCGCCCCACAGCCGCCATGTCGGCTGCTGGAACATACCACCAGTTGATCAATACCATATCACTACACCTAATAGTAGGGGAGCCGAAGAGGGGATTTTTGCAGTTACTCGAGCGCGTCAGTCAACATAAGGGACCTTTCACGGTACGGTGGGTACGTTTAGGGCAACCAAAATAAAAACCAACTACAGAAATACTCAAGCAGCACTAAGATAAGGTAGGTGAGTGACTAGTGATACCTAAAAGGTGTGCATTTTGAAAACGATTTGAGCGTAATTAAATGAAAATGTGGGTTTAAGCTCCATATTCTCCATATTCGTAGTGGAACGTGAAAATAGGCAGATTATGGTTAAAGACTTAACCGAATTTAGGTAGAGTGGGAATAGACGTCGTTTTCATCTCAGATTAACAATTAACCTGGCAGCATCCACCGCTCAGCGAAATAATTATTATGGCCTAGTTATTTTTCACTTCTTCGATATTAAATAAATGAGATTTTTTGAACATAAAACTTTTTTGACTTAACGCCAAATCACGACGTAGGTAAAATTAAGTATTTTTATTATTATTAAAGAAAGACCAGCTGCCTTCAGTTTATAGCTTTACCAGCTGATCTGGCAAACGTTGTTCTGGTATTGTGTTATACAAAAACACTAAAATCGCGATAAAACATATTTTACGCCCACCAAAACACATTAAAATTGGTCGAGCTGAAAAATGCAATCACAAAGACCGACTGCGGTCTTTTTATACATGAATGTGCAAAATTAAAACTTTTTATATTTTTATTATAATATATTCGCCATTAGCGAATAATATATTTCATTACGAAATGTAATGCAAAGAAAACTAAATGTTTTCATTACCAAATATTATAAAATTAGATAAGTCTTTAATGATCGATGGTGAAACACTGGAAATGGAGAATTCCAGTTTTCCTGAGAGTGACCTTGGATTGTAAACTTCAGTGGGGTGCTCATATAGAAAAATTTAAATGTTGTCATCAATTGTAAATTATAATATTGTATGTTTTTTTTAAAAGAGCAACTGTTGAGTTTCTTGCCGGTTTCTTCTCAGCAGAACCTGCCTTACGAACCGGTGGTAGAATCTTTACAAATAGTCAACTGACGTATCAAAAGTGCTTGTAAACTGAGCCTACTTGAAATAAATGAATTTTGAATTTTGCAATAATTAATGATTTGATTGAAACTGAAACACAACAAGTAATACAATAATTAAGTTGCAGAAAATAATAATTAAAAATGAAAACCCCTAAAAACATATTTAGATAACATAGTAAGACTTGACCCAAAACTAAGATCTCATAACTACTACACCACAGAAACAGCCATGTATTGACTTTATCACCATAAAGTACGTAGATAAACTATATTGTTACCATGTTTCAATGAACTAAATTAAAGTATTATATTCAAGTCTCGCACAACACGATAATGTAACGCAAATTAAAACATCCTCATAATTAGCAGCCCAGAACGTCAACAACTAATTTGCACATACCAACCTGCTAACGGTGTGTTACGAGTACTAGCAATTAGCACGAGTACCTTACCATAGACACGAGTCTAGAACTCTTGACCTCATTGAGTCCTCGAAATAAAGGAATAATCGTAATTAAAAAAAAACGAGCATCTATAGTCTGTCAAGTTCGTAGATAACACTCCAATGATATGCGGACGACAGGGGAAAAGATTGCGCGGGTGTGAAATCGTGCGAGCGGGGAAGTGACGTGCATCAATCGTGGGTTGTTCATTCATCTCTACATGCCCCCCGTCCCGCGCGAAACATCGGCAGTGTTACGAACGAAGTTGCCAAGTTATATGTATACATAATTATATACTAATATTATATAGAGAAAAGATTTGATTGTTTGTTTATTTCCATGGAATAGGCTCCGAAACTACTGAACCGTTTTGAAAAATGATTTCACTTTTAGAAAGCTACACTATCCCCGGGTGCTATAGGCTATATTTTATCCCCGTATTCCTACGGGAACGGGAACTACGTGAGTAAAACTACTAGTTAGTTGTATAGTCATAACGTTTATACATAATTAGATGTAGATAATATTCGTATAGACTGATGTTATAAGCAGAATTGTTGGTTCGAATTAAAAAATTTCGTTTAGAGTGTCTATTTATTAAGGAAGGCTATACTCGTATTACGCTACGACCAATAATAGAAATTGGCATCAATGTAAAATATCGCGGAAACGGGGAAAAATATTCCTTTGGAGATTTTCCGCTGCAACAAAATGCAACTGCAATGCAATAATCAGTTTGGGGGCAGAATTGCTCCCCTTTAAAAATTATAAAGGGTTTCTGCGGACAAAGTCACAAATGTACGCTAGTAACTAACGTATTATCACTAGCTATGCTATAGTTATTAGGTTTCAAAATTTCAAATTCATTGATTTCAAGTTAGTTTACAATCATATGCCATCTTTGCGTGTCTAAACTAATAGGCGTCATCAAAGCAAAAACGCGTTGTTAAATTATTAAGACTGTTACAGTCATTACTGGAGGCGTATATCGTAGATTAATATCACTAATCTTTAGAGGAGTGTGGCATACAAACACGTTTACCAACACACCGTTTCTTAGCAACCTCTCACAAACAGATTATAATAATTTATAAATGTTGTTCTGCTTTGCTAACTCTCCACCAGCTTCACAGACGCCTTCAAACACCTTAAAATAACAACCAAACAATCGTATACTGAAGATCTGTATACGATTACATAAGTAATTACTTATTAAGAACAAAGTTTGCGACTTTACTTGCAATTATTTACATGTAATAAAAAAAAATAACCGATGATCACTAGCTGACGCCTCGCGGTTTCACCCGTGTGGTTCACGTTCCCGTAGGAGTACGGGGATAATATATAGACTATAGCCTTCCTCGATAAATAAGCTATCAAACATTGAAAGATTTTTTCAAATCTGACAGTATTTCCTGAGATTAGTACGTTCAAGCAAACAAACAAACAAATTCAAAAAAGTGTTCAAAAGTGACAGTTATAAGTAAAGTTATTACTTAGTAGCTGACGCCACGCGGTTTCACCCGCGTAGTTTCCGTTCCCATAGAATACAGTCTTTGACACTCACAAATAACGTGGCTTTTGATATTGGTAAAAGAATTTTCAAAATCGGTTCAGTAGATCCAGAAATTCCCCCTGCAACTTCACAAACTCTTCTTGGTAAATAGATGTAGAACTTACAAAGTCATCATCAATGCCCCTACAGAACAGCGCTGGCTCAACCTTACTGACGCCGCATATTCTCCACATGGCCCATGTCGTCGGCGGCGCGAGACCTCAAAGCGTACGGAACAGCTGATCGCGGCAACTGCGCACTTTCACTATCACCCACTAGCCGATAGAACACTTAACCATCACTCTAGTGTAAAGTCTGTCTCCAGTCTCCAAATCACTGATCCCAACGGATTTTATACCAGTGGAGATTTACCATGGTTCATCAGCTTCTTACGGTTTGGTCCTATCCCGTTTCAAAATCACTGACTCAAACGGATTTTACTCAAGTTATCACAAGTGTATCTTGGGGAAGATTTATTTAGGATTGTTATAAAATTAATAAAACCGAATTGGCTTCTTATGTTTTGGTCGTACTTGGAACATTGTAATTAACACATGAAATATCACCAATATACTACAATTTTTTGGCTTAAATGATTAGTAAGCACAATTATAACCACGATTTAAATGATGGGTCAATATTGCTGAAATCGACACGATTTAAGTTAGGACCATGGAGGTATTAAGTTAGGAAACTGTTTTTTGTTGTTCCGAAACCCGGGCAGTTTAGTTTGTTATGAATAGTGGTAATATGTTATACGAATTGGACCAAAAGGCATGTATTAGTAGGACATCTACTGGTAGTATTTAATATTGGACCAAACGATCGCAAGAACCATGGAAGAGCAAGCGAACGTGCGTGACGCGAGTGAAATCGGAGTCGCACGGCACACTTGTTGAAGTTATCCGGTAGTTGTTTCTACGATTACTATCCACCATCGAAATGTGAACGAAACTCTTATCATATTTTCACATCAACGAAATTAAAAAAAAAGTTATATAAAAAACACAACACTCTCTCATTAACCAGACAAAAACTTCGGAATTCCATTTCAATGTCTATTGTCCGGTTTTAACAACACATTTTCACTGTAAGTTATGAAATCACGATTTGCATGCTGCACGGACGACGCGAACGAAACAAATAGTGCAAAAAGTCATAATAATACGTTCAAATAAAACTGGTGTTACACAAGTTCCTTACTTATCGATAGTTGCAAATTAAATTGATTATATTGGAATTATTTAACTCAAAACTTTTTACTTTTTTTTATTTTTTTTTACAGTGCAGCGATCGTGGGACAACGGCGCGTCGCTGCTTGGACGCAGCTACTGGCTCTCTCGTGGTACGTGGAGGCGCGGAGAGATCGCGTGAAAAACTTCAATAGAGCACATGAATGGCGCTTGTAATATGTTTCAAGAGGGAGTAGTCAATTTGCAGCGGGTGCTTGAACAAAAACTGACAGAATTTTATATGTATTGTGGATAGTATATACTAACCGACTGACAAAGATTTACTGCTAATGCTAAGAGATTTAGGGTTCCGGTACTATAAAGTAAACGGTCATATCAGTTTTCTTTTCGGTGCCACAGTATCAAAAACTAGTACCTAAGCGTAACCTGACGGTAGCTATCAGATTTGTAGCTAACTGTAAAATAAATAATACGAGTTCATTAATTATTTAATTTGATATTCCAGCTAACCTAAAATTTATTACTTGCCAACTTTTTTAACCATTCTCCCGTAAATATACTAAACCAGGGGACGCCCACGACTTCGTCTGCCTGGAATTCAATTCATCACAAATCCCGCGGGAACCATGGATTTTACAGGATTAAAAGTAGCCTATGTGTTAATCCAGAGTAAAACCTATTTCCATTACAATTTAAGCCAAATCGCTTCAGTAGCCACAGCGTAAAGCAGGAACAAACATACACACTTACACGCACACTTACACACAAACTTTCGCATTTATAATATTAGTGTGATGGTTCATCCTTTTGGTATTGGTAATGCAGAATCATGAAGTTACCTTATGATGATTTGATCAACTAATTCTTCCAATGCTCTCTTTAATATTTATTTAAATAAACGTGTATATGTTTAACTTAATCTGTTGAGCATAACTGTTTTAAAATTTGGTCGCTAGATTTTACCAAAATAAAACCACTTCAAATTAAAGTAAAAGCTATTAATAATGTTACAATTCTGAACAAAGTCTATTATTAAACATTTTCAACTTAAAAAGCACCTCCTTAAAATTGCCCACACCCTCTCGGTCTATTAACATCGAAACAACACAAGGAAACCTTGCCGGTGTGCGCATGTGACTCATCGCCGTCTGCTAATGAGAGTAATTAACTTGCAACACAGATTTGTATCGATATTTCAGTTATAATGACGGTAAATACAAAGTGGTCAAACGGAGTTTTACTTTCGATAGCATGTGTTCTTTTGTATTCTATTAATATATTAAAACTAGCTTGTTTTATTCTTTACAAGTTTGCTCTTGACTACAATCTCACCGCAATCTAAGATGGAAGCGAGCTTACTTGTTAGGAGTAGGATGAAAATCCACATCATTTCGGTTTCTACGCGACATCGTACAGGAAAGCTAAATCGCTCGTCGGTAGGTACGTCTTTGCCGATAGGGTGGTATCAAACTAGCCACGGCTAAAGCCTCCCAGCAGACCTGGATCAATTAAGGAATTCTCAGCCTGCCCGGGAATTAAACCCAGGACCTCCGTCTTGCAAATCCACTGCGCATATCACTGCGCCACGTAGGCCGTCAAAATGCTAACTTCGTCCACATGAATTTGGGATTTTTACTTCACTACGGGACCTCCTATTAGGCGGTGAATTTTGGAAAATCCGTTCTTAGCGAAGACTAAATCATCCTTATGTATGTGTAAAATAATTATATTTATCATTTATCTCATTCTAGGCAGCAAAATGAATTACTCGCTAAATTATGCAGATGAATGAGTCCTTTCTTTTCTTTCTCTGATATTTTTTCCCTAGATTAATATTTTAAGCTAAGTTAAAAAACTGTTTAATCTACATCCCTATAGTTTACTTTGTAAAAATGCGTCTACAAGATATCTATATTATCTAAACTAAGTTTATCTTCCCACGTTTTATTCACAAGTATATCCAGGTTTTATGAAAGTCACCTACAGTAATTAATAATGTTATGTCACCAGTACATAAAGTCCGACCGTTCTTGCGCCAACCAATTATATAACTGCCTGCTTGCATTCGACACAATCATTAATAATATATTCCCGGTTCACATACTGAGGCGAAGTTGTTCCAATCACACGATACATTACCAAATTTATGCAATTGATTGCAACATAATAGGGTTCATTACGTAGGTACCTACTGCAGAATTTTATCACTATAGTCAGATCGGGTAGGTATTTTAAACAATGTAAATAAACAAAAACAGCTGACTCAGGGGTTCTCAACATTTTACTACAGCATTATTTACAAATATTGTCATGAAATAAAACTTCCTTTGATAAACAAATTTTTTATTCTATATTCCTATATCCTGTTATTTATCTAACAGATAATGTTTCACTTATATTTAGGGTTCCGTAGTCAATAAAGAACCCTTATAGTTTTGTTTTTTATTATGTATAAGCAAGCATAAGGTATCCTCGACATATTTAAACACATTAATCAAAACGGTTTTCTCGGAGGACGATAAGGGTGATTGCTTCGTACGTTTCTTTTTTGGTGACGGAAACGATAGCAATGCGGAATAACTGCTCCGGCTAGTACCAGGCTCCGCTTCACTCATTTTCGTACTAAACTAAATAAAATTAATAAATTAATTAATTAAACAAATAAAAAACCCGACTGCCTATATGATACAAAAACTGAAAAGAAAAAAAACAAGCTCAGTCCAGAAGTGTAGAAAAAAATTAGAAAACAGTCGGGACCTATTATATTGAATATAATGATTTACGTCTACATTTTTTAATAGGTCCCCACTTTAGTTTAATCAGTTTTTGTATCATTTATGCAGTCGGGTTATTCGTTTATTTAATTATTTTATTTAATAATTTTTAGTTAGATAGATGGTAAATTTCGGATTTATTTGTTACGTTTGTTACAAAGTACGATAGTGTATACCTACGTCCAACCGAGGATAAGTAAATATTCAAAAAAATCTACGGAACCCTCGGTGGGCGAATCCGACTCGCACATGTCGATTTTTATAATCAATATATTTAATTTAGTCTATTTAAGGTATTTTATAATTACACTTCATAAACCTTATGGTCGTCCGCCTCGCGTATTATGTATATACAATTAATAAATAACGTTTAACGTTTCTAATTGTAGTTTTTTGTTGGCCATTATATACCATTTCGAAATTCTCACAAAAAGCCCTTGAATTTGATTCCCTTGTTGCAATATTTAAAAAAAATCACCTCGTCTTATAGCATCTCACAGTCGTCTTGTTGGTTTTTTTTTTTTAATTTCACCTATCTAAGAACACTTGGGTTATTAAAACAAATCTAAGGATATCTGAATTACGTAAATCCGTTCAGCGGTTTCGAAGATATGAGGTAATAAATAATACATACAAGATACGCGCGAAAAACAAACAACAAATAAACAATAATTAACAACAACAACGAAACGAGAACAAAACGAAATAATAAAAATTACAAAGGAAGAAATTACGCACAACAGTCTGGATTTAGTTAACGAATCATTAACGAATACTGTGAGGTAGGAGTATTAGTCACAGACAACAAATAAAGTAGTGTTTTGTGCTGTGAAGTGTGTGTGTGTGAAATGTCAAATTGTTTCACTTAATAACACAAAATCAAAAAAATTAATCATAGTATAGGGTATTTCTGCAATAAATGAAAGGTAAAATTCACATTAAAATAAAAGAAAACATCTTCTTTTGATATGAAAATACGACATTTATAAAAATCATTAAAGTTATTATTTAATTTTATAAATGCACATTTAATACCCATAAATCTTAATATCTTTGTTTTTCAAAATGGTTTGTGACTCATGTCTGCTTGGGGTATTTAAGGTTCTTTTTATGTCGTTTATCGTTTTTGGGCAAATTTTGCCCAACATTGTGCAAACTCTATATAATAATTAACATAGACGAATTAGACATGGAAATGAAATCGCACCCAAATGCAGAAACAAAATTGCCTGTCGTTTTTTGAAGGGGACGAGGTAAACTCACTCATCGAAAATATTTAACAAGAATAATATAATCTGTACACAGAACGTTAAATTAATGGATCGATGTTTTGCTGTTCGTTCATTCGTTAGAAGAATAGAATCGATTTTACTTTTAGATATTGTTTTTATTACAAATTTATTATAAATTATAATTATGTTTTTGACGATACTCGGTGGCGCACTGGTACGCGCGGTGGATTTACAAGACGGAGGTCCTAGGTTCGATCCCCGGCCGATTGAGGATTTCTTAATTGGGCCAGGTCTGGCTGGTTACCACCCTACCTACAAAACGTACCGCTAAGCGATTTAGCGTTCCGGTATGATGTCGTGTAGAAATCAAACCGTCCATCTTAGATTGCTGATTGCTTCATCAGGTGAGACTGAAATCAAGGGCTAACATGTTAAGAATAACAAAAATAAAATAGAAGTATTTTCAAATTGAACGTCACGTCATCTTTTACTGAATTAGAAGTCGTTGGCCGTTTTTCATGCTATTGAACTACTTACTACACAAACCAGAATATTTAGGGAGTTTTTTAGACGACGAAAACGATTACAACAATGAAACATCGATACAACCGAACAATCTAACGCGTTTGTTACTTTTTATACACGCGTACACATTTTCAATTTTACAAACACTTCTAAATGCCCCGCTCTATATAGGTAAATAGATCGTTGATTCTTTGACAGAGAGGTAACGTCTTGCGAGGCAGGTCTTTCTATTATTGGTCCGAGATAATTAATTTATTGTTTGTGAATCCGGGCTCAAAAGGGCCAGAACCCAGAGCCGTAAAGCTTATTATTAAAAATATAATGTATGTGAATCGAAACGAAAAGTGTCGCCCTAAAAGAACCTTTTTGAGAAGTGATATTGTTGTGTAAAAAGCCTAAAGTTGTGGACTATAATTACATTTTAAACTTACGATCCATTGTGGTTTAATGTGCGAATAGGTTTTTTTTTCTCGCTCTGATGTATAGTACCAATTTGGTACTTCATAATTCATTAATTACGATCAGCCTACTTATGACTAAATTAAATAAAGACTTAAACGGAACAAACCTAAATATAATTAAAATAGTTAATTCAAATTGAACTTTATAATAATGTTTAAAGGCAGATTCTACGGCGAAAAGCGAGCATGAAACGCCGCAATTATTTTCTTTCTATAACCGATATGTCGACTGTTAATATAGACTTTTTTTTTTGTTTTTAGAATTTTTTTTTTTTGTATTTTTAAATATGAATAGTACAAAAGTCGACATAATTTTATCTTAAAATAATATTAAAACTACGTACCTATCTATATAAACTACCTAAAGCTATTATATTAACTACATATTAAAAAAATGATAAAGGAAATTAAAATTAAAGCTTTGTCTAGGGTAAATAGAAGTTCCAGCAGCAGTCTATCAGAATTAACTTCAGCTTGTTTTGATATCCCTGAAGTGGCATTTGAAACTAAAATGTGTGTCTATTGATAATGGATATTTAACAAAAATCAGATAACAAGAATCTCATGAACACTGCTGCAGCAATGAAAAAATGCACAAAAACCAACGACTTTTATTGTACCTTGCAAAAAACTGATTTAGGATAAAATAATTAAAAATGTTAAAATTAAAACTACTTTTCGATAATAATCAAATTAATTTTAGATACTTAGGTCATGCATCTTTCACTTCATATTATGGGACACTGTATAATTATTCTTTATACATAGCAGCTACGTCAAAGAGGTTGTCCCAGTTATGGAAAAACCCACAAACACCAATTCTGTGCACCTTAACTATAAATTCATACGCACTTAAGAGAAATGGGAACAGGTCGAGTGTGAAACGAGGCCGCAACAGATGTAGCTCCTGCGTAGGTATCACAATTTCCTTCCCATTTCCGAGCGTATCAAAGCGAATACGTGGGTCGCTCTATTTATAGCGTTTGTATGAATAGAACATATATGCCGTCCAATTTAGCTCCAAAGACTAAAGTAATAGCATAGAAACGCAGACGTACTCGTAATACATACGAGTATCTACGACCTACGTAATAGAATTGTAAACTAAAATCCAAGATTTTTTACGAGTACCAGAATTTTATATACCACTCCTCTAACTTTTGTATCTCGCCTGTGATTTTTATATTTAGATTATCATCTCTAAAAATATAAAAAAAATGTATAAGGATTTTATATCCTAAGTTACTTATATTACCAATCGAGGACCCCCATTTTATAAGAGCTAGACTAGACCCTGACTTTCGGAACAAACCTAATTTTGAAGCAAAGTAAAGTTTGCCCCTCAATCCTTGAATTTAGTAATATTTACGACTCGCCTATAGCCAGGTTTTATATAATTTCACTTCAAATAAAATCTAGAGACTATATTTTGTCCTTAGTTTGGCTAACTTAACTTAACCTAAGATAAAGTAGGCATTATGCATTGGATTATTAATCTAGCGCTCACCGAGGAGAGTCCTCAAGACGCTTTTTGTATTCCCGATACACCTTAAGCTTAAGTCAGTTCTGTAAACTCTTAAAGAGAGCTTACTTGTGGATTGCCGTTGCCGCTAGTTTGCGGTGGCTTGCTAAACGTTTGCGTATCCCAGTTATCAGATAGGAGTCCGACATATCCACAACCATTCAAGGAGGTATCCATGAAAATTTTCCCACATAAATAAAAGAAAACATGTATCCAGGGGCGTAGCTACCGCCGTATCTGCCGTATACGGGGACCCCGAACTACAGGGGCCTCTTACGTGTACAAGCAAAAATTTAAAAAAAGTAATCTACCAGATTTAGTGCTATCACTTGATCTGGTGGTGCTTCCCGGATAAAAAAAAATCAAAAAAACTGCAGAAATGATAAAAGTAAAAAAAGCAATACATTATGATTTGTGTTGAAAGAGTTAAGATAGAGAAAATCAATAACTCAAGACATTAAGGCACGCTCCACCACTGCATGTATCCAAATTTCAACTTTAAACAACCTTAATCACAAACAATTGGAAAACGATCTCGTGAAATTGGAACACACTACTGATGGCTTGAAACCAATTACGTTTCAATCGAGTGACCACTAATTGTTCGCCAAACGCACATTGTACCTACATATTTACGTATATGCTTACAAAAACTAAATGGCCACCACAAAATGTGGTCGTGCTAAACAAGAGCATATCGGCAACCATACATAAATTAAAAACAAACTTGTTTTGTATTTGCCACAATCTAACAATTCTATGTAGCATTGCAGTGTGCGGTAAAATTGCGGTTTGTAGCTTTGTAAGCGTATTTTGATAGATTATATTGCTGGTAAGGCTAAAGTCCCCATCTTACCTTACTCATCCAATAAGTAAGAATGAATAATAATAATAATAATTGATTAATTATATTGCTACGAGTATTTTCTGCGACAAACCAACGTATCAGCGATAACGCCGACAAATGCGACAAAACTCCTTTATGGATTAGCTATGAGCTATTTAAGCAATAGCTTAAGGCATCCTGTTTAGGGGGAACCGAGAAGCACACGAAAGTTAAAATTAACCTTGATTGATACATATTCCACAATTTGTATTGAAATTTTTGTTATTAGAATTCTTTGTAGTTCATTTAAGGATACGGGGTAGGGGCACCAATTGCTTAGAGCATCAAGTTACCTTAATCCGGCACTGTATAAGTCAATTCGAAACCGTTGACAGTGACTTCGCACTTGTAATCTTCATAAGAAGAGAACCTTCTTCTTTAGAACCACTAGTCGATTAATTAAGTTAATTAATAATCCTTGCTAGAAGTATACTTTATTGGCCCACTACAAAACCAGACCTCTCACTTTATAGGAGAGAAGTTATGAATCATAGACCCACCATGCTACTCCAATGCGAGTTAGCGGGCTTAGTGTGAATGTTTCTGTAACGATCACTATCAATCATATTATCTATACAAATATTATAAAGAGGAAAGATTTGATTGTTTGTTTGTATGTTTATAGGCTCTGGAAGTATTGAACCGATTTGAAAAATTCTTTTACAGTTGGGAAGCTACACTATCTCAAAGTGCTATATATTATCCCCGCATTCCCACGGGAGCGGGTAAAACCGCGCGGCGTCTGCTAGTGTTATTTATAAAGGGGACCGTCGGGTTAGCGCGCTCTCCAAGGCACGGTGTTCTAACACCACCAACTTCCCAACTCCAGACTGAGAATTTTTACTGAGAACTACGAGTACTTATTAGAGTCTTCTTAGCCCTGGAGTCAGTCAGTCAGAATTCACATAGTATCTATCTATCCAGTATACCTACAAGGCAGTTACGAGTACTAAAAGTTTACTATTGTAAATGAAAATATAAATACACCTAATGTAAATATTATATTTATACGTACTATGTATACTTCCGTACCTACGAGTATGTGTAAATATTATCATACTATATTTAAAACAATAATTACATATTCTAGATACATAGATTTCTATAGGTATTTTGATGGCGCAGTGGTATGTGCGGTGTATTTACAAGTAGAAGGTCCTGGGTTCGATCCCCAGCTGCGCAGATTGAGGTTTTCTTAGTTGGTCCTAGTGGAAGGCTTCGGCCCTACTGGGAAAGACGTACCACGTAGCGATTTAGCGCTCCGGTACGACGTCGTGTAGAAACCGAAAGGGGTGTGGATTTCATCCTACTTGTAACAAGTTAGCCGCTTCTATCTTAGATTGCATCATCATTGACCATAAGGTAAGATTATAGTCAAGGGCTAACTTGTAGGGAATAAAAAAATCTATACTAATATTATAAAGCGGAAGAGTTTGTTTGATTGAACGCGCTAATCTCAGGAACTACTAGTCCAATTTGAAAAATTCTTTCAGTGTTAGATAGCCCATTTATCGAGGAAGGCTATAGGCTATATATTATCTCCGTATTCCTACGGGAACGGGTACCACGCGGGTGAAACCGCCCGGCGTCAGGTAGTACAACATAAAACTACATCGTTAGTTGACTAAACGTTATTGTAGTGTATAAATATTTCGACACAAAGCAAGTACAACGCAGCGGCAGGTACCCGAACAACCTTACACCGGTATTAACATAAAACACAAACGAAGCGAGTAACAAGCTCCCACAAAAGCCTCTGCCAACGGATTCACAAAGGCAGACTAATGAAATTATAATCTGAATACAACAGTTTCAATATTTTGTTTGTTAAAACTGTGTTTACATTTTTGTGGCTTAACTCATGCCGTTACGTTAAATTCGTAATATTGTGTAATTTTTTTTTTTACAGTACCTAATAATAACTGATGGATCAAGCAGATGGTAGGTGGAAAACCATAGCCTGCATGCGAAGAACTTCTGAACCAACCTGGGGCATATGTTTCAATCCCAGTGGCGAATGCTTCATACAACTAAAAATTCACCACTACCTACCTTGAGGACCTGAGGACACATTATGAACCGAATTTTAACACATCAAGTAGGTTCAATAACTAGATAATAAAAATATAGTAGAAATACGAAAGTACGAAGTACTAGCTAGGTATTACACAGGCACGTACCTAAACTTCGTGTACAGAGGCACTGAAAGACATCGAATACAGTAAATGCAATTCCAATTGGCCTTTTGATGCATGTCTAGTGTTCTAGGCTATGACCTGAAGGGCAATCGGTGGTTAGTGGATGTATTACAATCGATGGAAGATTTATTTGCGTAATTTTACTACATGCATGCTATTAGCAATTAGCAAAACCTAAGTACCAATTTTAGTTAAAAGTATTTTAATATCAGTATTTCGGGAATTACAAACGTTTTTAAAAACGCTTTATCAAGCTGATAATATAATATTGATAGTTCATGACCAGCTGGAGTTTCCAAAGTTTATGAATTATAAAAATTAAAAAAAACACTTACAAACCCGGAAAAGGATCTATAATCAAATTAGTAAGAAAACGGTGTATAAAAAAGAGTATGTAAGAGAAAGTAAGTATGATGAAAAGTCAACAATATTGAAAAGCTTAAAGATTCAATTTATGTCCTATAAATAAAATACAAAAAAATAGGATAGCAATTAGCCAAAAAGAACTGGAACTATTTTTTCAATTCAATTAAAATTTTCATTTTCATTTTGCGATTATTTTTACATTATTCTAAAGCTATTCTAAAATGTACCTATACTACATTTGATAATAACTTTAGAATAATGTAATGTTTAGGTCAAGTTAAAGCTATGATGTCTCCACACGTGGCTTGCAGGTAGGTAAGTTGTATTGGAAAGTTTCATATCAAACAAAATATCGATCAGTAACGATTGTGGCAGGTACCGTGTTCTATTAAAAGCCTTCTACGAAATGTTGCCACCGCCCACGGTACCGCGTGCTTCCGTCGACTGTCAACAAGATTACTGATAATAATATTACCTTTGCTGAGAATAAAAGGAGATAGATATTATCACTGAGTTCTCTAGGCCGCGGTTGTCTAGTATTTGCCCACTGTGCCGACATCCTGATACTCGTAAATACATATTCATCACATTTATGTTGAGAAAGTGATCTCTCACGATGAAGGAGTTTCTTGGCGATCAACGTTCTCCAAACTTGCGTAGGAGGTACAATCTCATTACAGATGAACGGGACTCGGGAGTGATCCTATAAGACGTCAGTAGTTTGCGGACTTACAGTCTAAATAAACCAGTTCTGTTTGAGTCCACTTTAGAATGCCAAAAGTGTATATGAGTAAGGGCATAGGCACGCACCTTGTTACCGTCTGATAAAAGGCTCTATAGGACTTTTTTCAAGCGGCCAAAGAAACGTTCCATCACTACTTGTGTCATATTCCCTGACTCAATACTAGGTGCTTCTTATTATAGGACTCAAAAGGTGATTACAAATATAAGAAAACTAATGTCGAACAAAGGTTATGATTCACAACACTTGTCAGGACAACTTAATTAACAAATGAAACTGTAACCAAAATAAGACCCTAGAATGGCAGAGAATGAGTGGAGTCACGTACTTGTGAACGATGTATGTAGGGTTAAAGGTACCTTTGACTGTATACAAACACTCCCCTTTTCCACTCGAGTCACTCTCCCCGCCAACCCAAGTAACTCATAAAGAATTACACAACAAGAGATGTGGACGGCTCGAACGCCACGAGCACACTGAAGCCAACACGAGATCGTGCGACGTCCTATCCGTCACAGACTAGTATTTCCTACACTATTTATTAAAAACATGTAAATTTAAAAGCGGCCAACGAGGCGATAACATTCTGTCATTTCGAGGTATTTATAGGACTCGCCTTCAAGGAGTGATCTGAGAATGAAAGTCTGAAATAACTGTATTCTCGGAGCCCACTATTCTGCCTCGCTTTACATTGTTAACCACACACTTGTCTACACCAAATTCCATTTTTATGTCATTGCTAAAGGTTTGAGTAATCTTCCGCTTATCTTATTATTAACTAACTATGACCGTAAGCTTTTATACGTTTAGGTAAAAAATCGAATTCATACCTAAAGTCACGAATTTATAACATTCCGTTTCCGTACTTTTGCACCCAATAAATAGCTACGAGTTTCCGCTGAGAAAGCACGACAGATCCATTCGCCACGACAAGGTTACGTAACACTGACAACCTACTTGCAGTAAACTCTTACTATAATTATAGTTATGAAGATCATAAAAAGAACGAGCAATAAATATTATTATTAGTAACAGATCACTAAACGTGGAAACTACGCGTTCCACTTTATTTATTGAAGTTACGAGTACTTCTTACGTAAATGGCATAGAGAAAATGAACACTTGAAGTCTTATAATGTAAACAATCGGAATAATTTTTTTAGTAACTTCTACATCTGATCTCAATTTAAGGTTATACTTACATAGATTAGATTCCGGTTACCTATTCTATTTCCGAGAACTGGGAGAAAAAGTTTAAAAATATGTATATGATTTTACCACAGTAGATATAATAATTATGCTGTGATTTTACCTTTTTTTATATACTACAATAAAGTACATATTTTTTTTATTTGTTCAGACGTGACTTGGAAACGTAGGTTATTACTCTCTTATTAATAAGATTGGAAAAAAGTCAAACTGTCTGGCGGCTGTTATGAAAATGGCTACTAAATCCATATACGACATAACAAAGGCTTAAAAAGGGGATAGTGATTACATTGATTTTCTCGGCCAAGTCGCAGGCGTAGGTGAGAGTACTGCCCCTGTAGCCAAGAGGCACGTCGATTCTCTTTCTACGATCGCAAACGCTTCAAAAACTAGAAAAATGTATGGGAATGACAATTGCTATCGACAAGTCACGTGACCGAGATTTTTCATTCCCATTCATGTTTCTAGTTTACGAAGCGTTTGCGATTGTAGAAAAAGAATCGATGTGCCACTTGGCTAGAGAGACTGGTAGGTGGAGAACACTGCAGAAGCGACAACCGTGACGGACACGGTTGGCTGCACGCAAGCCCTTTGCCACTACAATCTACAATACATCGACTATCTGCAGCTGTGTGGTAACATAAGATGGCAGCTACTGGATTGCACAATACATGGCGTTACCCTAATAACAAGGTCCTCAAGTGTAAATCAATTAAAATTAATATTTTAACTAATGGCTTACAAGCACTGACCATCCGATAAGTTCATGAGATTGCAGCAAACGGCAGAACATCCGATAAAACTGATCGTGTGCTGGTCGCGATGTACATGACAGCATTCAGACCAGTTTAGCGACACGTTAGCGCTGCAAACTCATAAACTTATTGGGTGGTCAGTGGCTTACATTAAAAGTCAAGCTTGACTCTACTAACGATTCAGAAAGCAAATTCTACTGTGAAAAACTGGGCAGTTACAGTCAGTAATAACCAAAAGGATTATAATAGTTAACAGCTACTTCACATGCGACTGTGTGCACCAAGGGTCTATATTACAGAGCAGACAACGCTAAAAGCTAACGCTTGTGGTTTATATCTATACGCTACAGCAAATCTAAAACGGAAAATTCCTTCTGCAATAATATACTCGTAGCTTCGTAATTAATCCTTATGATGGGAGAGCGTGTATGCGTCAATGAAATGCACGTCACTGCCTAAATGGACGTGTCAGGTTCATAATACCCAAAAAGTACCTACAGTTTAACATAGATAAATATGGTCTCAAGAGATTTTTTATAAATTTAAATTAATATGAGGCCATGTAGAAATGAGTATGGGTTCGAAAAGTTAGTTTCTTCACATCTATACATAGGTTGGTATACTAAAGTAAATAGAGCTTAGTTTACTAGAGTTTCTAGATTCTTGCGCCATATAGGTAGAAGCTATAAGTAACTAGGTACAAACCGCCTGGGCTGCTTCCAACTTTCTTTCTGTTAGTGTTGTAAACTATCTGAGCATTCTAATCGATATTTTTGTGTAGTCTGCTACAACCAAGTTATTTTTATACATCCCCTATGTACTGGGATGTTGTAGTAATAACATTTTGTAGTTTGTAAATAGTTTTAGAATTATTACAATACAATGCTAATTGCTAAGCAAGCGAATTAGATTGTACCTATAAGGCTAGTTCTAGGTTAAGATAATATATAAATGAAAATAAAAAGAAAAAAATTACCCCGAATGCTGAAGGAAGTTTATGTTTTTCGAGCGTATGTACGTCTGTATATACTCGTACGAATGTATATGTGCTCTTTGTATCTGTATGTGAGGCTTTAACACGCTCCATAGCGTAATCCATTAGGTAGATTACAACAAAGGAGTAACACTAACTTCATCTCAGTGCTGTGAGTAATATCTGAAGGATTTAATATTTCTTTCACTTCCTATTACTTTTTACGCAGACAGGGTTTTTTTTTAATTTATTTATTTTCCACTCGTTATTTTAACGAGTTATTTGTTAGATGACTAATAATGTTTTGACTTTCTTCTGAAGTAGGATCTCGAATTTCGATAAGCCTATGCAAACTTGCAGACGTAAAATATTCCATTTCTAGAGGTTTCTATCATGACAACCGATTTTAAAAACATAAAAAGTACTAACTTAACTAAAAAACTAAAAATAACATTATATTATGTTCATGCTGCTTTGCTGTTAATTACCTGCTGATCAATTTGAAGACGATGAGACAATTAACCACTTTTGTTCACCTTAGTTTCGACACGCTAGTGACATATCTAATAGTATAAATTACTATCTTTGGCATTTGTGTGCTGTGTGGAGTAGCTACATTCGTATCACATGCGGTTATTGTAGATACGTAACAAATAATAGTAATATATGCTCTGCACACAATACACGGTATATAGACGAGCGGCTTACCTCCAAAAAATTACTTTACTTTTTAATATACTCCTAACTTTTTAACTATCATGTAAAATTGGTACTAAAATGATTGTTATAACAAACTGCATACATTATTTTTTGATTCGACTACCGGACATTGAAATAAACGATACAAATGCCTAAATTTCTAATTTGTAATTTAATAAAGTTTTCACTTCCACTCATGATATGTCAGGTCGGTTTCAATATTTCGACTTGTAATTTCAATAAAATACTTCAAGTAATTCTGCGTCGAATGAGATGAAATAAATTACTTAATATTTATAAGATACAAAATGGCAATTGTTCGAAATAGTAGTAGATTTTAGTTGTTAGCCGCTCACAAGCTAGTACTCAGCTAATAAGTCGAACTAACAACAAGTGAACAGACGTCAATGATATGGTAATGTGATTCTCAGATGGTCATTACGAGGCTCGTGGCGTAACTCATACTTAGTACTCGTATTTAGTTCGCGTTGACATGATTTCACCGACTGAATCAAGTGATTACCTTATATGAACCACAAACACTTCACTTTCACGGCAACATCGACATACGTATATGTTTAAAGTACTATCGTAATAAAGACTATCTATACTAGTATTATAAAGCTGAAAAGTTTGTTTGTTTGATAGAACCCGCTAATCTCAGGAACTACTGGTCCGATTTGAAAAATTCTTTCAGTGTTAGATAGCCTATTTATCGAGGAAGGCTACAGGCTGTATATTATCCCGGTATTCTTCCGGGAACGGGAACCACGCGGATTAAACCGCGCGGCGTGAGCTAGTCTATACAAAATAAAACGCTCTATATTAATCAATATTTTTTAGCCAAAGATCCATTATACGCATTCATATATTAACTAATACTACTGCTATAACTGTAAAAGATTGGATGGATTGTTATACAATAATTCAAACAAAATTTAGCACAGAGATAGACATAATCTGTAAAAACACATAGGCTATTGTAGGCTTTTATCCCGAAAAACTAAGGAATTTCGTTTTTCGTTAATCTAAGCTATTGCCTTTAGCTATGTATTAATCCATGCAATCCTATTAGTTTTAAATTATTCAATAAAACATTTTAAGCAGGCAAATAAGTACAGTTGCAGCTTGAAGAGAAACAAACATACACGGTAGACGTAGACAGTAGGCCTTCATAAGATTGAGATTACCAAATACCTACCTCAATATCCCAGTATCTTCTCACTTGGTAAGCAGACAATGATACTGGAAAATACCCATTAGTCATATCCATAATTATAGTACTGTAACACTATACCTAATCCAAATATGTTTTATGTGTGTCAAAGAATAATGGTATGATAATGATGGGAACGCATAAAAACCTATAGGAAGTCAGTAATTTTTAACTCTTTGAAGTGGATGATTATGACGAGTTAATAAAAATATCAAAGTGGAGTTAAAAATAAAAATGTTGGGAATAAAATATAACTTATGTTTAAAGTGTTGAAGACAAACAATGAAAACAGCTGAGTCGAGGCCGGCGGGTCGTTGACCCCGACTCGCAATCAATAGCAAGAGAGCATCGTCCCGGCAAGTTAGAGAGTTACTTTAGAAAATATCAGACACATTGAAATTATAGCATATGTTTTCTGTGATAATAGGCTCATGAGGCTTTGAACCAGTGATTCCCAAAGTGGTCTATATCGACCCCTAGGGGTCTATGACAACCTGCAAGGGGTCTGCGTCAGCGAAAAAATATTTGAGGGTCCACGATAGTGGATCTTTACACATACACTGATAGTACCTATTTAGTTACAGCATACTATCTTATATCTTTATTATTTAAGCATCAGGTTCATCCTTCTCACTAAAAATATTGACTTATTGCTTATGTTATTTTATTTTATGTTTATTTAATGTTACGTATATTTTACATAACAGATACAAAATTTGATTTTGAGTAGTTTTAATCTAAATTCACATGTGTTTATAATTTAAGTTTTTAAAACTTCACTACAGTTAAAAGTTTACAGGAAATCAATATCAGGTAAGTAGTGGGTCTACCCAACATGGAAAAACATGGCAAGGGGTATATGACACGAAAAAGTTTGGGGAACTCTGCTTTAAACCTATGCCTCATGGCACAGGAGGCACGAGACGTTGTAGGAAGTGTTTCTTGAAATCCTCTCTATGTATGTCTGTTATAGCGAAGGTTCACCCGTAAACTTCATCTGCTTGTAACTTTAATTTTAACTAAAAAAATATTATTTTACGTAATTTTGCACACAATGGTGCTATGTATATCTGATCTCCTAATTTTTGCGCACTGATATTCATACCTACTTATTTTAGAAAAATATCTACAGTAGAACCCGCTTAAGACGATCACGCTTAAAACGATTTCTGGCATAATACGTCATTTTACGCCAATCCCTACAATTTGAGACATGTTTTCATACATTCCCCAACGCTTAATACGATTCGTCCTCCCGTTTAATACACTTATATGTCACACGCGTGTAATTCTAAATGCCACAAATAAATTACAACAGATAGATCGGGACATCATACGCTTTACGCTTTCGCGTAAAAACGCGTTATTAGTTGGGTCCCTGCGAAATCGTCTTAAACGGTTTCTACTGTACTTGTAAATTATTATGTTTTGAACTATCAAAGATGAAAGAAGTGGGGACGGAATTAAGTACATAATATGTGCATATCTATTGATAGAGAGAGCAAATTGTGTATGCCGTATGTGTTATCTATATAATCTCCGTCGCATCTGATCGCGATATACCTACTATTGATTTTTTATGCGATTTTCATTATTTATCTATTAGTCAGTGATCCATGAAGAAGGTTTTTATAATTTGTCAATATTTGTGAGATCGAAGAGATGTGTTGAATATGAGTTATGTACTTGAGTCATGTCACGTACAAATATTATATAGACTTAACGGTCATTCAAAATTCCGAATGAAAAAACAATATGACGCAAATAATATGACCAGTTTCATTCAATAGCTACAACAGAGCGAGGTAAATTAGGTTAGAATTAATTTGATTCACGTTTGATATGTTTCTATGAGTTACAATTTGACTCGACTTGCCTCGTGGGTGCTATAATCATAAGATTTTGTATAGAGACCTGGCTGGGCTATGAGATATTAAATTTTACTTCCAATAAATTCTCAGTAACAGCCCGAAGTTGGGATTTAAGTGGTGTTACAATACATACCTGTAACTCGAAGACCACGTTAAGTCTGTGTGGTTACAATCATTGACATAATATGGTAGATGCAGTGATCGATTAGGTGGGTATCCCCTCCTCCCCCTCTTATCCAATAGCAATTTTCTGCCTAAAAGACAATTGCTTTTAGACGGAAGAGCGGTTAAATACTGTGTGCCTAGTAGGAGTTTTCAATATTTTCATACTGTTACTATCGCGTTGATGTAAACGCGAATTTATATGGAATTGAAACAGTTGTGCAGTAGTGCCACTAGATGGCTCTGTTTCAATGCCTTAGTTTACGATTACGTTAACGCGATAGTATATTAAACAATGACGGTCATCTATTAAAGATTGATACTTTATCTACGACAGCAAAAATGTGTATTGTTATAATATAACAATACCACAATACACATTTTTACATATTATGTACATATCTAGTTATATATGTAGGTACCATTGACAACACAAATGAGCAATAACTAAGGTAATTAGTGCGAATTACCTATGGCTTATACATACCTCTCTGTATCACGGATGAGACTCACAGCTCGTAGTGATTCATCGCAAAAAGAACAACAAATGTATCATAGTACTTAGTATTTTCCGTTATCTCAGAAATAAGAGTTGATATTGTTTTCGACGTGTTATCTAATGACCGATAATAATTTTCATCTTACGTTTACTGATATCTATACTAATACTAGCGGACCCGCTCAAGCTTCGCTTTGACTTATGATGTACTTCTTCCCTATCCCTACTCTACGCTACTCCTACCCTACCCCTACATTACCTCTACCGTACCTCAACCTTACCCCTACCCTAGTCATACCCTACTTTTACCCTACCCCTAGGATTTAGGGGTTTGAAAAATAGATGTTGGCCTATTCTCATAGATACTGGATAAGCACAAAAAATTTCATCAAAATCGGTCAAGCCGTTTCGGACGAGTATGGCAACGAAAACTGTGACACGAGAATTTTATATATTTAGATTATAAAGCTAAAGAGTTTGTTTGATTGAACGCGCTAATCTCAGGAACTACTGGTCCGATTTGAAAAATTCTTTCAGTGTTAGATAGCCCATTTATCGAAGAAGGCTATAAGCTATATTATTCTCGTTGTAAAAAATTAAAAAAAAAAACATCACAGCATTACTAATTGCGTCAGAGCTAACTTTTAAATTAATGCATAGACACACACAGCTGATACTCTGTGTAGTGTCTATGAATAAGCTTTACATGTGTGCGACAGCGACGGAGTAACTTCATTAAACATACACAAACAAACGTACCTACAAAGGTTTTGCAGAGGGTTAAAAAATAATAATTAATCACAAACGCAAGAGCTCTACACTTCCGTCCCCACTTCATGGATGCGTGAAAATTTAATCACGTCAGGAAAAGCTTAGTAAAAGGATTTCAATATGAAAAGACGTGGATCGATAAGCGAAAGCCCTCGAGCTAGGGTCGCTCAGGCCCTTGATCACGGCTGCTCAAGTGCCGAGTGCCGACCTATCGCACTCGACCGCGCAATTTGTTCAATTGATGCAGACTTTGGCGTATAGACTACTAGACAACGCCAGTTTCCCGCGTAGTACCCGTTTCCGTGAGAATACTAGGATAAAATATAGCTTATGACAATCACAAATAATGTGGTCTTCTAGTGGTGAAAGAGTTTTCAAAATCGCTTTAGTAGATCCAGAGATTATTCCCTACAATACCACAAACTTTATCTATACTAATATTATAAAGAGGTAAAGTTTGTAAGTTTGTAAGTTTGTCACATTTTTTAAATGGGGTAATCTTCGGAACTACTGGTCCGATTTTAAAAATTCTTTCACCAGTAGAATGCTACATTATCGGGGAGTGCTATAGGCTATATTTTATATTGGTATCATATATATTAGCCGAGTTATCACAGTTTTTGTCATACAGGTCGGACCGAAAATCCTCTTAGGCAGACTTATTCGCATGCGCTGCCTTAACCATTGTGTAAAATTTAAATTAATGTATGGAGGCTTTATGTATCTTTAAAAGTTCTACAAAAAAGTCCGCGACACCATATACCTATCTTCTATACATTAGCAGATATAGTACCTTTTGTGTTTTAAAAATTATTAATTTTATATACTTAGGTTTGCGTCATTATTTATGCTACTTAACTCAAATCCTTATCAAAATAAATTATTTAATAATCACAAGGATGTTATGGAGATAAGATTTGCCCTTTATAGTATGTTAATTAGTTAAATAGTTTCGGAGATAATACAAAATTTCTAAAAGGCGGAATGCCGCTTATGTTTAAGCGCCAACCGCCAAATTAAGTTGAACCTTCCTCTATAGGTTTCTACGTATTTTATAGGGATCAGCATTTTTGGTTACTAAACTCTATGTAGGCGTTTTATCCATTTACCAATAGATGGCGTTGAGCAAAAACACCATATTTTTGTACGGCGCTAGGGAGATTTATGCCGACTACATGATGATCGAAATTGATTGTTCATACATTGGTGTTGGTGGTGAAAAATTTACTTAGATTTTGGCAAGTCGATGTTAATTGTTAATGATTATGTTCTACTTCTAGGCACGTACCACGTAGGTAGTAGAGGTGAGTCGTACTCGCTAAAACGCGTACTGAGTATTACGAGTAGGAGTACGCCGAGAGACGCGCTCCAAAGACTAGCTCCACGAGTATTTAGAAGTACGATACGAGCCATTAGGACTTATAGAATAGATACGTACTCCTAAATACTCAGTGGCCAGCGATTTTACATCATATTATCTGATAGTAAGCGTACATTAATTTCAACCGAGTTGACCGAGTTCCCGTTCCCGTGTGAATATGGGGATCAAACATAGCCTTGGACACTCGCAAATAACGTAGCTTTCTATTGGTAAAACAATTTTCCAAATCGGTCCAGTAGATCCAGAGATTACCTCCTACAACCACACGAACTTTACCTCTTTATATTATTAGCATAGAAGTCTCTATTTCTCTTGGTCATACCACCACTCTCGAAGGACTGGACCGATTTTGCTAAGGGTAGGAGTAAGATAGAGAAGTTACAGGGTAGGTTAGGGTACGGGTAGGGAAGCGTAGGGGTAGTGTAGGGGTAGGGTAGGTTTAGGGCCGGGTTTAGGGTAGTGGTAGGGTCGGGGTAGGATAGGGAAGTGGCAGGGTAGGGGTAGGATAGGCGTGAGATAGGGGTACGGGTGGGATAGGGGTAGGAAAGGGATAGGGTACGGGGAGGGTACGGGTAGGATTGGGGTAGGGTATAGGTAAGGTAGGGGTAGGGTAGGGGTAGGGTCGGGGCAGTGGTAGGGTTGGGGTAGTGATAGGGTAGGGCATGGTAGGGGTAGGGTAGGTTAGGTTAGGTTAGGGGGTAGTAGTAAAATTGACATCGAATTTTACGCAGACGAAGTCGCGGGCGTCCGCTAGTATCTGTATAATAATAGATTACTAGACTAATATAGATTAAGTTACACAACTATTTTCAAACAAAAACAAGCAATAATTATCAATCTTATGATAAATGAAAATGATAATCACATACACTATTAACTACTGGCATAATATCTTGTGATAGTAATCTATACTAATCTGTACTAATATTATAAAGCTGAAGAGTTTGTTTGTTGGTTTGATTAAACGCGCTAATCTCAGGAACTACTGGTCCGATTTGAAAAATTCTTTTAGTGTTAGATAAGTAGATAACCCATATGGGAACAGAAACCACGCTAATACGCTTTATAAATAGATCTTAAAATGTGTCCCCTAAACGTATTCTTATAATTATGACGTAGCCAAACTTTACATGGATAAAGCCGTATGACTGTGTACATGGATATTTTAGAATTCAGAATATCGTGAGTGTTATTCATATAAATTGATTATGAGACACGACTAAAACTCACGTGATATTAGGTCGGAGTATGCCCGACTAGATTCGGACATGAGCTGGTTCTTGCAACGCGGCACGATGCACTGATCCACACTGAGAAGCAGTTGCTCGTATCACGCGCTGGGAGAGGGGTTGAGTGGTGGGGAGGGAAGGGCTAGTCATGTCTAAATCATGACTAAGAGCCCCGTATTGGTTCGAAACTAGTCGGGCATACTCCGACCTAATATCGTATCCTAATATCTATATACGTGTGTGTTACATGGATAGTCGAAGTTACTTAAATTACTTTGTATTAAAACAAAAGCTTTTATTTTTTAGTCAAAAAAATATTAATTATGCAGTTCGGCTCCTATAGGTGGACTTGTCGACACCTTGAAGTTATGGGAAGTACTCCCCAGCACCCTGTATATTTAAACACATCCAAGCTACTTACATGAGCAATTCCCACAACGCTGCGGGAATTCGCTCGTAAGCAGTCTCGGATAGGGTTTCAAATGAAAGTTATTTTATATTGCAAATTATACTGCGTTTCCCGCTGAGAAAACTTTCATATAAAATTGTCTACAAGCGGTCTGGAGATGCCCATTCCCATTCCAGGAAATACCACCCCAGACGTACTTATCGTAAATGTATTACAAAATACATTTATATTATCTAACTAGTTTTTCATGTTATTATTTTTTTAGTTTACATATTTCACTAAATCGGATTAAGTTAGGCTTAAGTTACTCAGCCTTACTTAGTACTAGTTTAATGTTTTAATATAAGTAAATATGTTGACATTATCGTCTAACGTATTATGTAGGTATATTATGTATGTTAGATGTGAACAATGCTTAAGCGACATGTTTATAAATATTAAAAAAAAACATTGATAATACATATCTATTAACCTAACCAGGTACCGCAAACTTAATTTAAATTTCACATTAACTTCGTTTCTGACCCACACTGCGAAGCTATGGAATGCCCTCCAGTTTTCTTTTTTCCTACCACCTATTCAACGACTTAAAGTCAATAGTGAATGGGCAATCTTCTAGACCAGCATGTTTCACCATAAGCTTAGCTTACATTTAAGCGTTGACCTATGCAGTGTAATACATAATAGTGATGTTTGTGGAAAATCATAGCAATTTTCACTTATCATATACTTGCTGACGCCGCGCGGTTTCACCCGCATGGTTTCCGTTCCTGTAGGAATAGGGGGATAATATATAGCCTGTAGCCTTCCTCGATAAATGGGCTAACTATCACTGAAATAACTTTTCAAATCGGACCAGTAGTTCCTGAGATTAGCACGTTCAAACAAACAAACTCTTCAGCTTCATAATATTAGTATAGACAATCAAAGAAAATGCTTTCCGCATCTCGAAACAAGATCTGTTTATTATTATAACGTATACGGAACTGCGCTGGATTTCAACTATGCATTCCTGAACGTAGACGCAGACAAACGCTATGTGTACGGTGTACGCCTTGTACAAGCCTTGGCCTGCATTGTTAACGAAGCCTCAAACTATGCGTACAAAACGCTTACAGACTCAAAGGCTCAATAGCGCATTGTCGGTGCTTGTATAAATAAGCATCACAATACTAGAACTGAAAGCATGTGATGAACAGACTTGTGATTGTGTTCAGAGAAGCTGAAAATTTTTCAGCCGCTTATACTCGTAATTAGTAGATGTCCGCTAAGAACGACTTTTGCGACGGTACCGGTTTAAGGAGGTCGATAGATGCGGATGAAGTCGCATGTATCCGGTAGTCTTTTATAAAAAGACGAAGGTCAAAGTCAGATCAATAGTACCTAGATTAGAAAAATGCTAATAATTAGTAACTAGTATGTTCTAATAAAATTTTTCTACATTATCTCATTAGAATTTGTCAAAGACAGAAAACAAAATATAATGCTGAATGAGATAAAAATAAGATGCCCTTACATATTCATATTATTTTATTATGACACATTTTCATATGATTTGAATGAATAATAAAATCAATCGCTAAACAGTTTGTCATACAACTACCGCTGTGTGAAATGATTCATCCAACGAGTGAAGCACTGGTTTCCGTTAAACGTGTTACCAATGAAAATGAAAAAAACAATTGTCGAAAATATGACCCCAACAACGTATTTAAATATTACAAGTAACGAAGTGTAACTTAGAGCTTTTTAATCAAAGTTGAATAATTTCTTTTCATGAAGAAATTATGCTAACAAATACCACAGCAGCATACTAGTATAAATTGTTTGTATATGCTATATCTTTTAAATATGACCATCAATATTCCCCTCTAATAAGTTAATTGAAATTCTCATGTCAGTCGGTCCCTCATGACTAAGGATCGGGACTACCCCTTCGCTTAAAATAGCTTATGTTAAAGTACTTACCACATCTAAGCAACTGAGGATCGCAACTAACCTTGACGTACCACCGCGTCTGCGACTTGCGGCCTTTGCGACGCCGGTCCGCGCTTCTAGACTCTCTTGGCAACGCCGGAGAACGCAGCGCATGGCACTTGGCCGCTAACGCCTTGGTGCGTTCGGCCAAGGAGTGCCGCAGCTCCCCAACAGCCCCCGCACAGCCCCGAACTAACATCGATCAACATCTAAGCAAGTAACTGAGGATCGCAACTAACCTTGACGTACCACCGCGTCTGCGACTTGCGGCCCTTGCGACGTCGATCCGCGCTTCTAGACTCTCTTGGCAACGCCGGAGAGCGCAGCGCATGGCACTTGGCCGCTAACGCCTTGGTGCGTTCGGCCAAGGAGTGCCGCAGCTCCCCACCAGCCCCCGCACAGCCCCGCACTAACATCGTTCAACCTCCTTTGCTTTCACGCGCACTATGCTTCCCAATATCACACATGACTTATTACTCAACACCTACAGTCAATCGATCAGTATAATTCACTATATGTATTCAATTTTTATGTAGTCAATGCCAAGTATAAACCGCTGAACAAAAAGATTTTTTATTAGTGAACGTTTTTTCCAACTCAGTAAGTAGTCTTTGCTTTGTCTTGTCATAAACATTGAGCATCGGGGCCGCCTTGTTCCACCTTTGGGTTTTGGATACAAAAAATAAAATAATGAATTATTTATTAACTGAATCAGTCATTTTAGACTGCGTTAGTAACTGGATGACCGAACTTTGCTCGGTATTTATTTTGGTGCATTTTCTAAAAATGAAACCCATAATAGATGCTCCGAAACACCTTAAAATTTCATATTAAACATGAAAATCTTTGGAGTAATTTCCGAGATTCACATTATACATTTAAACAATAATTGCTCGTGTAAAGGTTATTTAAATGTTGAATTAGATAAAAAATCAAATGCAGTTTGCAAAGCTATTTGATTTAAGAGGTATCTAATTAGTTTACAAAAGCAAAAGTCTCTAGTAATGAATGATAAAGAATAAATTAGTAATCACTGGTGCGGTGAAAAGTAACAAATTTTAGTGTAATGAGGTAATTATCACGTCACAGAGCAAGTTCTAGGTTAAGAGCTCGTCAGAAGGTCGAGGATATTGCGTGGCTATTTATAACTGTGTAATAGTTCTGATAACGCTCAGAAATAAACCGATTAATTCCCGCTGCTCTACTTGGTTACGCTGTACTCATATGAGCTCCGTATATGCGAATCTGTGCTCGTTATGTTGACGTCATATCATGGTACAAAAACCAAATTATAAAGTAATCGATCGACAACTTGGTTATTTAGGTAGGTCTCTACTTAAATTTTTAACTGTATTAATATAAAGCTCCTGTGGCTTTGAAAGTTCAAGTTAAGTCTCGTTTTGATATAATTAATAGATAGTGTCATTGAAAATTAATATGAAAATATTATATATATGGCTTAATTAAACTTAAACAACTATAAATCATAGAAATCTTAATATAAGGGGCTGTTCCTATGTATGGAATAGATTTATTTCCATTTTCCAATTAACAAAATTGGATGCCAAAATTACCATATATGGCATGTTTAAAAACTCGTCTTTGGTATATCTTAAGAAAAGATGGGTTTTACCCACCACTAATTCTAAATGTCTAGTTCTTAAGGTAAAAGGAAATTTATGTCTAATATCAAAAAGTAGGTAATACCTACCTATCCATAAACATCCTGTCACCACCATCAAATATGCTATCTTATAACAGAGATATACCTATTTAAATAATATATTCCTAAGAGATCATTTTTTTATCAGTAGGTACTAGCATATTTTATACTCCAAATTCGTACACATTTGATTATCAGTTTCCTCTGGATTTTCATGTTTGTAGAACTGATAAATCTATTCTATAAACTCATTATAAAGAGGTAAAGTTTGTGAGCTTTTTTTGTTATTTCTATAGAAGAATATTTGTTATTTCTTTTAAATATGACCAATACTCCCTTCCCCTCCAACTAGTTGGGAAAGACTGTATTAGGAGTGGGTACGACAATAGACCAACGGGGCGGGGATTGAAGCACCACCCTTCGGTGATAAGTCCGACTATTTTTTTTGAGTGTAATAAGCTATATTTTGTCCCCGTATTCCCACTGGAAACGGGAACTTCGCGAGGCGTCTGCTAGTATATTATAACGAGGTAGCTCAATACGATACAATGCATCACTCTTGAAAGAGTATTAAAGGAAGGGCTATAAAAAGAAATGTCCAAATAGTAACAAGTAGGTCGAAGTCTAATGAGGATATTGGGTAATTGAGGAAGGGAGCGGTCTCACTACCTTGCCTCGTGTGGCCTGGTATCTATAAAGTTAGAGACATATTTGTATGTATGTCGAAATTTCCAATTAATTTTCAAATATAAATTCCTCGCAAACTAGACTGAAGCAAGAACTAGATATATTTGTGTTACAAACCCACTCTTGATTAAATTGAAACAGGTCTAAATGATAGCAAGCGAGTAGCGACTTTAATGATTGTCTTAATATAATATCCTATAAATATATAATAAATAGTCCTATTGCGTAGGTAAGAAGTTACGATATTATAACTTCTGTTTAATTACGGTTAAAAAAAACACGTTATTCTTTTTAGACCCGTATATTATGTTTGTGTATCGGCGATTTACTCATTGGACGGGGACTTGCGATATTATTTATTCAAATGATTTTTTTTTCAATAATGGATCTTTAAACTTAAAAGGACTAAACGTGTCTCGTACTTAATCAGGAGTTTTATTATTTAGTAGCCGACGTGCCTCGGTTTCAAGCGCATAGTTCTCGTTCCCGTGAGAATACGGGGATAAAATAACCTATGACACTCACAAATAACGTGGCTTTCTAGTGGTAAAAGAATTTTTAAAATCGATTCAGTAGATCCAGCGGATTACTCTACCTACCACAAACTCTTAATATATTAGTATAAATATAGATAGATATATATACTTTTTTGCACATTAAAAAAAACAAATACAAGTGAAATAAAAACATATTACTAAGAAGTGATCAGCATACAAAAGGCGGCCTTATCGCTAAGCAGCGATAGTAGGAGAAATATAGATTACTTTATGAACGATTACTTTTTCTCGTAGATGAACTCCCTAGACACAGTTACGTAGGAGTATGTATTTATTTTACCAAACTGATAAAAATGTACGACGCTAACCGGAATTCAAGTTGGACAACTAATTTTAAGCAGATAACCAACACCTGGCGGGCCAGATGCATAGTGTTCTGATATTGTTAAGCAATATTGACCCATATAGCGCTGAGAATAGAGATCTCGATACACAAGTGTGGACAGGTGGCCCCAAATGCATTTTGTCAGGTGCTTTTTTTTTTCTTGCAGCCTACCTGCGAGTCACAATGCGTGAATGCAGACAATACTTCAAAAATACTGCATAGCTAAGACAAAATATGTTATCACAAGCGATCTATCTAAATAACATTATATCTTTCTCGATCTATCTATCTCGAGGAAATAAATCATTTATTTATTTACCTACTTACTATTTACTTATATAATTATGTATCTTTACTAATTTATTTCTAATTGTTTGCTAAATAGCTGAGCCATCTAGATGTACACAGTGCATGGTCTCGCATTATTCATAATTATTCTAGCTTACCTACAATTTACTATTTCTAAAATAAGTCTATCTGTCACCTTTTCATGGCTAACTGATTTTGAATATACAGTAAATGTTCACGTTTTCACTATTCGCGGATTAAAAAAGTGCGTCCTGAATTTACGTACCAAGTCACGGGCTTCAGCTGGTATTTTAATCTATACTAATATATAAAGCTGAAGAGTTTGTTTGTTTGATTGAACGCGCTAATCTCAGGAACTACTGGTCCGATTTGAAAAATTCTTTCAGTGTTAGACAGCCCATTTATGGAGAAAGGCTGGCTATATATTATCCCTGTTTTATTACGGGAACGGGAACCACGCGGGTAAAACCGCGCGGCGTCAGCTAATATTTGAATAATAGGGCTACTATCTACTCTTTTTTTTTTTTTTTATTCTTTACAAGTTAGCCCTTGACTACAATCTCACCTGTTGGTAAGTGATGATGCAGTCTAAGATGGAAGCGGGAAACTTGTTAGGAGGAGGATGAAAATCCCCACCCCTTTCGGTTTCTACACGGCATCGTACCGGAACGCTAAATCGCTTGGCGGTACGTCTTTGCCGGTAGGGTGGTAACTAGCCACGGCCGAAGCCTCCCACCAGCCAGACCTGGACCGATTAAGAAAATCTCAATCTGCCCAGCTGGGGATCGAACCCAGGACCTCCGGTTTGTAAATCCACCGCGCATACCACTGCGCCACGGAGGCCGTCACTCGTAATATGTACAATTTGAAATTAAACCGTCCAACTACTTTTGATAGCGTCACACTGTTGACCTTGTTCATTATACTTGTCAACTTAATACAATGACAATGTACTTAGCAATTAAATATTCATCAGATTATACACATGCCCGGAATAACCTCACAATAATTCATTGGAACAATTATCTAGCTATATACCTAAAATTGTTATTGTTTGATTTTTCTCACTAGGTACCTACTTGAATCATTCGCATTTAGTATAACTTTAAGAAGATTTTTTAAGTTAGCCCTTGGCTGTAATCTCACCTGATGGTAAGAAAGTGATGATGCAATCTAAGATGGATGCGGGCTAACTTGTTAGGCGTAAGATGAAAATCCACACCCATTTCGGTTTCTACACGACATCGTACCGGAACGCTAAAACGGTTGGCGATATAACTTTGCCGGTAGGGTGGTAATTAGCCACGGTCGAAGTCTCCCACCAGCGAAAATCCAGCAGGCGGGGATTGGATCCATATCCTCTTGCTATGAGTCCGGCCCCTTTATCGTTAAGCTATAGAGGATTCGAGTTTTTAACAAATCAAGTTTAAAGACATTTATTTGACTTGACTGTCCAAATAGCTAACACGAACATTAAACAACAATGAGTCACACATACCACTTACGGGGAAAAATTGAGAATTACTAACATAGTATAATTATGCAGATATGCTAAGTATACTTTAACAATAATTCTTATCAGCTTTTATTATCAGTAGTCTGTCATTTGTTGGTCTGTTGGTTACAGGGACTCTTTATTAAGTGTATTATTATAGCTCTGGGTATATCTGAAGCTAATAGCTATACATCTTATAGTGCAGTGTATATATTTGAAATTGAATGGATTTAGTGTAAAGTTTAATAGTAGCTATGTACTCATATATACATATAGCGTTTTTATTCAATTATTATTTGAATCGTTTAAATGGGGAATCATTGGTGCAGTACAAAAGTGCTTTAAGTATTTAAGATAAAAAATAAATATTCGAAAATTATTTAAAAACTTCGTACCTATATCATGGCGTTTGAAAATGTTGTATTATTTATAAATTTCAAATTGTAATATTAAAAGTTTTCACTTTTACCGACTTTCGGCTGAGTGTATAACTCTCATATTTTGGTTTATATTTGCTCTCTATGGTCGATGACCTAGGGATGGGGTGCGCACAAATAAACATTGGGGTAACTTTTTCTGAACACAATTATGTAGCCCCTATCTATCCCAAAATAAAATACGGTAGTATATTTGTAACTAAAACCCGTCCTATTACCTGAGTATTCATTTTAAAAGACGCATTGTTGTAACGAGTTTTTGTTGGTAGGTAGACCATTTTTTATGTAATCTGAACCGTCAAACTAGTATTCTATTTCAAAATTGGATACATTCAATCATAGTGAATAGAGACCTTGATATTATACACTTTGAAATTCAACCTTTCTTCATCAATGTCTGATAAAAATGAATTAGGTATATATCACATCACATAAGACGCGAACATGCATATCTGGAAGATTATCGCGTGCGACTGCCACTTCTAAACATTATTATAGTACATACATGCCATATTAACATTGTGTTTATGAAGATAAGTAGGTACCTAAGTAGGTATATATCAATCAAATGTTGATTTGTACAAGCAAATACTTCATCCTTCATAATCAGTTAATGTTTAATATCATTTTAATTGTATCAGCAATCCATGATATTAAAAAAATACTACCAATGGATATGGTATCTATACTTCAGATTTAGTATTACAGTGATAAGTGTTGGATTGGTTTTCACTTGACATTGAATACATCCTGTGATAATTTAGACCTCACAGAACACCATTACCGTACAAATCACCAAACACCGAGCCGGCACTTCATGTAAAACACAAAACAAAACGTGCGAAATCCAATTTTGCCTACATAACACCAAATAACACAACACTTAACACACAAATGACCGAAAATAAGTCCCACATTCACATATATTTAAAGAGTAAAAACGCGCGCAAAATTCGAATATTTATTAAACGTAGTTAAAAAGCCCTTTTTCAGTCCGTACCGGACGCTAGGCGCGCGACGTCTGAGCTCGGCTGACGGCTCGTCTGTCGCACATGGCCAGAGTAAAGTAAAACGAGTAAAAACATCGACAAGGAACGTTGTACGCATGTGCGGGACGAGGTTTTCCGAATCATCACAGTAATGATGTCACTTCACTACGTCAGAACATCACTATATACGTTATATAAAATAGTATAAATACGTGTAACATGTAAGATAAAGATAAATATACTTTATTTGCACACCACAAAGACAAAAACAAGTGAAATAAAAAACAAATTAAGAAGAGATCAGCATACAAAAGGCGGCCTTATCGCTAAGTAGCGATTTCTTCCAGGCAACCTTCGGTTGCCTGGAAGAAATCGCTACTTAGTATGTATGTATGTAGTGACGTAGCTACTCTCAAAACGACCAAGATATGCGATCTTATTTATAGAGTCAATCAAGGTTGTCTCGGAACGCGTAAATCGAAATAATAAACTGGAATGATGGAATTTAAATAGCTTCAGAGTTCAGACGCTTGAGAATTTAGTCGGTGTGCTTTAAATTAGACAGCTTTCTACGGAATTACAATTTAATCAATACCTATCAATACTTATGTAGAAGTCCCACGGACACCGATTCTTTACAAGTGAAACTGCGAAAGATCCGCTATTAAGGTAATAATTAATAAATATACTGATAATAATGTGCATAATAGGTATCTACTAATTAAACACCTTGAAAAAGAGTTCAACGCGCGCGAGAAAATCTAACTCACGCTCGAAATGAAATATTTGAGTTTGAACCTTGATTTAGATAACTTATTGATCAGGTACTTGAAGATGGTCGGATCTGGTTTACACTTGGAGTTTGGAACAAGCAAGTTAGCTTTGGGAGCAGATTTCAATCTAGATTCTAGATACTTAGTTTAGTGGAAATCCTTCGCTAAACACCATTCAAGTTTGATCTTTAACGGTGTTTTTTGTTAACTTCCAAAGCAGCCAATGTCCTAACATTATAGTTGCCTACCGTACTTACCTGTGGTAGGATCATGGTTAGGCAAACTGTCAGCATTTATCTAAACTAAACTAATATTGTAAAGAGTTTGGATATGTTTGTTACGATTTAATCCAAAACTACTCGACTGATTTTAATAATTCTATCACCAAGAAAACTAGGTAATTAGGTAAAGGTTACCTAATATCAGCGCCGGCCCGAAGTAAATTTTAAAATGGAGCAAGATCCATCATCCAACTATGGCGCCTCTCCCGTTTGCTCCTAATAATATGCAGATACCTATACCAGATTATGAGTGTAAAGTAAGAATGGAATGCGAAGATCTCGACCATACTCTGGGGTGACTAATTGAAAATCAGGCGCAGTACCGTCTACTGTTGACTAGGATTATCATTTAGGCGCTCTCTAGGATTTGGCGCCTGGAGCGACTGCTTCGTTCGCCGTATGGACGAACCGGCCCTGCCTAATATTATTCCCATGGAAACGGCAACTGTGCAGCAGAAACCACTGGACATCTACTAGTGAAACCACAAAGGTCTGTCTGTCAAGTATGGCTATCAGAGACTCAATAATTGTTGGTCAAATTCTTGTGTCCAATTAATCTAATTCACGACCAGTCCAATTACTGTAAACTCCAAAATATTATCTAGGTTTCTTAAGTTTCAGACATCATCATCATTATCATTATTATCTACCCATATTCGGCTCACTGCTCAGCTCGAGTCTCCTCTCAGAATGAGAGGGGTTAGGCCAATAGTTCACCACCCTATCCCAATGCGGATCGGTAGACTTCACACACGCAGAGAATTAAGAAAATTCTCTAATATGTAGGTTTCCTCACAATGTTTTTCCTTCACCGTTTGAGACACGTGATATTTAATTTCTTAAAATGCACACAAACGGAAGTGTATGCCCCGGAACGAATTCGAACCCACACCCTACGGAATCGGAGGCAGAGGTCATATACACTGGGCTATCACGGTTCTTAAGACATAGCCGCTAATTTTCACTAAACTGCATACGCGTCGTAACAAAAACTTCTTGTCGCTTTATATTTGTACTTATATGTGCATACTAAAAACATTACGTACTATATTTAGCAATAAACATAAGTATTATCGAAATTAATGCAATGATATGATGATTTAATTCAAATTAAAAACAATTATCACACGATCATTGACCACCATTGAGTGTGGATTTAATCCGTACTAATACAATGAAGAAAGTTCGTCTGTGTATAAGTTTCTTTTCTTTTATATTACGTAAATACTTTTCACTGCCGAACCGGTCTCGATGAATTTTAGCAACGACCATAGTCTACAGTTAGAGAAAACCGGTAATTTAAAAAAAAACATTCATCCACCAGTTTGTCTGCGAGTTTACCTGATATGCCGATAAAATTGAGATAAAATGTTTTGCTTGAAAAGGCTTTTTACCTATTTACTAAGCGACTTCAAAAAAGGTTCTCAATTAGCCAGAATCTTTTTTTTTGTGCATTTTATAATTATAAAAAATATTATTAAATTTTATTTTAAATAAAATAAAATTATCTATCAATGACGGATGAAATTGGTTAGACCAAAACTCTCTAAACCTTGGTCCTATAGGAGCAATGATATTAAATTCTGTTAGATATGTTACTAGCGCATGAAAAATGAGGCGCTCAAGAAAGGAAATTTATAGTCAACTCAATGTTAGTTGTGATGAACAATGAATGTTATTTAAACAAATAATATCGAGTTGTGTGTTCAGGAAGTGTAAAAACTATAGATACATAAATATATAATGGAATTGAAGACAAAATTGTGCATGTGTGCGCTTAGTGTTATAGCCTATTATTCGGATCACTTTTTGCGGTGGTTTTGTAGGGACGTAACCGATCTATAGTACAAAATTATCTATATCTATAGTATAGGAGTCGTACAAAAGGCGGTATGCTCCAGACAAAAACTGTAAGTAAGAAAAGTATTGCAGTCTTAGTTAACTTCATAAAAAAGTAACATATTCCATGTAAATAAACAATTAAGATTCGTGCCGCGGTGCGTGCAGCGAGTGCTGAAGGTCCATCTACCTATTCCATTCCATTCACTCGCACTTTCCAAAGAAAAATGCGTTGTTGGAGTTACACAATTTGCCAGCGAGTTGTCGACCAAGTATGAGGCGTGATTTGTATTCCGTATGCTACTTCGTCCATGGTTAGGTAAGTTACGGATTGTGCAGTCTCGGGCTCATATCCTGGAGGGACAGGATATTTAGTTTTAGTAAGTTTTTAAGACTATGAATGATAGAATTTTTTTAGATTCAGCTATTGGTTGACATTTTGACTTTCTCTCTATATCGTGCGCGTTGTGCGCGTCTTAGGCCTACTGGGCCTATAACTATGTGGCACATCGATTTTCTTTCTATAAACGCTATAGCTTCGAAAACTAACAAAATGTTTAGGAATAACAGATTCGATCGACAACTTGATCACGTCACTTGTCGATAGTGAATGTAATTCCCATAAACTTTGTTAGTTTTCGATGCATTAGCGTTTGTAGAAAGAGAATCTACTTGCCACATGGCTAGAGGCTCTGGTGGTGGCACATAAGAATGGAGCACATGGAGTAAGAATAGTGAAGGATTCAATAATTATTATCGTCGGAGAGTCTAAGCTACTACAACCCAATAAGGATTCCAATTAACGTACGAGTAACCCATTCCAACAATGAACTGAAAATGCAATGAGTACTAATTAATATTTTTAGACAACTAACTCAGCAATCCATGGTGGTGTCAGATCCATCGTGTGGGAGAGAGAACATCTCCCAGTTGCTCCCGGGAGTTGGTATAAGTCTTAAAGAACCCTTTGACAACACCCGTCGACACACACCTTCACTGCACGTTTTTATCTTCTTGGCCGTATAAAGAGGCACAGAATATCTATACTTATAATAAATCTGTAAAGAGCTCAATTCTGTACATGAAATATATTTCCAAAATAACTATTAGGGGGTGATTAGTGGTCGATACTGATACCAAAAATGCAATCAGTAAAATTTTTGTCTGTCTGTCTGTATGTTCTTTATAGAAACAAAAACTACTCGACGGATTTTAACGAAACTTGGTACAATTACTCTTCATACACCTGGGCAGGTTATAGTATACTTTAGGTAGGGGTAGGGTAGGGTAGGGGTAGTGTAGTAGTAGGGTTTAACGCAGACGAAGTCGCGGACGTCCGCTAGTACATAATAAGTAAAAGTAAAAAGGTAAAGTTTTTGGTATTGTAGGGGTAATCTCTGGATCTACTAAACCGATTTTGAAAATTCTTTTATCATTAGCAAGCCACGTTATTTGTGAGTGTCATTGGCTATAATCCCGTTCTCACGGTTTTGGGAACTACGCGGGTGAAACCGCGGGTCGTCGGCTAGTTTTCTATTATTTCAACGTGTTAGGAATGTACACCTATTGTATTGTATTGTAGTGCAGTATCGGCTACTGTGAAGCAAGACGAATATCCCACGGCAGGTTACGACATCGGTATCGCTCGAAAAACTTATGCAATGTGGGTGCAATAAACGTGATTTGTAAAGAATTAATCAATTTTTTCACTGTTCTTTCAGAGAATAATGCTATAATTTACTCTTTAGCATTTTAGGTATTCCTGTTTAGTTTTATTCTATATTTATTATGTAAAGAGTAAGTAGTAGAGGTATATACCTATCTAATATTTCCTTTCAATATCAGATTAGTCAGATATTATAAATGCAAAAGTTAGGATATCTGTTAGTCAATACCGCAAAAAGTTCTTGAGTTTGTAATCTCATGAGGCTCGAGCGGCTGAACGGATTGGAATGAAATTTAACACAGAGATAGATTATAGTCAAGAATATCGCAGTATGTTTAAAATCACATTATTACAAAAGGGATCAACGCGGAGGCACGTCATGTATTAATATACTCATACTTCTAGAAACTACTTGATCGTCCAGAAGAAATCTGTAAAATTATAAAGGGTAATAGTTTTTGCTGGTGTGTTTTTGCTTGTGTGGATTGTTGCTGCAACAAATGATTTTATACTATAGATAGATATGGCACTAGCGAGACGAAACTGAGGCTAACAAAGTCACCCAATTGGCTTTATTTTATTTACTCGCATAGTAAACAGCGAAAATTACTTGACTAGAATAATACCTAAATATTGTCTACAACGCCGAGTTGTGTTCAGAAAGTGTAAAAACTATTGATACATAAATATATAATGTAAGTAGGTAATCATTTCACCACGGCTAGTTGCGTCGATTGGTGACAGAAGGGCTGGCTTATTTTTTCTTTAAAGGATCAGCCTGGCTGTTCAGCGCGGAAATGCAGCCAGTATTCTTGCCACTATCCCACGTGGGCATGATTTGTATAGTTATTAGGATAAGTTAGCTTAAGTTCCTATCCTACTAATATTATAAACGCGAAAGTTTGTATGGATGTGTGAGTGGATGTTTGAATGTTTGTTACTCTTTAACGCTGCAACTACTTAACTGATTTGGCTGAAATTTACAAACAAGATACATAAAATACCCTGGACTAACACATACGCTTAAAACGCTTTTCATTTCGGATAAATCTATGGTTCCCGCGGGATTTGTAAAAAGTGAATTCGATGAAGTCGCAGGCGTCCACTAGTTCTCAATAAAATGTAAAAAAGTATGTACTAAAAACGTCCAATGGAGTAGCTGAGTTTGAAACACTTTTTGCGGTGACTTTAGCACGTAACGTATCTAATAGTATAAAATCATTGGTTGCAACTAGATTGCAGACATATTGTTAGTTAAACAACGGTGCCGGTCTACTGAACCGTTTAGCTGACTTCATATTCTTGTTGTTATGCTTACATTATTTGTTTGTCAATATATTTGAACGTTCCTGTATTGTTATACCTACCTACTTGTAATCAAAAACTATGAAGAGATCCGTAGTCCTACGGAAGAGAGAAAATTACTAGTTTGTAGGTAATGGCTCAATGAGGATACAATGTGGATACAAAAATAGCAACGTACGGAAATTTTTAATACGTCTACGTGCATCCTTATTGCCTGACCTCGACCACGTAAATGCAACCTTGAGATTAGGAAATGCAAAATAATTTCAATGTTAGGACAATGTGTTACATGATCTGCACAATGTATTTAAATTTTGTTAGTTACAAGCTATAATTCTTAGCCATTTATACTTTTAATATGATTCTGGTTTAAAGGCATGGAGGATAAATTATTTGTAATGAATTTACTTTAACTAGCTCATGATTAAAGATCTGGATAGGGTTTGAAACTAATCGGGTATTCTAACAAAATCATGTGTTGATCCGTTTATCTATTTCATTTGCTTGTTTTAATTATCGTGATGTGTGCGCAACATGTTATTATTGGAATGTGGTTTTAATAAGGAAACGTATGGTCTAATAAGACACGATAATAGTTATTATGTATAAGTGTATATATATGATAATATTATTATGCGTAGGGAGGAAAGTCATATTAGGTACTAGAAAAATGTTGAATGTGCAAGTGGAAGGACATAAGAGGAGAGGAAGGCCAAAGAAGAGATGGTTGGAGTGTGTGAAAGAGGACATGTGTGTAAAAGGAGTGGATGATGAGTTGACGTGTAATAGAAACGAATGGAAAAGATTGACATATTTTTCCGACCCGACTTAAATGGGATAAGGGTAAGGAGATGATGATGAATAGTTATACGTAGGTATTCAATGAATATTATAATTTTAAATTCATACTTGGCATTCAAATCAAACTGTTTCGTAACAGTTATCGAAAGAATTGAAAGCGTCTACGCAACCTTGAGATCAGCGTTGTTCTTGGATACATGGACGTTTACATACAACAATATCATCATTATAAATAGCATAAACAGAAAACGCCTTCGACTTTAAACATTTACTAATAGTGATTCAACGATCATAGCAACAAGTCGTGTGGCAAAAAACTTTGATCATGGTTCAAAATAAAGAAAAGTGAAACCTATCGTCCATATGGTGCCTATTTAAACAATTTAAAATCATTTACTAATTAATATAGTTCTTAAAATGAGTGATACAATAAAATTGATATTACCAAGCTCTCCGCATCCTGGCTCATCTTTTTCTCCACATGGTTTCCATAGAGGATCCGCACCCCTGCTCAGGTAAAAGCCACTACACCATCATTTCAACACATGCCACATTCCATCACTGCATCCGTGTTCAACATATGATCGCTCAGGCCGGTCCTTATGACGTCAGACGCTTTCTAGCACCACGCAAGGTTGGAGAACGACAGGCTATGTCAAACACATTAGACTCGCGCACTTATCACCCAAACACTGATATTGTTCGCTGCGTGAACCGATTCGGTCCACCCAATCGCACCCAATTGCACCAAATAGTGTTCTCGTGTGAAGTAAATGCGATCGTGTGACGCAGAGAATGACTTTCGCGCACGAACTGAGTGAAGCACGTCCGCTTCGTGGCAGCGCCGCCGACGCGTGCACCACGTAACGGCGCGGCGGCCCCCGCGCCCCGCCGTGTCCCCAGACCTCCGAACCTGCCTGCGGCCTGCCCTGTCCCACGGTAGCGTCCAGCGACCAGTTGCGCTTGCGACTTGCCGCACAAAAACTCACCAAACATACCCATACACAACGATATTTTATACTAGAGATATGGCACTAGCGCATCAAAACTGAGGCGGACAAATGTACATAATAGGAATGATGACAGTTTTTTAAATTGTATATAAATGAAGAGTATGCTAATAGTAAAGCAATTTTGTAAAAGTAACAGGGTATCTGCGATCATTACTTTCGGAGATACAGGGATTTAAAGGGTCAGATTTGCGGCGCTGCCGCGGATCCCTGAAAATGATAGAAACTAATGACGTCGTAGGCACTTAATGATCCTTAGATTTGTAAGGGCGTTTAAACAAAATTACAAATATCTTTGTTATTTCTACGTTTATGTTTATAGTTCATTTATTAAAAAATGTCACATGTAATGTAAGGAATCTAAAACTGTACCTATGAATTTTCATTTTACAATAAAAGATTTTTAATAGATTTTGTAATTCTATAGACTATAATCTTATTTATTTTGCAAATATCCAGTCAATCTTTGCTTTTTATGTATAAATTAGTTAACATTGACTTTATTTACCTGAATTTATTATAAAAATCAATATATTCAAACCTAGTCATCATCCCCATTGTATTGATTCCATTGAGTCGCATAGTAAACAACGAAAGTTTTTTACACAAATAATACCTAAATATTGGCTATAATGTCGAGTCAAAAGAAATATTAAAATTTATTTACCTACTGTGGTCGAGTAGTGTGTGTGTGTATGTAATGTAAGTAAACACAAAATTGTTCATGTGTGCGCTCAGTGGAGTCGCTAAATTCGGATCACTTTTTGCGGTGATTTTGTAGGCACGTAACATATCTATAATATAAAAATAATCATTGCCCATACACACAATACACGTGCGTACACAAACGTTGCGATCGTTCAATGTACAATTGATATTAAATACATAATAACTAGGTATTATTGCATAGCCCAGTAGGCTAACATTCTTGCATATAACCTGCTAAATCAAATCAAATTATGTCTGTAAGCATTTGGTAATCTACGCTTATTGGAAAATTGATGATAACCACGAAAATAACCTATTACCTACGTAGGTACGTTCATAATATTTTCATTTATAATATTTGTAATTAAATTCGCTACATAACTTCTACTGAAATCTGAGAGCATATTAAGAATTAAGAAATAGGCTATAGATAGGTACTTATGCAAGTTTCCTCACGATGTTTTTCCTTCACCGTTTGAGATACGTGTCATTATTCAATTCCTTTAAATAGGTACACACATAGATTTACGATTCGGTACATGGGTACACATAACTAAAAAGTTGAAGGTGCAAGCCCCGGGCCGGATTCGAACCGACGCTCTCCGAATAGAAGGCAGATGTCATATTCACTAGGCTATCACGTATTTTTTTTTAAAAATCGCCCTACGTTTTCACAGTTCAAACCTTCGAAATGTTGTCCTGTTGACCTGTTGTCGAATTATTGTAGTGAGCATAGTCGGATGTACCTAATCTTTACGATGCATACAAAATAAGCTGCGCAATAAAAGATTTTAGGTATCACCGGTTACGCAGCAGCGGCCCACGGTAGGCCATCATCACGCGCTGGCCTCCCGGCTCCCACCCACCCCAAATCGCCTCAAGCGTCTTGATTTAAGCGTAGATGCTTTATGAATGTTTCGATTGTGGTCACTTTGGGAGGTAGCATGTTTTATGTTTTCACGGTCCATCAGACCCCCAAATGTCGAAGTATAAAACGTATTTTAATTTATTTATATTTTCAACTGGACATCGTCAGAATCAAAACAATTAGTTTCATGAAAAGAGACTTTGATCTTTAATTGTGTGTATCTGGTGTTGCAGGATCTTCGACGTCAGTTGTTTTGTGAATGTGTTTCCAGCTTTAGTGAGAGTTACCTACTCTCACTAAAGCTTGAAATATCTAATTTCCAGCTTTTGTGAGAGTTACCTAGTCTCACTAAAGCTGGAACTTCAAATTTTGTTAACATAAAATTGAAAATTTTGATAAACCCCCGAATGTCATGAAATTATTAACTACACTCTCGATCAAGTCTCTTTTAGTGCGCTTTCATTTGAGACCCACTCGAGTATATTTGCAGACATTCGGTTAGTCTTCCCCATTTTCACCCCCCCCCCCCCCACAAGTTTTAAACGGCTCAACCGATTTTCATCAAATTAAATTGAAATCGCCTTATCCGTTCGTGAGTTATGGTGCCACAGACAGACTGACAGACAGACACGTCAAATTTATAACACCCCTCTTTTTGCGTCGAGGGTTAATAATAAAAACTCGCATAACAATATTATTAATTTAATTCATTTAATTATAAGTATAACTAATACTAATTATTATTTGTAATTCATTTTGATCTTCATACAACAAAGTTCTTATACTTCATAGATTTACATAAACGAGATGCGTACTTGTATAAGCACATAAGTACAAAATAAAAATACCTATACTATGTGCGCTGTAGCATGGTGCGGGTGACAGTTGCCTTATGACGTTCATATACTAGTATCGTGAATCAAGTCAAAATCAAGACTGAAACGAACTGTCACCTGCACCATGCTATAGCGCACGAAATGTAATTATTGTTGTTCTATTCCCGGTAGACGGTTAACTTTGGATGCCATCATTCTTCATCAGCATATTTTAACGGCTCAGCGGTGGATTTACATGACGAGGTCCTGGGTTCGAGTAGTTATAACCCTTCCGGCAAAGATGTTCCGCCAAGCGATTTAGCGTTCCGGTACGATGTCGTGTAGAACCCGAAAGGGGTGTGGATTTTCATCATACTTCCCTAACAAGTTTGCCCGATTCCATCATAGATTGCATCATCACATACCATCAGGGGAGATTGTAGTCAAGGGCTAACTCGTAAAAAATTTAAAAAAAAATTGAAATTTTCTTAGAAGAAAGAAAACTCAGCATCTCATACAGCCCAACCTTCGATTCGAACCCAGGACCTCGTGAACGGAAACCACATAGCTAACTAGTAACAATTTTTTAAGGATTAGACATGGCCATTCTCGTTCCCCTCCAACTACTCACTATCAAATTCCAACTCCACTATAAAAAAAGACTAACCACCACCATAAAAAAACTAGCTGGCGGGGATCGAACCTCTACCCCTCGGTGATGAGTTCGGCCCCTTTACCACTGAGCTACTCAGGCTAAACTTGAGTAACTTCATGACCAACGAACGCCAGACTTAGGATGTAAGTAGTAGTAAGTTAATAGGACTAAGTGCTAAGTGGTTTTTATTAATGTGTGGTAGATAAATACTTAAAACATAAATGGTTAGTAATTTTGATCAGTAAGCAATAAATAAATAGTAAATACGAAATCATTATACGTGACTAAATAATTACTAACTTTTGTGTATACTTAAGTTATCTAAAGTGAGTGAATAGGATAGGCTTGCTGGTGAGATCGCAGTTAATTTTAATTTCAATTTTTTACTTTATAACGAGTCATACCATAAAAACAAATAAAGGGACTTTCACCAAAATATAAAGGAGATTTGAGCTTTCGGAGGCTACATTGCTGATGTTCAGTCTGTACACCTTAATTCAACGTAAATCCGTCTTCCGAATATAGCAACACTTTAGTAGTAAATGATATTGCATTTAGATTCATTATAGACTAGCTGACGCCGCGCTGTTTTACCCGCAGGAATACGGGGATAATATATAGCCTATAGCCTTCCTCGATAAATGGGCTATCTAACACTGAAAGAATTTTTCAGATCGGACCAGTAGTTCCTGAGATTAGCGCGTTCAATCAAACAAACAAACTCTTCAGCTTTATAATATTAGTATATATGGAATTTCCTTATGCATATATTTTCACGCAAAAATCCCTGCAAATTGAGACTTTATTAAACGAAACAAATATTTCAACTACTTACAAAACTAATCAACTCGTTAATTTGTAGTGTTAATTTTTGCCTTTATCAAAGTCAAATGCCAAATGGTTGATAAACAACCATTTGGCATTTGACTTTGATAAAGGCAAAAATTAACAAGAGGCAAATATTGCCAGAAATGAGATATCTATGAACGCGTTTAATGAAAAAGAAACATCTCCTCAAAACTCATCAAAAATAAATCCTGTTACCAACTTACAAACAATTTGTTAAAAAGAAACATTGGCCTAAAAATTAACAGAAACAGCTAAAAAACAGCTTTATAAGTGCGCGCAAAATTAGTCTGCGCGCGACGGGCGGCGCAATTATGTTGACAGCTTTAGTAATCTCTTTTACCCTCTAAGATATAGATAGAGATAGGCGGCAAGATGGAGGCACTTTTGATTAGTTCCGATTATGGCCACGCGCAAACTTATCGTGCGCGCACTCTAGATGATCATTTTGTTAAAAAGAACAGCTTATAAATTAAAAAGATGCTCACTACTACCAATAAGTATAATAGGTATTGGATTGAAAATATTGAAACTAATAAATATTACAGATACTTAAAATATGTATTTATTTTTTTAAATAAGTATACTCGTATCTTATTGATCAAATCTCAATTTTAAAAAATTCATAACCACTTTTCTCTGTATTAATTCATTAATTTATCTTGTGTAAAGAGATCGCTTTTAACCTTTTACCAAATAAGGAATTTATCATTAATCCACAGATTAAAGAATAATAGGCAGATAGAGCGCTCGGAACACGACGGAGTCGTAGCCGCGCCAAATAAAAATCTCATAAACGAACACATTCTCGAGTCAGTACAACACGAAGAATCAGTAATTTTTAATATTGTTCAAGAAATGAAAATGAAAAGAAATGTATGATGTTGCAACATCATAATTTTTTAGTTTTTGTATTACATAAGCTAGATAGATATGATAGATAAAGCCTGCAGGCTTTAACTACTTATTTTGTGTAATGATTTGTGTTCAAAATATGTAAAAAAGTATTTTTTACAGATAGACATTAAAACACATTACAAACAAAGTATAGACAATAATAAAGTTGACAGAATCATACAGGTTCTGTCAACTTTATTATTGTCTATACATATTAAATACATTTAACTAACTGAACTTTTCTGTTAATTTCTTAAAGCAACTAATAGATCAGAGCCGATTTATTATGATACCTAATTTGCTATTAACATACTACAAGGAATCAAAAGAACTAAAATCTAGGTTATTCTTCACATACTTATTCTGTTCAATCTAAAAAGATCACCACAACATATCTTGAGATGCTAGAAATATGGTTAAAAAAGAGCAATATTTTTCTCTGATGCATGCAAGGCCAATAGAGCTTAACAATGAACATTTAAGTATTATGTTTAATTCATTAACTATAATAATTATACTTAGTGAATTTAGTTGTATAATTAAATAAAACTTATTACAAACCTAGGATTACAATAATATACAAAAAGCATACAGTCCATTCCACTGGCAGTGTGTAATTGTAGACAGATAATTATCTATAAATACTATTTCCCACTTGTAGATGTTTCTTTATCTGAAGTGATGTACAAAGGTTTACCATTTGCATCCCATGTGTTCTTGCATTTTTTGAATGCAAAAACCAAGTATATTGCTGAAAAACAGACAGTACAAATATATAAATTAAATTACATAATATGTAAATCTGCTAAATGCCTTTACAAAATCAAGAATTGCCTAAAAATGAGTTTTTAACCAATTTCAAAGAAATATTAACAAGGTTCACAATATTCTGCAATTTATCCATTTTTGTTAATATTTATTTGTATAACTATAGAGAGTAGTCCTTAAACTTTTGTTGATTAAACATAAAATATATAATCAATGGATAAAATAGGATTTATAAAACAGTCTCAAAAAAACATATTTATAGATAAATTAACAGTTATGCATTATATATCATATAGTTATGTATATAAATTACTAAAGCGTGAAAATCAATGTAAACTTTCAAGCCCTATTTCACCACTTTAGAGGTTGAATTTTAAAAATTTTTAAATCACATTGTATTTCATATTTTTTTTATGATTTATGAACAAAATTTTAAATCTGTAACTCTAAAAATTAAGAACTTTCTATACAAACTTTCTTATTTTATTTTCGCAATAAAAAGTATCCTATAACCTTCTCTGTATTATGGTCTCAAACCGTGCCAAGTTTCATTTGAATTCATTTAGTAGTTTCAGTGTGATGCCCAGCCAAGAAAATCACGGACAGACAGACAAGACACAAAATCAAAGAGAAAATATTTTTGGCTTCAGTATTGAATATATACTTAATGTTCTCCAACAAAAGTTTTCAAAATATCTTCAATGCACAGAATTTGACCTGTTACAATTTTATTATAAGTATAGATTATAAAAATGTTAGAATAAAAATCAGACAATGGAATACTCACTCGCCACTTCCCATTCACAAGAACTCATGGTACCCAGTGATTCTGAGTTACCATTACTCGTCATACTCTCTGAATAGGCTTTTGCATGTCCATACTCTGATTCACTTCCAAGCAATGCTTTCCCTGACACTGGAGGGTAAACCTCAAAGCATTTGATCTTCTGCAATAGGTACTTATGCTTTTGTCCATATTTCTTATAGAAATCGTCAAATCCTGCTTTATACGTTAATTCTAAACCATACTCAGTAGCTAGCTTAACAAAAAGTTCAAAATTTACTAAAAACTCAGGACAGTCTACCACACCTTCTAAATGGAAATCATATTTTGCACCGAATAGAGGATATCCATTCGCAGGATCAAATAACAATTTAATATTAAAAATTCTGTTTCCAAAAGCTCCATCTTGAGATTTTTGACACCGCGAGACAATTTCATATGCATCAGGCACTGTCCCTATAAAGTAACCACCTGGTTTGAGGCATTCAGATATGTTTGCGAGCATACGGCGAGCTTGAGCTAAACTTTCAAAGCTATAATGTAGACCAAACTGACAGCTCGCCAAATCAAACTTTATAGATGGATCATGGTATTTGTGCCGTAGGACATCTCTAGTGCAGTCGGCAGCGATGAACTCAGCTGTAAACAAACGCCCAATACGCCTTTTCAAATCATCGTAACGACTTTTGCACTGATCTATAGAAACATCGGCAATGTCTGCAAATACGACGTGCTCTGCGCGTGCTTTTTGCCATTTACCCAAATCACCACCTTTACCGCAACAAATATCGAGTACTCTTATCACTTTACCGTAGTCTTTTTCACGTATCCTATCGGTGTATTCTTGTATGAGAACGGATTTTACCCAATTGTTGAAGTTTCTTAGATAAAAAATGGGCGAATTGAATCTTTCTTGTACACCTTTTTCTTCGATATGATTGTAATGAGCAGCGACAACGTTAGCATGGGATCTAGCTCGTTTTGATGGCACTTCATAATCATCTGTTGTGTCGTTAGCATCATTGGTGTTCTCTTTAATCCCATCATCAAGGCTTTCCAAGCTTTCACTCATAACTCTAAAATCTGATTTCTACACAAATAACCTTTTAGGTTAGATTTATTTATTTACGATTAAAAATTGTCTACGTCAAACCACTTTAATATAGTTGGTTAATTACCAAATGAGTACAAAAACAGAAATTCTATATTTCTGTATTCTGTACTGATAATCAATACTCTATAAATTAATTAAAATCTAATTTATAACTTTATAAATTTATTGAAGACATTGAACCAAAAACGTTTAAAAAAGTAGTTCTTTTCTCGTATCTTAACACAAAATTGAACAAAATTGAAAATTCGCTTCGCGATCGCGATTCACTTCACACTTCACAGCAGTGACTTGTGACTTTGACAGACCTTTTGATTTTTGACAAGTCTGAGTGAAGGAACGGTTGAGGAAAGGACGTGAAGACTGACGTGACGTGACGTAAAACGCATTGTGACACTATCATCTATGGCGTTTGGCGTGACATCGTGACATCAACTGAAATAAATTATTGCGATTGCGATCATAGTAGTTTTATGAGTAGTTTCACAGAGTAAATTAATTTATTTGTTTATTATTTATTTTTAAAGTAGTTTTCTTTTTTAGAACATTTTCAATAGAATTATACACATTCAATAGAAAATTATTCAGATTTACTTATTTTTCAGTAATTACTGGCTAATTATTAGTTCTCTTTATTTCTCTGTCTACATACAACGATTAAAGTAGAAGTGGATATTACTACTCCTTGTCTTGTCTTTTCCCTTCCATACAATTTGACACAAACGCATTAACCGAAAATTTTGATAATGCTGTAAATTTTTCTGTTTAATATATCGATGTTTACATAGATATTACGTTACTAATTACTTCAGAATTCAAAAAGATAATTTTAAAATTACTTTAATTTTTACATACAAATTAATAATGGCAATAAGCATAGACCTTGCATAGACGAAAAATTATTGTTTAATTGCTTTGAAGTTGCTAAGATCATTGAACTTTGAATGAATTAGTTCGTCTGAAGTTGCTGCTGATTCCGAACAGCGCATGCGCATTCGTCACATTGCGGCACTTCGGAAAATTGCGTTCGGTTGGCCGGCCTCATGCTATCTCGAACGGATCTCGAATAAACGGCGTATACGTAGGCAAAATGAGTGTTGAAAATCCAGCTTGCGATAATGATAATGACACGGTAAGTACTCACCATAATTCTAAATTCACAGAGGATTCGTTTTATTCATCCATTTTATCGATTCAATGCGTAGTATTGTCTGTTTACTGGTGTTCGTTGATGCTACAAAGCAAAAATTTTCTAAGTCCCAATATGGCGTCTCCTATAGTTCTCGCATATGAAAGAAGCTTGAGCGTCGACAGAACTGTTGAATACAAAATTTTTGTTAAGCATTATAATAATTTATTTTTCATTTAACGACTTTGTCTAAATTTTTAATTCAAAAAATATGTAAAGACTTTAATACTTAGTGTATTGTATTGTATTTTTCACAGGGAAAGGTAAATGGGAATAAAGGTGAACACGTGAACGGTATCCACAACGGCTACAACAGCTCAGAGAAGCATAAAAGCAGCCACAAATCGTCTAGCAAGGATAAACACAGAGATAAAGACAGAGAGCACAAGAGCTCATCATCAAAACACAGTAGCAGTTCAAGCAGGTTAGCACAATTTCTAGAATTTTCTTTTTTTTTTTACATAACCTTTCAATAAGTTAATGACCTGTATGTATACCTAAACATTCCAAAATATACATGAATGTATATTTTAAAAAGTCATTGTTCTTTATGGGTTTCTGTTACATTTGTTCATCTAATTCAAAACTGAAAACTAACAAAGTAAGCCCATGTGGTATTTTAGAATATATCTGTGACAAGTTTTATCCAGATTCATTTAATAGTTATAAATTTATCTAACCCGACTGTGTTATTTTCAGAAATATGTATAAATAATTAAAACAAAAACTTCTTCATTCTTCTTCATTCTCTAGTTTGATTTTGTGGTCAAACTTATTATTATTTGGTGTGTTTTATAAAACCATGTGATTTTAGGGATAAGGAGAAGGACAAGGACAGACATTCGAGTAGCAGAAATCATAGCAGCTCTCATAAGTCCTCTAGCAAAGACAAGGAAAGAGATCACAAGGACCGTGACAAACACAAAGAGAAAGATCGCTCGGATAAGGACAAGGAACGGAGTGACAAGGACAAAGATAAAGACAGACACAGGAGTGACAAGGACAAACATAGAGACAAGGAGAGAAGTGATAAGGACAAGCACAGATCTGGCGATGGCGATAAAAAGTCCTCATCATCCTCAAAGGACAAGGAACACAAGTCAAAGGATAGAGACAAAGAGCGGAGCCATGATAAGGACCGCCACAAGAGTGATAAGGACAAACATCGAAGTGATAAAGATAGGCACTCCAGTTCTAAAGACAAACACAGGTAATAATTATAGGTATTATTGATCTCCTTATATAAAGTGGATGCACAATCAGCAACCAAGAAATGTCTCAATGAGTGCCAAACACAACTTCTTGGCACTCGATTCAAGTAGTTGCACTTGCAAATTCAACCTTAAACTCAATCCTTAACTTTGAATTTGCTCTGAATTTGGGTTTTAGTTGAATATTGGATTGAACTATATTTAAAGGCCATTGGATTGAACTATATTTAAAGAAAATTAATCTTTACCAATAATTCTAAAACTGTCAAAGCAAAATAGGCCAGTTTTCAAGTGAAATTTTCTACATGATTGTGCGTCCTTTTATTATAAGGTCATTATTTTTAATTTTAAGTCTGCAAACGTGTGTGATGTTCATTAGGAACATTTTACTGTAATAACGTAATAGAACAATGTAGACAGTAAAAGAACAGGAGTTATAAAGATATTTTATTGGAATATTTGCTGCATAATGTGAGTTAAGTGAAATTAAGTATGTTATAAAATGTTCTTGAAAATGCTTGATTTTTTTTCAATAAAGTTATTTGCTGTTGATAGGGATTGATAGGAAAAATATTATTTAATGTTAGTGTTAACCCCTATTAAGAGTTACAAACAAACTAAGAAGTGTAACAATAGGGTGGTTTCTACCACCCTGCAAATACACTACTAGGGCTACAGGTCTATTGGAGCTGTTGGTCGGTGGCACTTCATCAGAGGCCCACAGCTCCAAAGGACCTGTAGCCCAGAATGTGAACTCAAAAGACAATGTTTCTGGGGTCCCATCCAATGAATTTGCCAAGGGCCCTATGTTTGTTTGACAACTCCATTTTTATGAAAAATGTGTCTAATTCCTAGGAAAACTGTCAGTATGATAAATATAATAGAACATATTATTTTAAAGTAAGTAGATCTGCATAAGCTATTCGATTGCCCAACTTTTCAGTAATTGAGCAGAGATTGAGTAAAAAATATCAATCTATAACATCTATGCATCCACAATAAATGACTACAAACTGTATTCATGAATTTCTTAATTATTAGTGAATATATTTAATTAAATAAATATTCATGAATCTTTATTCATTTACTGGACATTATACATAAAAATGAAATAATTTACACACTGTTCTACACTGCTCTACTGCCTAGGTATCTTGGGTTACTGTCAACTACTGAGTATAATTTTCAGCCAAACACATGTAGCTATACTTAGATTTGTAAACCTTTGTGGTTTTTTTAGCTCAAGCAAGCACAAGGAAAAGAGCAACAGTGAGAAGCAAGAAAAAATCAAATCTGAACCAGTTGATATCATAAAAGAAGAACCTATGGAGGTAAAAAAATTCATACCAATTGACTTAAACTTATTTATCTCTTACTAGTTGATGCCGCGCGGTTTCACCCGCGTATTTCCCGTTCCCGTATGAGTACGGAGATAATATATAGCCTATAGCATTCCTCGATAAATGGGCTATCTAACACTGAAAGAATTTTTCAAACCGGATTTTTTTCTTTTATATTATTTATTTTGTATTATTAATTTTGAAAGCATACATACTACAAGTCTACATACTTTTGAGATTTAGCAGACCAATGAACAATAGTTGATTTTTATGATTATATTCTATCTATATTTATAAAAGAACACCAATTTGGCTGCAAATTGGAGAGGTACTTAGGGTATGTTAGAGTTACGCCTGGTTCGGACTACTTTAATATTTTAGTGGAGTACGAATAATTTTTGGATTTAACGGCCAAAAATTGTTCATACTCAACTAAATTACTAAAGTAGTCTGTACGGCCTATAAGGGTGGTAAGATTTTACGCGGACGAAGTCGCGGGCGTCCGCTAGTTTATTATGTATCTAAAAAAAAACATTTTATTTTATTTTGTCCACAGGTAGAACAACCTAAAGAAAAGATAAAAAAAATCAAAGATGAAATTGAGGATGATGGATACACAGGTGCGAACACCACAGCGTCATCATGTGACTACTCTATGACACAGTTCAAAGAGGACCCTCTTGCTGCACTGCCTCTTGAAGAGGAAAGTGCTTCTGACGGAGAAGCTGGCGAAGAAGAAGATACACCTTTGGTAGATAACTTTTAACTGCTTTGTCAAGTGCTACCTGACATACGTCTTTTTGAGCAGACCTTGTTTCTGATGAAACCATTTTTGAAAAAGAAGGTGTGCAGTCAGCACTTTCTTTTTCAAAAATGGTTTTATTTTCAATAGATTTTCAGAAGTTACCCAATCTGCCAACAAAAAAACTTGTAAGCCAAATATTATATTATTTGAGTATAGACAAATATCATATTATTTGTGTATAGACATGACATTTTTATGCACTCATGCATATTATCTTAAACTGGCAAATGTAAAGCCCCATAGACAATCCCAAAAATAAGTAATTACCATGTAAAAAAGTACATTTCTCTTAAATATATGTATTTTACTTATACAGGCTGCTCTGGAGTATTTTCTATTACTCTAGGGTTATATTCTTTAAGCAAAATTAGTTAAAAGAGTCTAAGAAACATGTGTTCTAAAATGAATATTTTCAGAGTATAAAATGTTTCTTTCTATTATATCTTAAATTGTGTCCCTAATGTTGCATCCTTATATTAAGACCTAGCCAAACTTATTCATTGATAAATTATCATGAATTAGCTTAGAAGAGTAGATAAAGTCGTGTGTTACATGAATAGTAAAAATTATTTGAATTACTTTGCATGGAAACATAAAAAGTTTTTTTTTAACTAAAAAAAATTTGTTACGCAGTTTGGCTCCTATAAGTGGACTTGTCAACACCTTGAAATTATGGGAAATACTGTGCAACACCCTGTACATAAACCATTTGGTATATAAAACTTCCTTTAATTACTAAGATCATATAACATTTGGTTTTCCAAGCATTTGCTATTCAATGAAATGTGCTAATACTTTCAGTCCTTAGCCATTCTTCACTATAATAGGCCAGCCGCACCCATATGTAACAGCAGGTACACAATACATAAGGAGTAATAATGGAAGGCTTTTATTTTCCTCAGTCCATGCGCATGGCTCCAAAGAAGAGAGCTGCCAGTGAAAGTGAGGAAGATACCCCTCTACTACAACGCAAGAAAACAAAGAAAAAGGTCAAGAAAGGTGTGTATTTTCATAAACGCATACTATTACAAAATAAAATCAAATTATAGCTATGGAGATCAATAACAAGTGTTAAAATTAACAACAATAAAATAATGTAAATTGAATGCAAAGTAATGTGTCCCTCTTAATGCACTATTTTCAGCAGGTGGATTACCTACTTGCCCTGAAAGTTCTATCATATTGTGCATATTTATCTTTTTTTTGCATACTTTTAAAAAACCTAAAATTGTAAATAAAGAAAATGTGATTATAATGAAATGGCACCCTACTAATATTACTGTTAATAAAAGTAAATACTTTTTTGAAGATGTTTTCGATGATGAAGATGAAGACGAAGTAGCCCCTAAGAAGAAAAAGAAGAAACCTGAAAAAACTAAATTAAATAAAAGCATCAAGTCTGATCCAGATGAAGGTCCCAGTCCTACAAAACGTAAGAAGAAAGGAGAGGAAGAACAGGAAGTTTGGAAATGGTAGGATTATGTATTTTTTACAATCTATACTTATACTTATAATATTATATAGAGGTAAAGATTGTGGTATTGTAGGGAGTAAACTCTGTATACACTGAACCATTTTATTAAGTTTTCAAGGATTTTGCACACTATTTTGTTCAAATTATTTTCCCTTTTTATTTTTATTATACCAGAAAGGTGGAAAAATTAGTTCTAAATGGTATATTTTATTTCCAAAATTAAGAAAATAAAATATACCATTTAGAACTTATTTTTCCACCTTTCTGGTAAAACAAAAAGGGAAAATAGCAAAGGGTCCTTTAATAGATTTACAAAATCTACATTAAATAAATTGTTTGCAAAATCAAGCAAAAATCTTTGAGGTTTATGCATTTTACTGAAACAAGTGGCAACATTCCTTGAAGTGGAATAAATTCTACGCTAGCAACACAGACAGGTAGTTTGAGTAACTTACACTAGATGTCACTACATGTATGTACATGAATTTGACACTTTCATAAAATGACAATGACATGACCTTTTTAGGTTAGTTTAGTTGTCCTAAATATACAATGCTTGTCATGGTTGGAATCAAATTAGTGCAACAGAAACCATTCAAAAGTACATTTCAGAGTATTTACGTAATAAGGCGTCTACGTTTTCTAAGAAAAAAGTATAATAGATTCCTACAGAATTTTAAAATGTTCATCACAAGTCACCCTCATGTATACTTGCAATATTTTTTGCTCTTTATACATAAAGGTTGTCCTTAAGAATTAGAATAAAAAGAGACAATTTATTTGTGATCTAAATATAGTGTTCTTTAATAGAAGGAACTGGAAATTGTATGTCTGCGGGAGCTCCTTGATATGCAATTGCAGATGTTTTTAGTACTTTTTTCACCATACATTTGATGATCGTTCAGGTGCAGTTGGTATTGCTGTGGTTTAAATAGAGATATATCCTGGGTTTAATTAATTATTATCCGCTTGGGACAAGAATATCATATTTTCTAAATTAGCTCATGTCTGGTCTGGTGCTAGGGATGGACTGTGGCTTACTATTTAGTTTATAACTCTAACTAAATAATAACTAGTCTAACAGCCATAACATAAGCCTTTGGATTTAGTATTTCAATATGTCACATAGATGTCAGAGCTTTCTCTCTTCCTTCTTATTCATGAAAACAATACAAAGTGTAGACTACTTTTCTGAGTTTAGCCTAAACAAATACAAACTTACATGATGAGGGACTTTAATTTATAACATACAGAATTAGTGAAGATAATGTGTGTCATTTTTTTAATTTTGCTTAGGTGGGAGGAGGATAAAAAGGAAGATGGCACTAAGTGGCGATTCTTGGAACATAAAGGGCCACTCTTTGCACCTCCATATGATCTATTACCTGAAAATGTGAAGTTCCGGTATGATGGCAAAGTCATGAAGCTTTCCCAAGATGCTGAAGAAGTTGCAGGGTTCTATGCACGGATGTTAGACCACGATTACACAACCAAGTCAACATTCAACAACAATTTCTTTACCGATTGGCGGAAAGTTATGACACATGAAGAATCTAAGATTATAAAAGATCTATCAAAATGTGACTTTAAAGAAATGCAACAATACTTTTTAAGTGTATCAGAAAAAAATAAGAATCGTACTAAAGAAGAGAAAGCTGAACTCAAAGCTAAAAATGAAGAAATCCAGAAAGAGTATGGTTTTTGCACTATAGATGGGCACAAGGAGAAAATCGGTAACTTTAGAATAGAACCTCCAGGTCTGTTCAGAGGGCGTGGAGAACATCCCAAGATGGGGATGCTGAAGAGGCGTGTGATGCCTGAAGATGTTCTTATAAATTGCTCCAAAGACAGTAAAGTACCCAAACCACCACCAGGTCGCAAATGGAAAGAAGTGAGGCATGATAACACTGTTACCTGGCTCGCATCATGGACAGAAAATGTCCAGGGGCAAGCCAAATATGTCATGCTGAACCCTAGTTCTAAATTAAAGGGTGAAAAGGATTGGCAAAAGTATGAAACAGCTAGAAATCTACATAAATGCATTGATAAAATCAGAGAAACATACAGAGCAGACTGGAAAGCTAAGGAGATGCGTATACGGCAGCGAGCGGTTGCTCTGTATTTCATAGATCGTTTAGCGTTGAGAGCTGGTAATGAGAAGGATGACGACCAGGCTGACACGGTGGGCTGTTGTTCTCTGCGCGTGGAACACATAGAGTTGCACAAAGAAAAGGATGGCAAAGAATATGTTGTTGTTTTTGACTTTTTGGGTAAAGATTCTATCAGATATTATAATGAGGTACCAGTAGAAAAACGTGTTTTCAAGAATCTCGAACACTTCATGGAGAACAAAAAAGATAGTGATGATCTCTTTGACCGTTTAACAACGCAAACAATGAATGAACACTTAAAAGAATTAATGCCTTTATTAACTGCAAAAGTCTTCCGTACATACAATGCATCCATAACTTTGCAAAGACAATTAGACGAGCTAACAGATCCAGATGCCACAGTACCAGAAAAAATATTAGCATACAACAGAGCAAATAGAGCAGTCGCTATACTTTGTAACCATCAGCGTGCTGTTCCTAAAGGTAAATAACATGAATCTAATTTCTTAACATTCTATGGACCAACATGTGATATTTAATTTTGTAAAATGCACACAACTGAAAAGTTGCTGGTGCATACCCAGGTACGAATTTGAACCTACGCCCTCCGAATCAAAAGCAGTGGTCATATCCACTGGGCTATCACATCTCTTCTAATCCATGTATGTTAAGTGAAATTCCTAACTTTTGTATCTTTCTCAGGTCACTCCAAATCAATGGAAGCTCTTAAGGAAAAAATTCAAGCAAAACGTGATCTAATTGATGAAGCCGAGTCAGAGTATCACGATGCAGCCAGAGCTGCGAAGAGAGGATCGGTCAAAGAGAAGTTGGCATGCGATAAGAAGAAAAAAGCACTGGAGCGTCTCAAAGAACAGCTGATGAAGTTGGAACTACAGGAAACAGATAGAGATGAAAACAAAACAATAGCTCTTGGCACTTCCAAACTCAATTATTTAGACCCACGGATCTCAGTCTCATGGTAAGTGAATTTATTGGGAAAGTTCATTATCATATCATATTTTAACAGCCCATTACAGGGCTAGGCCTCCCTCAATATAGGAGGGGATCATAATCAGCCATTATGCATCCACTGTTGGACATAGGCCTCTTTTAAGCAGTGCCAGCTATTTTTGGCTTTTTGCATCCAATCCAGCCACCTTCCGGGGGTCATTGCTCCACCTAGTGGTTGTAGTAATACCCCCAGGTTAGTGGGATTAGGAAAATATAGTTTATTTTTAAAATAATTCTCTCTAAATTAATCTTGAAGAAGCAATTTCATAACTTCCTTCTGTAAACAAATTCCCAGACAAAATATGTAAGTTAGTTTACATACAGAAAAAGCCCTTGGTATGTCTATTGTAAATGTACTAACCCAATGAATTTTATAACACCTAAAATACATTTGCATGTAAATCCACAAGACAAGAATAGATAACTTTTATGTTTTAATAACTTGAGTACGAACATACATATGTATGTGTGTAATGAGATTTTATTTCATTAACTATTTTTTTTGTTTCAAATGTTGGTTTAAATTTAAGTGTATATGTTTATCTAAACCACTTGAAAATCAGTCCATTATTCTCCAGAAGACATATTTTACTTCCTAATACAATTCTAAAGCTGTATTTAAATTATACATATAACAACATATATTGCAGCAATATATATTTAATTTTAAAATAATTAACCAACTTCAAAAAAAGGAGGCCATTCTCAATTCGACGCCTGTTGTATTTTTTTAATCTTTGTTACCTCATAACTTTGTCATTTATTAACCAATTTTGAAAATACTTCCAGATTGGTCCCATTTCATCTTTATGAAAATCGGTTTAATTTTTTAATTTTGTGTTAAAATCAAAGTAACTGAAATAAGTCAGAGTCAGTTCCATTTTTATGTTAAAAAGATTATAATAATTTTATATTTCAGGTGTAAAAAACACGGGGTTCCGATCGAGAAGATTTACAACAAAACACAACGCGACAAATTTCGTTGGGCGATCGACATGGCCGGTCCCGACTACGTTTTCTAAGTTATACTTTAGCAGTAGCTATATTCTTTATACATATAAATTTTAAAATCTACAGACGTTCCACATTATAAATACATTAATTTGCGCATATCATTATTTATTGTTTATTAGGTTTTGACCCGAGTTTATAAAATTGATGAAAATTTTAAAATTATACACCATTTGTATTCTGTTCCTTAAAAAATTAGGATCTAAATTAGAAGTCTGATTCTAATTTATTTTAGGTTACTATGATATTTTGCTTACAGTTTAATAGCTAAGTTAGTGTTATATTTGAAATTAGTTTTAAGATTGTACAAATTTTGCAATCGTTTTGTGTAAGGTCACATTTCATTATAGGAATGTGTAAGAAAGTAGAGAAGCCATGTTAGGGGGTGTTTCCACTGACGCGAAAACATACATAAGGCCTAGTGGCAGTTCCATACTGTGACGGTCACGTTAACGTAAACGCGAATTTCTAAGGAATTGAAACAGCGCCATCTAGTGGCACTATTGTGCAACTGTTTCAATTCCATGTAAATTCGTGTTTACGTTAACGCGATAGTAACAGTATGAAAACATTGAAACTTCCACTAGGCACACTGAAGATTAGGTTGTTGTCAAATAAAGATTATTATTAAATCTTAATAATGTGAATAGCATAATATTGTACACAAGTTTGGCTATTGTTTGTCGTTCAGTGGAAATTCTCCTTTATGCTACTAGCATAAAACAAATTTTGTTAATTTTATGTTAAAGTGACAAAATTCAATAATAGATTATTCCTGTTAGTATTTTTTTGAAAATGAAATATACAAAATTCTTTTTTTGTATATAGAGGTTAGGAGCGAGGCTTTCCAATAGGGTAGTTCAAATAATTTAATCATCCACAAATTAAATAAATTAATAAATCCGCTCAAAATTAGTTAGTAATATCTGGTGATCAAAATTGTCAAGACAAAAGAATGCATGTTACCATAAATGAGCCAGTTTTAACAAATAGCATAAGACAACTTATGCTAATTTGGTGCTTTTTTTTCTTCTCAAATCTTGGTTCTATTTGCTGTTACCAAAACTACCCTATTATTTGTGAGGCGACAGTAGTGATGTGGTTCGCGGCCTGCAAATGGAATAGTATGTATATTTAAAATGTATTTTTGTGCACAATGTGCAGTAGCAAATGTTGTAAATTAAGATACGAAGTTATTTTATTTTTATAACCATAGGTCCGATAACAATCGTGGCAAACAAAACCGACATTGTTACGAAGGTACAATGTAGGTAACATTTGTAAAATTACAGTGAATGTGTGAGTCTTGTAAATAGTAAATTTTTACCATGTCATACAAATTGTGAAATGAGATTATCCAAATAAACAAAAAAAAAGCAATGACACTAGACTTCAGCATTTTCATTTATTGAAAAAAAAAATGTCATTAGGTACCCTAGAACTCAAAGAATCAATTCACCCGCGTAGTTCCCGTTTTCGTAAAAATACGGGAATAAAATATACCCTTAATATACGGGAATAAAATAATGTGGCTTTCTAGTGGTAAAAGATTTTCAAAATAGATTTAGTAGATCTAGAGGCTAAAAAATCAATTCACCCGCGTAATTCCCGTTCCCGTAATAATACGGGAATAAAATATACCCTATGACACTCGCAAATAATGTGGCTTTCTAGTGATAAAAGATTTTCAAAACCAGAGACTACCTCCTGCAATACCACAAACTTTACCTCGTTAAAATTAGTACATAAATAAAATAAAATAAAACGATATGCTAGAGCTTTTATATTTTTATTTAGAAACTTTAAACTTACAACTTAACAGAAGATAGGTTCACTGATTTTTTTTCTTTTTCTCTTAAGCTATGCTCTTTACAAGTTTTTTATCACATTTTAACAAGGCGGATGTTTAAAAGGTACTAAAATCTATACATGGCACAGAAAAACGAAACATTTGGATTCCAGAATTTAATCTGGTTAAAATATACTTACAATTAAAACATTTACGATAAAATCACAACAGGAGGTACAGGAAAATAAGAAGGCGAATCTCCAACTTTCCTGATATACTAGTAGGTATGATGGTACATTTCTGGAACACTAGTTGTTGGTGTCGTCCAAAAATGTCACATGCTCCAGTCCCTCTGGCATGTACGTGAGACCTGACGCTTCTCGATGTTTGGTGTTGTAACCTTTGCCGTACCCTAAAATCACACTAATATTAAAAAGGCTAAGTACGTTGAAATTACTGAAAGGAATATAGATGCATCATACCCTGGTTTACTTTTTCTGGCAATCCACGTTTACTTAATACAACTTACAACATCATCATCAACCCATATTTGGCTCACTGCTGACTCGAGTCTCTTCTTAGAATGAGAGGGGTTAGGCCAAATAGTCCACTTTACTACACTTACACTATAGATTGGCAGACTTTACACATGCAGACAATTAACAAAAAATCTCAAGTATGCAGGTTTCCTGACGATGTTTTTTCTTCACCGTTTGAGACCCGTGATATTTAATTTCTTAAAATGCACACAATTGAAAAGTTGGAGGTGCATGCACCGGACCGGATTCAAACCCCCACCCTCCGGAACTAGAGGCATAGGTCATATCCACTGGGTTCATAACATACAACAGTCACTTCATATTCTGGGAACCCTTTCTAGAAACCATCGTAAAGATCAAAGAAAAGAGCCGTCGGACGTTGGAGTCGCTGAAATGGTCATTTAAAAAAAAGTGTCAACTAGCCCATTGAAAACTGGATCCAGCCTTGTCAGCCGTTGAAAAAACGAAAGATGACACGCATGACGCACGCACCCAAATCCTTCATAAGACCAGTTGGCGCGTTGCGCAGATGCAGCGGCACGGGCGGCAGCGGGCCACGGCTCTCCGCCAGCGTCCGCTGCGCGCTGCGCATGGCGCGGTACACCTCCGTGCTCTTGTCGGCGCGCGCCAGGCGCACGGCGCACTGCGCCAGCAGCACGTCGCACTCCGGCATGCCGATGAGCTGGCAGCCCTGCATGCACGCCACCGCCTCCACCAGCGCGCTCGGGTCACCCAGCCCTGGTATTATTCATTTCGTCTATTAGCCGCGTTGCCCGCAACTCCCTCAAGTCATTATTTTCCTCAATTTTGCTCTATTGAAATCCACCACCACCACACAAAAAAAATACTCCATTTAAATTAACATAAATTTTTAAAAACGTGAAAGAATTTTTAAAATCAATCCAATTAAACTATGTATTTTAAAAATTCTTCCACCACAGAGCCTATTCGTAACAAACAAACTAACAACCAAGTCTTAGCTCTATAAAATAATATTAGCTTTTAGCTTGACAACTTCCTCCGTAACACTCCCGATGGTCCGCGCGGGTCGGAGGGCGTGTAGCGATGAATGAATGAAGAACCCACAACTGATGCACCTCACTTCCCCGCACGCATGATTTCACAACCGCGCAGTCTTACCCCCCGTCGCCCGCACATCATGGGAGTGTATTCAGCGAACTTGCCAGACTATGTATTAAATCTATGTATATTAACATAACTACAATTCTTATAACAAGCGAGTAAAAACTCTGTTTGTCGCCGATAGCATTCTTGCGATTGGTTAGTTGCGTAACTATCAAAGCGAGGCTTGGGGTAATACTCACCGATATCCTCCGCGGCCGCTCTGACGAGCCTCCTCGCCACGAACATGGGGTCCTCTCCCCCGTGCAGCGCGCGCGTGGTCCAGTACAGCGCGGCGTTGTCGTCGCTGGCGCGTATCGACTTGTGGATGGCCGACACCACATTGTAGTGCTCCTCGCCTTGTTTGTCGTACAGCATGTGCGACCGCTGCCGACAAATTAATAATAATTCAGTTTACAAGTATAACATCTTTCCTCTTGCTTTCCTGCAATGTGTAGAACCATTTTCTTGACTTGATGGAAGTAACAGACGCGCTAATTGGATTGACAATGACCGTGCGCGGTGCTTGAGTTACCTGTCAGATGGTACTATAACTATAGCAGCCCATTTTCCGAGAGGACTTGGACTTGCCCTTCCGGCGTCTGTGTTTCCTGTCACGTATAATTTGTGCACTTTCAAGGCAAGAGTGAGTGAGGTATAGCGTGCTTCATCTTAGACCTCATCATTGCTTTCCATCGGGCTTGATTGTTGTCAGGCGTAAGCCTACACTACATAAAAAAAAGAAGACTACAGTACTGTCAGTCATCAGCTCTACAGTGTTACTTTGTCTATTTCTCTTCTCTTGGCAACTTTGATAAGTTCACTTTGTCACGGTTTACATTTAGCTAGACCTGCCATCCTAGTTATCTTTGTGTTGAAGTTCCCTCAGCGTACAGTCGGCCGCGCCGCCTCACCTTGATCCCGTTCTTCAGCTCCTCCAGTGGGATGAGCCGCGGGCGTCGGTCGGGCGCCGCGCCCAGCGCCAGCTCCAGCGCGCCGAGCGCCACGCGCGCGTCCCCGTCGCACACCTCCGCCAGCCACTGCAGCGACTGCCGTACTGTGCACCGTCACAAGTTCCCTCAGCGTACAGTCGGCCGCGCCGCCTCACCTTGATCCCGTTCTTCAGCTCCTCCAGTGGGATGAGCCGCGGGCGTCGGTCGGGCGCCGCGCCCAGCGCCAGCTCCAGCGCGCCGAGCGCCACGCGCGCGTCCCCGTCGCACACCTCCGCCAGCCACTGCAGCGACTGTCGCTCTATCGTGCACCTTCACATTTAGATATAGAACCTCCTTTTTTAATTATTTTTTTTTACAAGGGCTACAATTCCAAGCCAAAAAGGTAAAGAGAACTGTTTTTGTAAGAAATAGAAGTCTATTAGGATGTGTTAAACTAACTACTATTGCTGGTTTGTGACATAATAATAAGTGTAAATAAGACCACTTTTTAGTCAAGTCCTTAACTGAGATGGATGGACTTTTCTCTACTCTCTCATGCACATATTGTGCTATTGAAAATACGCATGTCATGACATGAGCATCATATAAGAATCCCAAGTAATACTATTACATAATATTTATATATATGAACTAGCTGACGTCGCACGGTTTCACCCGCATGGTTCCCGTTCCCGTAGGAATATGGGGATAATATATAGCCTATAGCCTTCCTCGATAAATGAGCTATCTAACACTGAAAGAATTTTTCAAATCGGACCAGTGGTTCCTAAGATTAGCGCGTTCAATCAAACAAACAAACAAACAAACAAACTCTTCAACTTTATAATATTAGTATAGATGTGAGTTTGTTTGTATGATTGTTATGTTTTTATGCGTAAACCACTAAACATATTGAAAAAAAATCCTTTCACCAATGGAAACCTATATTATTAACGAGTAACAAGACATATTTAATACCCATATTATACACATACTTGAATGAACTTACTTTTGTTCATGCTCAGAGTCAGGCTTATCACTTATGCTGTCAACCACCACAGCTAGCTCTTTCCTGACAACAGCTCTCTCTAATATCATCATCACTTCGTGCACCGACAGTTTGCTCAGCACCACAACTCTGCAGCGACTCAGAAGAGCATTGTTTAAGCTAAACGAAGGGTTCTCAGTAGTTGCGCCCACCAGAGTTATCGTGCCATTTTCGACATGAAGCAAAAAACTGTCTTGTTGTAATTTATTGAACCTGTAACAAAGTTTCAAGTGTCACATAAAATATTTGTTATAACATAAACATAGTCAAGACAAGTCTCCATTTTTCTTGTTTTTACCAAAAAATTTACTTACTACACCTCTGCTCATAGTCTGTCGACTGATCGCACGAGGATAATAGAACAAAAAAAAAATTTTTCTTTTTATTTTTAATAAGACTATGAGAAGATGGGTTTTAAGTTGGATGTTAATATGTGATACTAGCGGACGCCCGCGACTTCCGTCCGCCCTCAGACCAACCCCTAATTTTGCCGCCCTAAGCTTCAGCTTATATGGAGGATTTATGGTGAAAAACTATGTGCTCTAAGAGATCGTGGAGCCCGCCAACTGACCATGTGTACCAAGTTGGATATAATATCTACATAAAATTATCTTCTAATACAAATTATGTGTCTTTTCAGCATTATTCCCACTGATACCTTTACCCTCAATCAAATTTATATTTTAGAATATTTATTTACCTATGTATTTCATCCATGAATAAAACAGTATGTCTTTTAAACTTCATTTCATTGTTAGCAACTTTCACTACTTCCTTGACATCATTCACACCACACATTGTGGCGGACAGTTTCACAAACCTCATGTTGGGCTGTTCTTTACAAATGTTGGCAATAATGTTGGCCACAGATGTCTGCAAATTACATTTTATATTCATTTGTTTGTAATTAACATTTAATTTCAATCAACACAAGTTTGTCTGTGATATCAAAAGAAAAAAACAGATCAAGTGTTATATGATATTTAAACACAAACAAGTGTTGTACAATTTTTGTCTGTCTGTCTTGCAAAGGCAAACCTCTGGAACGACTGAACCAATGTTGATATGGACTTTCACTGGAAAATAGAGCAACATATAAGTAGGCTACCTTTTATCACTGAAAAATTTATGATTCCCGCAGGATTTGTAAAACTAAATGTTGCGTAAACAGTCTTGGCTTCCACTAGTTCATTAATTAAATTATTTATTCTCTAATTCTTCACTTCTTTTTTTTCAATTTACTGTTAATTTTTACACCTACAAACAAAACTTATTTCTCTGTTTTTTAGAAAAAGGCATTTTTTATTTACCATTTTTATTACAGCTAAGCTAAGCCATGAAAAGTGAGGTAAGAAAAACAATGCTATGGAATAAACTACTACTATGTATACATACAAGTATACCTACATATGTATGATATTTGTGTAAATTTTATCTCACAGTTCTACTTTCCATAACTCAATAATTAGTCCTAATATTATTTATAAGTAGCTGACCTAGCAAATGTTGTTTTGCCTTATTAATTATGCACATAGGTGTTAAAATAGATGTTAGCAGATTCTCAGACCTACTCAATATACACACAAAATTTCATAAAAATCGGTCCATCTGTTTCAGAGGAGTTGGGAAACAAAAACTGCAACACAATACTTAGATCAAAATAATTAGATCAGCATTTCCCAAAAAAAAAAAAATACTGGGTCACAACAATATGGAGGTCATGCTGTGATTTTAAATAAATACTAGGAGATGGTCAATTTTATTTCTTGATTAACGAGACAATATTGATCACTTGACAGGTGGTTTTTAGGTGTTATGGGTCCAAAAACTTAATTGGGTCACAAAGGACGAGTATGAAATTTACCAGGTCACAGTAGAATAAAGTTTGGGAAAAGCTGTATTAGATAAAGATTAAGATAATTATGATCTTTGTTAACTGTGCAATTTCAAATTCAGAATTCAACAAAAATATTACCTTTCCACATCCAGGAGGGCCCCAAAGTATCATATTTGGTACTTTTTTCTTTGAAAGCATAGAGTACAACATGGAGCCAGCACCAAAAGATTCCACCTGTCCGACAATGTCTTCTAGAAATACTGGTCTCATTGACTCAGCCAGGGGAACATTTTTACAATCTTTATTGTGGGAAGATTCTTTACAGTCTTCACGAGTCATTGATTTTGAAGATTCTTTGTAAATAGCCTTAAAAATATAAATTAACAGATATATTACAAATTGTCAAAGTTAACAACTATTTAGGTTTACAATTATTTTAATTTCTCACTAAGAAAGTTAGTAAAAAAAAAATAACCTTGGGTTTGCTTTGAGGGAATCCACTCTTTTCCAATGATGTACTACTAACTGGACTAACATCAATCTTGATCCTTTTGTTTTGGGAACCGTGTTCTTCAAGTTGTGAACTATTTCTTTTAAACAAGTTATCGCCCTTAAAACTATTTAAAAATATACACTTGTCTACATGTTTTTCGATTATCTCTTTCTCATATTCTCTGTTACATACTGGGCATATAACTTTACTGTTTGAATCCTTATTTTCGGTACTCATGACACATTAGCAAATGTAAAATTTTATCTTGAAAATTACACTACAAAATTAACAATAACAACAAAAACTTTAAATGTTGAACAGTAACACAACAGAAGTAAAACTAAAACATACATACATTAAAAATTTTAATGCGATAAACACAGTAAAATTAGGTCACTTTTAATGAAAATATTTTCTATGAAATAGAATGTTATTTAAAAGGTTTAAAAGTATTTTGTCTAATTTCAACCCAATTTCAATCCGGCATCCAATTTCAAATTTTCAAATCAAAACAAATCAAACAGAGAAAAATTCTTTTTAGACGTAAACGTATTTTTTTTTTTAATTTATTTTATGGCCTTTGAGTCTTTATCTTTTTAGCTGTTTGTGGCCAACAGATAATGTCAATCAAACCTCAAAAACACAGCTTGCTAAAGTCATGTCAGTCGTGGTGAAGAGATCACTGCTGACATAATTAATTTATTTCGCTCACGAAAGGCTCACAAGTGGTTCAAAAAATTTTTTTAATAAAAAACAGCAGTAAAAAATCAAGTTTTGCATATGACTATATACATTTTTATTACGAATAGCTTATTCCACTTTCTGTGAACGTTCCGAACGAATGGATTATGGAACGTTTTGATTATGATAATGGCAAGTTGGTAAAAAACTTTTTTTACTATAAGAAACCTTAGAAACCTGTTGCCGGTTTGTGATCGTTGCGATCGCTTAGTGGAACGTAAACTAATCAACGCAGCGTGGTCTATCGTCTATGTACAAATTATCAATTTGTCAAATATGTCGAATGGTATGGTGTCACCTTCATTTGTGGTCTGTGGGTGTCACTGTCAGCTGTCAGTGTCAAATCAAAACATCCAAAATTTAAAAGAGTTGTTGTGCAGTTTACAATTTTAATAAAATATTTAATTTCAGAAAATGTTTTAATTATAAATTGATTATTCAATATCTATCATAAGTACTTAATCAATAATTGACTGTGTTAAATTATGGATACAAAGAAATCCCTAAAAAATCGCAAGACTCCAAAAGTATTAAATGAGGTCAGTGAACTTTCTGAATCGGATAAATTCTTCAAAAGCTCAGAAAATAAGAGAGAAGTGGTAAGTTATTTATTTTTCCTGTAATAAAAAATATTCCTTTTTAATAAATAAATGTGTAAAAACAATTTGAAGCTTAGATACGTTTTTAGTTCTAAAAATTTTAAACACAGTGCTAAAGTACCGTTAGTTTACTTCAGATACTGTTTATTCTAGGGAGATGGAGCGCCAGCTGAAAACGAAGTTGAGACATCGAAAACAGTAATCAAAACTATAGAAGATGTGGACAAAGCGATCCCAAGTTTATATTTACATTTAAAACTAGATCTAGTTTTCATTATTCTACTCCTAGCGGCACTTGGTACAAGAATCTACAATTTAGAAGATCCCAGATACATTGTGTTAGTATTCAGATTGTAATGTTTCCACTAGTAGGTACTTTAGATTAAAAATCATAACTATTGGCTTAGCAATGTTTGGATAAAAAGTATGCCTTGCTTTAATGTATAGATTGTGAATAAGTCCTAATTCTATGAAATAGGCTAACCCTATAGGGTAATTTTTTCCATGGCTTCCCCTACAGAATTACAAAACACAGTCCTATTCTTGAACATGTTAATAAGTTTATTTAAAACTCTTTAACATTTTTTAGATAGGTTGATTTACTACAGCCCTACTAAATGTGTACTGATTTTAACTAAAAATACATTTAGATGAAACTGGAAATTCACTAGCAGTAGCCTATTGGAATGACTCACTATAGGATTATCCCTCCCTGCTTAAAAGAGAGTAGAGATTTAGAGAGATAAACAAGTGCTTTATGAGACATAGGGGTGATACACCAAACAATAACATCCCAAGTATGGGCTGCAAGTAAGAATATCTTAGAAGAAATAAAGCTGACTGTTTTTTAATTATTTAAATAATGTTGAAGAAAGACAACATTTTTAATGCTGTTTGTAATTTTTAGGTTTGATGAATTACATTATGGAAGATATGTAACCCTATACACAAAAGGAGTGTTCTTCTTTGACGCTCACCCTCCTCTAGGGAAACAGTTGCTCTATTTAGCTGGACACCTAGCCGGGTACAATGGTAATTTTACATTTGACAGAATCGGCTCAGCTTACTCTGAGTCTGTGCCAGTAAGAGCCTTGCGTATTGTGCCAGCTATTAGTGGCAGCTTGCTTGTTGGAATTACATATCAACTCATGCTAGAAATATCTACATATCAATCAACTGCTATACTTGCTGCAGTCCTAGTATTATTTGGTAAGTATACATTAGGACACATTGACTTAAATCAATTTATTAATGACTAGCACCCTTACTTAAAAAAAAACTACAAATTCAGATTATAAAAGTCTCAATTAAAGTAATAAAGTTCTGAAAAAAGCACATGGTTTTTACCCATTTTTCTTTTTTTGTACTATAAAAAAAAAACACTCATAATAGAACACATTCTAAAATATTGATTTATTTAATCTGGATTAATTACTACTACTTACAACAATTACATACTTCAATGTTAGTCTAAAAATGTCTATAATATTTTATTTTTGTTTCAGAAAACTCATTCCTAGCTCAATCTAGGTTTATGCTACTAGAAAGTATACAGATATTATTTGGATTGTGGGGCATTTTGTGTGTCATCAAGAGCACTCGCAGAACTGGATATGCAGCAGTACTATGGTTGTGCTTTGGTGCTTTTTCTCTTGGATGTTGCTTCTCGTAAGTTTCGTATATTCTTTGGCATATTTAAATATTAAAATATTATTAATATATATAGCGTACATATTATGGCGTGCACTAGGTTTTTAAATAGGGTAATTAAATATACAAATGCAAAGTAAAATCTTTTAATATGGCTTCGTGCATAAATTTTAAATTCAACAAAATGTTTAAATAATTGCATAAATTTATCATCTTATATATTGTATTTCTTTTGGTACAATAAACCATATAATGTATATATTTTCAAAATTGTGTATGATTATTTTACTTTGCAATTATAGAAAAACAGAAACATAATATTATGCTTTGAGGCATTTATGAGCATCAAATATCTATTTTTACAATATTGTAACTGTTTGTGAATGTGTCAGATGGAGCAATGCTGTACTTTGACCTTTACTGTCCACTTGAATTGGGCAAGTGAAAGTGGTATTTATATTTGATAGAAGGTCATTGTAGTACAATGTACTCTTTAGGTACCTATGCTGTAACATTAAAAATACCTGGTAGAATATTATAACATTCAGCATTCAGATTCATGATTTAGCATTCAGATTTTAGAGTACACGAACTTGAAAAAATAATAGGAGCAATTGTCCAAGCTTTTCTTTACAAGTTTGATTAATAATATTTTTCATTTCAAACTAAATATTTTTAAACTGTTGTTGCAGCTCCCCAGCAGAAAAGATTTATCACTGATTGCTTTACAATTAGTTTAAATAAGTCACAACTCATTTATTATTATTATTTATTGATATTACATTATTATTTATTATTAACTAGCGGACGCCCGCGACTTCGTCCGCGTGAAAGTCGTTGTAAACTTTCAACTACCCCTACCCTACCCCTACCCTACCCTACCCCAACCCTACCCCTACCCTACCCTACCCCAACCCTACCCCTACCCTACCACTACCCTATCCCTACTCTGACCTGCCCTACCCCTACCCTACCCCTACCCTACCCTACCCCTACCCTACTCATTAAGGCTGCACTTCTTTATTTATTCCTCCTACCGCGAGTCGCGTCGAGCGCGGCAACCGTTACACAAAAATAATCCTTGAAGCATGAATGGTGTTTCTTTACCGATTTTTTTATTGAATAGTTAATAATGTTAACTTTCTTATTAGAGATGACTGATGAGTGTTATAAACATAAGAGTAGACAAATATAATTAGAAAGTTCCGAACTGCTAAGCTATCGGGAGTTACACGTGTTATTGTGAGTCAACCATAAAAGATAGACATATATGCTGGTGTGTTTTTATAGATAATTTTAAGGAAAACATTTCCGTCATACATGATTTTTATGTAGCTTTAACCATTAAGGCTTTACACGCGACGGAATCTTAAAAAATTGAGTAACTTCTCCCGTTTTCTCAACACTTTTCTTCACTGCTCTGCTCCTATTGATGGTAGCGTAATGAAAAGTATACTATAACCTGCCCAGGAGTATGTTGAATAATTGTACCAAGTTTCGTTAAAATCCGTCGAGTAGTTTTTGTTTCTATAAAGAACATACAGACAGACAGACAAAAATTTTACTGATTGCATTTTTGGCATCAGTATCGATCACTAATCACCCCCTAATAGTTATTTTGGAAATATATTTCATGTACAGAATTGACCTCTCTACAAATTTATTATAATTATAGATTTCATTTCATCACGATTGTTATAAATAGTTCAAATAAAATTGCACAGTTTTTGCCGAGCTTTGAATTTCAGACCTGTATTTTTTTTAATTTAGTTAGGGACTCCTAAAAAGAACTAGAAATATTTATTTATGTGTTTATGAGGTTCAACTTCAACACACCCTCGGAATAGTAACTCACTTTCACAGGGCTCTTCTTGCTACGCCTCTTTTTCCTCGTTTTCCATATTGTATCGCCGGGGACAAAATTGGGTCAAAAAATCTGTTACACACTAACTTGCTGTATGGTAATGTAAAAACACTCGTATTTAAAAGTCTCGAATTACGAGCCTAATAAAATATAAATAAAATAGCTAAAAGCAGGTGCGCTAAAAAATATCTTTATTTCAGAGTAAAATATTCGGGAATTTACACTTACTACTTGGCAATATTCCTAGTTGGACGACAAATGTGGAGACGAATGAGCAATACCGAATCCGGGCTAAGGCTTGCTGTGTCTACAATATGGAGACTGGTGGTTTTAATTGGTATACCATTGGCGGTGTACATTGGCGTGTTTTACGTTCACTTGGCGATGTTGCCTAAGGCGGGGCCTCACGATAGCGTCATGACGAGTGCGTTCCAGGCCTCGCTGAAGGGAGGCCTCGCCAGTATAACTAAAGGACAACCGTTGCATGTGTCGCACGGCTCTCAAATAACGCTCAGGTAATTTATAGCTGCTTATTATAGGACTCAAAAGTGATTACAAATATAAGAAAACTAATGTCGAACAAAGGTTACGTTTCACAACACTTGTCAGGACAACTTAATTAACAAATCAAACTGCAACCAAAATAAGACCCTAGAATGGCAGAGAATGACCATGAGTGGAGTCACGTACTTGTGAACGATGTGAGTAGGGTTAAAGGATCCTTTGACTGTATAGAAACACTGCCCTTTTCCACTCAAGAATTACACAACAAGAGATGTGGACGGCTCGAACGCCACGAGCACACTGAAGCCGACACTAGATCGAGCGACGTCATATCTGTCACAGACTACTATTCCCTACACTATTTATTAACAACATGTAAATTTAAAAGCGGCAAACGCGGCGGTAACATGCCCTTTTGCTTCCGCTAATTTGAATTATAGTTGTTGCTCAGTTGAAAATTCGTAAATTGCGGGTAGGTTTAGTTTACTGAACACTCTTAAAACATCAAGTTTGTCTACTTGTAGCGGTAGCCTATAATACCGGTCGAAGGCTTCATGTCTCGTCACAAGTACCTAACATATTATGATGATACGGAAAACATCTGTAAACTGGTAACACACACAACACACGCGCATGCACACATCCACGTACACACACATACAGTGTCGCTCCTAAAATTGTACTTTTGACATTTAATTTTTTATTTACATGAATCAACACTGCAGTGTTTGTGTATACTAAATAGATACCTACAATACTACATAGCTCATCTCTACACTGGTAAGGTAAGCAGATCGCGCACGACCACTCAGGTCGAACGCCGGTGACAGACTGACTCATTACCCCCACTACCAATGTACATGAGATAGTGTATATGTAGTATTGTAGGTATCTATTTAGTATACACAAACACTACAAACTCTATAGCTAGGGCAGTGCTTAAACTTTATAACTTTTTATGTCACAAATAAATGATAAGAGATGTGATATGTAACGTCAGGCACTCTCACGGGCGCACGTGCTGGCTGCACTCGCACGCGCACGTGTACCCGGTGCGGTACGCGGACGGGCGCGGCTCGTCACACCAGCAGCAGGTCACGTGCTACAGCTTCAAGGACGTCAACAACTGGTGGATCGTGAAGCGGCCCGAGCAGCCGTCGCTGGCCGTGGCCACGCCGCCCGACGCCGTGCGCCACGGCGAGGTGGTGCAGCTGCTGCACGGCATCACGAGCAGGGCGCTCAACTCGCACGACGTCGCCGCGCCCGTCTCCCCGCAGGCGCAGGTGTGCTATACTATACGTCACACAACTGGGGGATCGTGAAGCGGCCCGAGCAGCCGTCGCTGGCCGTGGCCACGCCGCCCGACGCTGACTAATAGGTGTCCAAGTATTTATCTGAGTCAGATGATGACGTGATGATGACATCTGAGTCTTCAGCCGATGTGCTGGATATGACGGCAAAGTCGCTGTAGTCTACGAACCATGTAGCCCTTGTTTGTCATCTCATTTCAGGTCTAATGCATCTTAAAGTTGTACAAAAGTACTGCTTCTCCTGCGGACTAATAAGTCTGTATTTAAGAAGACATTTTTCAATTTGTGTAATTTATATGTTTAGCCTAAAAGCTTTTCAGCACACATCGCAACTGGTTGATGTGAATTAATAGCGCAGTCTATAGAAAAACCCCAGATGCGAGCGCTAATGAATCCGTCTGCCTCAATGTGTTTCGTAACCCCTCGCCCGTTTCACGTTAATCCGTCATTTGCCTTTTTAGTCTGTTCAGTGAATAAAAACAAACTCTATTTACCTTTAAACAATAGTTGTTCAAACAAAACTAAACTCTATTATTAACAAAATTCAGATTTTATTCGTTGGCTCGACGCGGCTCTCGGGTGGGCTGGTGGAATTCTACAAACACTTAGAACACTTGTTGGCGATCCGCCCGAGGACTCCCGGCAGTAATGATTTTATTCTGTGTCCAGGAGGTGTCTTGCTACATCGACTACAACGTGTCGATGTCGGCACAGAACCTGTGGCGTGTGGAGATCGTGAACCGCGCGAGCGAGGACTCCACCTGGGACAGCATCCGCTCGCTGGTGCGCCTGGTGCACGTGGACTCGGGCTCCGCGCTGCGCTTCAGCGGGCGCCAGCTGCCGGCCTGGGGCTTCCACCAGCACGAGGTGGTGGCCGACAAGGCGCTCACCCACCAGGACACCATTTGGAATGTGGAGGAACATCGGTATACTAAAGGTATGGTTGAACGCAATATTGTTGTATTATTCTTTGGTTTGTTTTGAATCTTTATTATACTTGAACCTTGCAATTTTGTTGTATTATTCCTTGATTTGTTTCAAATCTTTATTATACTTGAACCTTGCAATTTTGTTGTATTATTCCTTGATTTGTTTCAAATCTTTATTATACTTGAACCTTGCAATTTTGTTGTATTATTCCTTGATTTGTTTCAAATCTTTATTATACTTGAACCTTGCAATTTTGTTGTATTATTCCTTGGTTTATTTCAAATCTTTATTATACTTGAAACTTGCAATTTTGTTGTATTATACCTTGGTTTGTTTCAAATCTTTATTATTCTTGAACCTTGCAATTTTGTTGTATTGTTCCTTGGTTTGTTTCAAATCTTTATTATACTTGAACCTTGCAATTTTGATGTATTATTCCTTGGTTTGTTTCAAATGTTTATTATACTTGAAGCATGCAATTTAGTTGTATTATTCCATGGTTTCTGTAAAATCTTTATTACACTTGAACCTTGCGATTTTGTTGTATTATTCCTTGGTTTGTTTCAAATCTTCATTATACTTGAACCTTGCAATTTTGTTGTATTATTCCTTGGTTTGTTTCAAATCTTTATTATTCTTGAACCTTGCAATTTTGTTGTATTATTCCTTGATTTGTTTCAAATCTTTATTATACTTGAACCTTGCAATTTTGTTGTATTATTCCTTAGTTTGTTTGAAATCTTTATTTTACACAATAAATTTTCAAAGGCTTAATTTTAATTTCCTGCCTGTTCTACTCTTTATCCACTGTAGACAAAGTGGTGTTTAGCTTTGGCGGGTATTAGGAGTTCCCCCGAAATGTACTAAGGATCTTGTATGGTATAAACTGAATGTCATTGGGGATGTTTGCGTCAGCTATAGGCAAACTACTTAGTCGCACTAGTCCTGAAGATATGGCGACAAAGAGTAACATGACCGTAGCATACGTCTGATGCATTCTTCATTCCTTCGTTGATAGGCGAATGTGTTGCCGCTGCCACCTTTCTCGCTCATCTATATTGTCACAGCTGGTGTATAACGCAGGCGAGGCCTCGCAGTTACGCTGTTTGTCTAACAATATATGTGCCACCATAAAGTGTACCTTACGTATTTGTAATATAGTTTAAATTTCTCCTCTTCCAGCTGAAGATAGAAAGGAACGTGAACGCGAGCTGGTGAGCGCGGAGATGATCCCCACGGCAGCCACGCAGCTGACCTTCTGGGCCAAGTTCATGGAGCTGCAGTACAAGATGCTGACGCACGCCGCCGACGCGCCGCAGGGACACATGTTCGCCAGCGAGCCGCTCGAGTGGCCGCTGCTAGTGCGCTCTATCGCCTACTGGCTCTCCCCTAACTCTAATGTAAGTGTCACACATCACAAGTTCATGCAGCTGCAGCACAAGATGCTGACGCACGCCACCGACGCGCCGCAGGGACACATGTTCGCCAGCGAGCCGCTCGAGTGGCCGCTGCTAGTGCGCTCTATCGCCTACTGGCTCTCCCCTAACTCTAATGTAAGTGTCACACATCACAAGTTCATGCAGCTGCAGCACAAGATGCTGACGCACGCCGCCGACGCGCCGCAGGGACATATGTTCGCCAGGGACATAGTTTCGCTACTGTCGCCCTGGCACAGGTTCATGGAGCTGCAGCATAAGTTAAAGATACAAGAGGTAAGCAGACTCCTGTAACAAAAACAAAACACAACTAGCTAGGCTAGAGCCGACTGCATCCAACATCGCCCCGCATCCCATTGATGTTGTTTATCCCTTTGCGATTTGTTTACCATTACTATGATTCTTGTTCAGATCTCCTAATGTCTGATTCAATCACAGAGTTACTCTGAACATAGCTCGCTCCATTACGCTGAGTGACTCTGAGCTAATATTGGCCTCTTATGGATGAGGCCTATAATAATTTTAATGTCAATTCCATACCTAAAGGAGATGGTCCAAAATTGTATGGAGCCCAGTATCAGTCATTGTACCCTAGCGAAAATAAAAGAAGATATTTTTTTTAACTATTTTTGAATATACAAATCTACGAATTTACTAAAATTCTTTCGAAATATTATTCATTGTCTTCCAAGAAATGCAACATTAATAAAGATATTAATGGCGGTTATATGACGTTTACAATGCAGTAATCGATTTGACGTTTGCTGTCAACTGTCATGTCATAGTTGCTCTATGGGCGCCATCTTGATATAACTCAAAAACTTGAGTTTTTATTTTATTTATTTTTTTCTATTTAGTTAGATTTATTCACTTTAATAAATTTTAATAAAATCCTTGTATTTTTTAAATTTTAATGATACGGGGTACAAGAGTGGACCTGAAATGGACCATCTCCTTTCAAAATATACGATAATTGGTTTATAATACAACGATGACCATGATGCTTTTTATAGAACAAAAATTCTATTAATACTAGATTTTCATTTCAGGCTCAAGTGCATCTAATCGGTAACATGATAACATGGTACGCGGGCACCTTATCAGTGCTGCTATACGGGGGCGTACTCGTCGTATACGCGATACGACAGCGACGAGCGTTCTCCGACTTAACGCCTCTCGCCGCACAAAAGTTCTACGACGCCGGGTGTATCCTCTTCCTAGGTTACTGGCTACACTATTTGCCCTATTTCTTTATAGACAGAACACTTTTCCTGCACCACTATCTGCCTGCTTATATATTCAAAATCCTCCTTTTAGCCTACGTAATAGACCATATCTACTATAATATCTATGTTCGTGAAAGTATAAAATCGCTCACACATATATTTGTACTGTGCATATATATTTGGTTGGTGTATGTAATTATAACGTTCCAAAAGTTCAGTGTTTTGAGTTATGGCAACACTGACTTGGCGGAAACCGACCTGTTGAATCTGAGATGGAAGGACACGTGGGATTTTATTCTTCACAAGAAAAAATAACTTTTTACTGTATATTTTATGACTGATGCCATATTTTTGACTTGTTTGAAACGAAACAGAATACTCACATTTTTGTAACGCTTATTTTACTTTTATAAATCATATCTGCCATGGTTTTGTGGATCTTTTTCATTATTATAAGAATCTCAATTATAAACTATCATTTTTATGTGTAACAGTGCATCAGAAAATAATTCTTGACGGCCTCCGTGGCGCAGTTGTATGCGCGGTGGATTTACAAGACGGAGGTCCTGGGTTAGATCCCCGGCTGGGCCGATTGAGGTTTTCTTAATTGGTCCAGGTCTGGCTGGAGGAAAGCTTCGGCCGTATCTAGTTACCACCCTACCGACAAGCGATTTAGCTTTCCGGTACGATGTCGTGTAGAAACCGAAAAGGAGTGTGGATTTCATCCTACTCCTAACAAGTTAGCCCGCTTACATCTTAGATTGCATCATCACTTACCATCAGGTGAGATTGTAGTCAAGGGCCAACTTGTAAAGAATTAAAAAAAAAAAATGAAAATTTTCTAACTGAAGTTATAATTTAAGATTTAAAAGATTTTAAGTGAAGTATGGTTAGATAAAAGAACAATGTGCACTGTGTATTTATTATTTAAAAAAAAAAACAATTTTTAATTTTATTATTAAGACTAAAAAGATGCTACTGCCATAAGACATCACAATTTTTTGATTTGTTTTTAAAACTCAATATTAATATCACAATTTTTATTTTAGTTATGTAAGAATAAACGTTATATTATAGTCAGCTAGTTTCTATATTGTTGTTATGTACATCACAGGTTTATACATGTAGGTAATGTATTAGATTAAGTTAGATATTAATATAGAGAAGTAAATGTGCAAACTTTTAACGTCCATAGAATTTGCACTAGTACAGCTAGCGGCGTGAAATCTAGCCGGTTTTAAGATCATCACTTTACTATGTTATACCTACCAGTTTAGTTTTTAGGGTTCCCTAACTCAAAAGCAAAATACAAAACCTTAAAGGAAAATCACTTAATTTTCCGCCTGTCTGTCGGTGGCAAGATCCTTTATCTCGGGAATTCGTGGGAGGTATCGAATTGAAATTAAAACCTACCTACCTTCTTATATGATTACCAACTACGTAAGGAAAAAATCTATAATCTATACTTTTGTAATTAACACTTGCACAGTCCAGTGAGCCGAGTGGCTCACGCCAGTTTCTCTTCACGCCTCTCAGAGTCCAAATGTTTCAGATTATTAAATCCTTTTTTTTCCTCATTTATTTAATAGTCCTGTTTTTTTTAATTTTTAACCTATTTATATAAAATACAAAATATAATATAAAACACTGTTTTAAAATTTATGAAAAAAAATTTAACCCTACCGCTGCGAGGCGAGGTGGTCAAGACTCCAGAATGAGGAACCTCCTCACAATACGCGTCGTCCCAAGAATAATTACCTTCTGTATCCGACCCTTGAATCTTGATCCAGCAGATAAGCGAAAGCTCCCTATATATTTTCATGATTCAAAGTTTTCAATTTATGATGGATATTATTAATTGTACCTACGGAAAATTGTTTTTATATTAAGCTTTTCTGTTATGTTTGTTTTGAGTAAGTACCTACAACAAATATTTCATGTTTCTTTTTGTTCGAAATACTGCCCAGGTTTTTTGTAAGGCTGTAAATGTATTCTATTGACTGAAGGATAATAATGAACTCCGTCCTTTAATTTTTAAATATTTTATAATCAAAGTTTTATTTTTATATGTCTATTAAAATATTCAACATATATTTTTTGTTTTAATTTTCCCATTATTGGAAATAGATAATAATTCCAATATAATAGCTAGTTATATTGGAATCTTTACCTATTAGAAAAGAGTTTTAAGAGACAATATTTTATTACCTATGGACCTAGCATACGCGCAAAGCCTCATCGCGACGAAAGAGCGAATTTTCGTCATGCGAAGTGAAAGTGACATAAGCGCGGTGCCGGAGAGGAGAGCAGCAAGCGCGCACAGTATGCTTGCCAGCCAGAGGCGAGGCTTTTCCGTTACGTGTGGAGGCGTTATAATGAGTTTTGACTTTTAACATAAGAAATTGTGCTCGGACGACAAACATATAGCTTTGTGGCAACTTTTCGCCAAAGACCCTTAAAATTTATTGCAACTTTTTGAAGGCTTGTCTTGAAGTCATTTAGACTGGTGACTGGTACTCTGTACCGACTCGTAAATCTATTGAGAGACTGGATATTTCGACCGCTAAGGGCCCCGATCCCCGAACCTGTGACCTCCCAAAGCCTCTATAGTCTAAAGCCATACTTGCCATGGTATGGTTATGGGCTGACAAACTCAACTAACATAAAATCACGAGGATATGTGTATCACAGGCAATCTAAGATTGGAGATAAGATTTTTGCCTTAAAGTTATATTCAAAGAAACAATTGAATATTGCATAAGTAGTTTTATTTTATAAAAATGTATATGAATAAACAGTGAAATATATCTTCAGCTGCTGACGGAAGCCTCAACCTCCATTGGCTGCACTGGTCTCACTGTCACCGACTCCACTTCCAGGGGAATGATGCGCTGTTTCAACACTGCAGTGGTGCCTAGAGGGTATCTGTAAGAACCTTGTTTCTTGCCCTGAAAAATTTAAACATGCACTATATACTAAATACTTTCACTTATGGTTGTTTGCCTCCTGCAGGCCAATGAGTAAATAGTCTAGTAATTTTAGGCATTTTAAACTCTAATCTGGGGAAAACTTCCTACTGAGCAGAATTTTTGTACACATCTTTATTATGGTGTTATTATGAATATGTGAAAAATCAACATTGACATTGTGCCGGCTAAAAAAGTTATAAGGCCACGAAAATCAGTTATTCGCGAATATTTCGCGACCTTTTGTTGGAGGTCAATAGAGGTCATCATAAAAAATGTCTACAAAAAAAAAGTATCTTGCAGTTTTTCTGAAAAATTAACCATTTTCGGATTCAGACTCTTTATGATATTAGTTTAGATAACTAGGATTGATAGATTTATAGATATTGTGTTAATATCCCCTGAGAGAAGCCTCACCATGTTGTTGTGGGTCAAAAAAAAAGGCTAGCAATGTTAGGAAAACTTGCATTAATAATTTTAAAGGTACTCGTACCTTAATGTTAGCTTCTTCATAAGTTCTAAGGTACTGTGCCGGGCCAGTGGTACGGATCACACACAAATCCACATTAGAACCAGATCCAAGATCATTGAAGATACCAGCAGCGATTGCATCACGTACAAGTTTTTTGCCTTCTTCTTCATTCATGTCTGGCTTCCAACGGGCTTCAAAGACTGCCATCGCAGCAAGAGAGCCAGATCCTAAAATAGGGATGCATAATGTGCTCATTCAATGTAATGACAATAAGAATTTTCAATAGACTATCCATCCCACATGATCATAACATCCTGGGTTGATGCACCAAGGTGCAGTTATAAAAAACTAAGCTTTTCTCTTTTCTTTTATAGTAAAAATTCTCAGCCTAGTTGGGAAATTATTGTGATATTACATCCCAGTGTCTCGGAAAGGCTTAGACTGATCTACTATATAAAAATAAGTCGGGTTTTCCTTCCTGACGCTATAACTCCAGAACGCATTGAGTGAAAAAGTGATAAACAAAATATAGTGTACTACTAGCCTGTCAAGCTTCGCTTTGACTTATGTGCACTTCTTCCCTATCCCTACTCTACACTACTCCTACCCTACCCTACCCCTACCTCTAAATTCATTTGTTACAAAGAATGTGATAAATGAAGAACCATTGGACCAATTTCGTACAATTTCGTACTAAATAGTCTGAACAAACATTTGGTTTAGATAGGTGAATTCTTGAGTTATAAAATTACAAAGAAAAGTGGCATTGATTTTTAGTTATTATACAGATTATATAGATATAGATTTATTTTTTTGTGTGTGCCACAAAGTATTTTAGATAAATAAATAAGAATAACATGCAAATTCTTCAGTTTTTACATACCCATGGTAGCATATGGCAGTTTGTCAACTGACCCATGAGGATAAATGCAGTAAATGTGGGGACCAGTGCGATCAACACCTCCCAATACTAGGGCAGCACCAATGTGACCCTGGTACCGGAACAACATGCGCTTCAATAACGTTGCTGCAGTCGCTACTGGCACTGTCCGTCCTGTAATTATGTTTTTAATTATACAATTTATGTTAGAGTGGTTATTCATTGGTGTGTGTAGGTTGTTGGCAAAATTAAATAGTATATTTCAAATCTCAAAGTTACTATTATGATTAAGCAGTATAAATGATTAATGATTAATAGCTAATTTGATTAAGTACTAAAGTTGTAAGTCATTATTTTACACTTACTTTTAAACAGTTTATAATTTAGTCTATTGATAAAAAATAAAGTCTAAGGTACTAAACAATTTTTTATGAACTACAAATTGTATGAATTGTCACTTTTAAATATTGGATAGAAGCAGGCGTTACTTTGCGGAAGTTCATCATGATTATATAATGATTTATTTATTTTGCAAAGTCTTTGCAATTGCACGTTGTAGAGTCAGCACCTCCTGAGGATGCTCCGGTTTCGGGGTGAAACATACGTAGAGAGTATTTTGTCGGACCTGGGTGACGTTGTCGCATGGGTTCGTCGACTTTTCGCGGATGATAGCAAAATAAATAAATCATTATATAATTGTCACTTTGCTTGCATTCTCTACTCAACCTGACCGGTATGCAAGCGTTGAAGTTCCAATTGAGATGCAACAGTTTGCGTAGTCATCTCGGTGTCGGCCGCGGTTCCTGCGCCGCAGCAATACATATTGCCGGCTAGATAATGTATTTTCTGGCAGTTTTTGTCGGACACCACCGTATTTTCGGTGGCTCGCGTGTCCGCACCCAATATGACTCCATCAGCGTAAATTATACCCACGATGGTGGTACCGGTCTTTGTAGCTTTGGGTGCCGGGAAACCTTTCTGTTCAAGGAACGCGTTGCTAGAACATTAAAGAATGCGATATTAAAGTTAAAGTTGAAAGCATATTAACTGAAATTTAATATTTGTTGACATACTTACCGTTGACAATTTTCGAATGAGAATCCAGGTGCGGGTATTTCGGGTACAAGAATGGAAGCCATAGCGCAATATATTTAGTATCGGGTTATTTCTTTATAATGATTTTTTTAATCAATTCAAACTTTGCGTGAGATTACAAAATTTGCGTTTGACACTTTTGTTTCGATTCTTGACAGTTGACACAGACGACAAATTCTTGAACGCAGAGTACGACTAGAACAGACGACAAATGAAGTTTCACAGGTTATAATTTTTTCACCCACAGACTACAACTTTAACCTAAAAGGTGCCACAGCTATAATTTGCCTATCCTTAATATATATTTTAGCTATGGCAATGGCAATGGCAATAGAGCACGACTGTGTGACCACATGTGGCAGTTTCTTGCTATTTTGGCAGAATTGGCCTCTTATTTTAGCGTGTGGCATGATCGGTTAACGTTCTGAACGTGCAGAAGCTACAAAACATTTGTTTGCTCAAACAGTTAACAACAAACAATAAAAAATAAAGTAATTCGAACTTTTTTGAACTTGTTTACCCATTAATTTTAATGTAAAACCAAGCATAACTTTTTATTGAGTAGTCCGATTTTGATAATACGTTTTTTATTAGAAAGTGAATATTTTGAATTTAAAACAATTCTAATCCTAAGGGTTGAAAAACAGGGGATGATTGATTGTCTCCCCATTAATTTTACAATTGGTACCGCCTTCAAAGTGATCAGTAGATAGAAAACATTATAATATTTTTTTTACTTATTAGTTTTCTGCATATGTTTGTGTTTTTGAAGTCGATAGTATGTTAATTATTACTTTAGGTTTATTTTTAACATTGTTGAAAATCGGTGTTATTATTACTTACCTACTTTATTGATATTGTAAGCTAGTAAAACATAAGTTTATAAAAATTATGGCTCTTGAAATAAATAAGTAAAATTCTAATAAAAATATAATATTATGTACCTACACAAATGTGTTTAATTTTAATTCTGACTCTTGGTTTGCTTTTTAACCGACTTCTAAAAAAGGAGGAGGTTTCTCAATTCAACCGTATATATCATCATATCAATATACATTGAGTAATGTATATATGTAGTACATTACTCAATGTATATTGTATATTATGTGTCTCTGGCCTGAAATAAAAAGATTTTATTTTTTTATTTATTTTAAATTTGTTTTACTCATAACCTATATTAAATAAGGTTGAAAATAATTTACATTGTGCTAAACTGAGTTTCCGTTTTTTTGGCATTTTTTACTCGAGTAGGTGGCAGGTTTTGTAAAAAAATGTGGCAGGATCTGCAAATTTAAGATGGTCACACTGAGTACGAGGCTACTTTTGATTGGTCTTTTTTTAAACAAAACAGTTATTCAAAATATGTATCTTACTTCAATACAAATAAAGTCTTCATTATTAAAAATTAAAATTAGAAATGTGACCTTACGGAATAAATTAGAACTGCAACCAATGAAAACAGGACGAATTGTCTTTTCAGAGTTGTCAAAACACGTAATGTGTCAAAAGACAAAATTGAAAATGTATTGAAATTTATCGCGGATTTAATACGCTCGGAAAGCATGTTACTTGTGTTATAGTTTAATATATAGTTCCTAGGAAAATAAAATCAAAATGTTAATCGATTCAGCGTATGTGTGTTTAATTTACTTTTTTTCTTCAATACTATTAGTACTCGCTGGACGGGATTACTATAAAATCCTCGGTGTGTCACGATCAGCTAGCACAAATGAAATCAAGAAAGCTTACAGAAAATTAGCAAAAGAATTGCATCCAGATAAAAATCAAGGTGATCCCGATGCATCTCAAAAGTTTCAAGACCTGGGAGCGGCGTACGAAGCATTGGCGGACCAGGAGAAGAGGGAACTTTACGACAGGTGCGGCGAAGAATGTTTGGAAAAGGGAGGCATGATGAACAATAACGACCCTTTTGCTAGCTTCTTCGGTGACTTTGGCTTCCAATTCGGCGGCGAGCCTCAACACCACGAGACTCCGCGCGGGGCGGATATCGTAATGGACGTCATCGTCTCCTTAGAAGAATTATACAATGGAAACTTCATTGAAGTGAGTTCCTTTATTATGTCTTATCTCATATATTTTCTAATTTCTTTTGTTCTGCAGTTAAAAAACAAATAGCAATAGTTTCATCATCTCTTTTGGTTAGTCTCTGTATGTTAATTTGCTTATTTTTAGACAAGCCATTTCAAAGTTAATTTTCTTCATGACTTTTCATAAAAATTATGGTTGACCTAGATAAGGTGTACAGCATAGATTATAGCATAGATATATTTGCAATCTAATAAAAAAAATAGTAATAGATTATGACAGTTTCATTATTAAAATTGTTACTGAAATTATTGCTAATATTCTATTTGTTTGTGTTAGATAACACGGAACAAGCCAGTCATCAAGCCAGCGCCCGGCACTCGCAAGTGTAATTGCAGACAAGAGATGGTGACGAGGAACCTTGGCCCGGGACGCTTCCAGATGATGCAGCAGACTGTGTGTGACGAGTGTCCTAATGTAAAACTAGTCAATGAAGAAAGGCTGCTAGAGATAGAGGTATGTTGTATGAATGAGAGTTAGAGAAATTGGTAAAAAAAAAATATTATTCTCTAACCAGTGCATAGACACCACCCACATATATTTTAATCATAAATCTGCCTCCCTCAACACGTAAGCCATTATATTAAACATTCAAATATCTTATGTTTATAAAAACATTTTCCAATATTGCAAGACAGTATGTTATTATAATTATTCATCTTTAGATTTTAAAGTATAAATCAAATGATTATGATAACTTAATATCTTTTTATTATGTCTTTGACTGTTGATAAAAATTTAATGCTGAAGGTAATCCTGTATTTATGACATCATAAAATATTCTTAAAATCTTGCATATTATTGTAATAACTATTGAAATTTGGATGGACTGTAAGTTCATAAATTATATTCATTTCATATAAATAATAATTTACAACCTTTTGCCTGCTAACATTTGCTGAAATGAGATCTGTAAACATTATTTTCTCAAATTATCTTATTGTTATTTATTATTTTTTTATTAGAATTAAATTCAACATGTTCCTATTTTTTAATTTTTTATTCTTTACGAAATAGCCCTTGAATACAATCTCACCTGATAGTAAGTGATGATGCAATCTAAGATGGAAGCAGTCTAACTTGTTAGGAGGAAATTGAAAATCCACCTCCTTTCGGTTTCCACATCACATTATATTGCAAAGCTTTTAGTAGTTTTTGCAGACAAACCAAAAAATTTTATCTTATTTTGTTTTGCTAAATTTTAAAAACTTTTTATAATTTATAGGTTGAGGTTGGTGCTCCAGACAACCACAAATTTAGATTAAGAGGTGAAGGTGAACCTCACATGGATGGAGAACCTGGCGACTTGGTGTTTGTGTTCAAAACAGAAAGACATCCACAGTATACACGAAGAGGAGATGATTTGTACACAAATGTCACAATATCTTTACAGGTTAGTAGTAATACTTTATATGTGAGCTAAATGTATTAATTTAGAAAAAAAAATTAACTGGACAACTGGAAGGTAGATCATATTATTATCATATTATGTCAGCCATGGTTAAAAATTATAATATGTCAACCATTAAAACCCGTACTGAATTATTAAGCTTCACATTACATTAAAAAATGTGTGTCTCCACAGTCAATACCTATAAATTTACCACTAAGATTAATACCATTTTATCCAATAGACCACAATTCACCAGGTTTCAGTCCAAGATGCTGAGAATAATTGCAAATGCACCCTGGTTTGTAACTAACCAGCAATTACACCATGACCTATAAATAAGATCTGTAAAAGAAGAAATAACACACTATAAAAGGCTACAAGAACCGCCTAGATAACCATCTAAACATACTTGCAACACAATGAAGAATGAGTCCAAATTCTAAAAAGACTAAAAAGAAAAGCTCCTGCTGACCTTTAATAAAGAAAAGTATGCTCATGTCACTGGATGTGATGCTGTTCAAGTCATGACAACATACAGACCATTTGCTGAATGTTTTTTTGTTTTGATAACAGATTGCAAAGAAAAAACACCAAAAATATCCAATAACCAACATAATTATAATTTTTCAGGATGCATTGACTGGGTTCACCCTCGACTTGGTGCACCTGGATGGACACAAAGTGTCGGTGTCTCGCGACAAGGTGACGTGGGCGGGCGCCAGGGTCCGCAAGAAGGGCGAGGGCATGCCCAACTTTGAGAACAACAATCTGCATGGAAACCTCTATGTCACTTTTGACATTGAATTCCCCAAGAAAGACTTCAGTGATGACGAGAAACAAGGTACAAACTATTTACACATTTTAATTTTAAAACTGTAGATTTTACCCTATGATAAGCTATTGCTTAGCTTAGGGCCCTTGAGTTGGCTGCCATGCTGTGGTATGGGTACGTCTTTTACTATCATTTGAGATGGAATATTGAGAGGTTTTAGTGTGCATAACCTCTGCCCCTCTTGATATCCACACAAATAAAAAACATGGGAATATGCACTTTTTTTTTTCTCCTTTTATACTGTTACTCGGCAATCTGTCATTCGACATTGGGCCGTTCGTCTGTTGGTTAGAGGTTATGGGTCATCAGAAGGAGTAAGTCCTTTAACAAATCTCCTATTATGCTGTATTCTAGCTATTTTTCTTGGCTAGATTTTGAACACTGTTGCGTTTCAGTCTGCAAAAAAGCAGGCTGCCGTCTCCTTCTAGATTGTTTGCCAAGTCATTGACATGCAGTGCTAGTCGCTCCTGATATTTAATACTGTAGCACTGTATTTCCTGTCTGACTGTCTTAACATTAAGATCACTTTGGACATTCTTGTTACTTATGTATGGCGGGATGTTCATCATCCGCATCCCGCCATACATAAGGGAATATGCACTATAAATATTATTCCAATACTGAACTCTTAGCCAGGGCCAGGCTTCCCTTTCTATTGGAGGAGATTTAGATCTACTGTAGTGCTACAATACAGGTTGACAAAACAGTAGAATCTCAGTTTATAACGGCTCCGCCCAAAGCCAAGGGCTGACCAATTAGGACCAACTGCCTATTATGACATGATTACATGATGAAGTTTGGTTTCATATAAAATCTGTTGTAACAAAGTCTGATATAATCACTTTGCTTACAGTGACATGTCGCACATGTTCATTGATTTCCGACAACATTCCACATGTGGCTTGTTTATTTTCAAAACAATGTTTTGAAACTCAATCTCAGTGAGTCATTGACAGTTGAATCACAAATTGTTTTAAGTAAAAGCCTATGTAAAAATATCATCTAAACATTGTAAAGCATTTAAGATTGAGGTGAATAATATGCAGAATACATAATGGAGAATCAAACTCTTATAATGAACAATCTGTAATTTTAAAAACATGAATCGGTTAAGTAATCCTTAAATTCAAATGTTTTGAAACCATTGCTTTAATTGATAAAGTGTTTAAAATCACGAGAAAAGTAAAAAAATAGAATAATGTGTTTGTCTATTCCCTTTGATGATTCCACTTTTTTATTATTATTCTTTACTAGTTAGCCCTTGACTACAATCTCACTTGACGGTAAGTGACGATGCAATTTAAAAGATGGAAGCGTGCTAACTTGTTAGGAGGATGAAAATCTACACCCCTTTTGGTTTCTACACGACATCATACTATAACGCTAAATCGCTTGGCAGTACATCCACTGTGTAACAATCAGTACTAGACATACTGGGCAATCCCAAACTGTACCAACAACATACAACCCAGATGCAAAATAAGTTTGCACTACAAAAATTAGGTCCATAGTTACTGACAATTTTTAACATCTTTTGTGCAGTTTGCAGTTAGGAATTAATTGTTTAATACTGTTTTTTAATGACACTAATAATTGTCATTTGTTCCAGAACTGAAGAAAATATTACAACAGTCACCAAATAACAAAATATACAATGGACTATAATACAGAGACAGTCCAGACTGCCAGTTTATTTATTTAAGTAGTGAAATGAATGTGTTACAGTGCTGTGTGAACTGTGTGTGTGATTAAATTTGTAATTTGACAATTGTTTGATGAATTGTAATTGATTTGTTTGAGGTGAATCAACGCAACACGTAAATGCACACCATGTATGTTATAATGATTGTTTTGTTATTGTATGTTATATTGAAATAAAACATTTTTTATATTCAAACAATAATATAATTTCAAATAATTCTGTGATCTTATAATAAAGAAACAGCCTTTCAATTACAATTTACAAGTAAAATAACGGTTTTTTCTTTTTTACATTTTGTAAAATCCTAACTAAACTAATTTTACATACGATTATGTAGTTACATAAAATAACAATTTTCAAAAAAGTCTTTATTTATGGCTTTAAAAGTTTTCTCTATGTATATATAATATTACTTTTATAATTTAGTGTACAAAACATAAGCAACAGCACATATCAACAGAGATGTAGAGTAGAAAAAAAATGGCAATTATACATACTAATACCTAAAACCTATGTCTTTTGAATTAGTATTCATATTTGTAAAATATTATAACCCTTTGTATGTTGTAGTATATAAATTTATGATTACACATATTTTTTTTGCATTATGATTAGAGTTAGAACTTTAAGTTTAAGATTCTTGTTAAGGTCATATAAAAATAAGTTGCTCTAAAAATGAGTTTGGTTACTTCTTATTTATAACATCTATGCTAAGTTTTAAAAATTATATAAAACACCAACTGACACCGCGCGGTTTCACCCGCGTCATTCCCGTTTCCGTAGGAATACGGGGATAATATATAGCCTTCCTCGATAAATGGGCTATCTAACACTGTAAGAATTTTTCAAATCCGACCGGTAGTTCCTGAGATTAGTGCGTTCAACCAAACAAACAAATAAACTCTTCAGCTTTATATTAGTATAGATTTTGCGCATCCTAAAATCTAGATATAGGTATCCTACAATCGATTGGGTATAACAGTCAGTATAAATCTTTAATTAGTGAAAAAATTAATTACAATAATTTTATCTGGGTGACCGACAGGCTTTTTGCTCGGTATTTTCATTATTTGGTATGTTTTCCAAACAACAAACAAGCTTTTTTCCTAATTCGTATTTTGTTCCCGCCTCATGCTTGCCTAATTCGGTAGATAACGCAGTGCAGCCCACTGTGTTGCATGTACAAGTTTCATTTATGAACTCTTAACTCGTCAACTGTCGGAATCCAAATAAATATATATTTTTTACTAGTGGACGCCCGCGACTTCGGCCGCGTAAAACTCGATGTAAACTTTAAACTACCCCTACCTCTTGAATTTTTCCTGTCACCTTCTCCTGACAATAATAAACACATTAAAAAAAATAGTGAATTCGGTCCAGCCGTTCACGCGTGATAGCGTGACCAAGCGATTTATCTAATGGATTCATTTTTATAAATAATTTTTAATTTTGCCAGTTTAATTGTGGCAATACACGTTTTTGGCAATAGCGGTCACATTATCTGACTATAATTATTCAATATCCCTTTATTATTGCGCGCGAGTCGAGATTCTAGGGATCGATACTAGGGATCGGAGTCGAGATACTACTAGTCTGGCGTAGTGCACGCGATTTACGCGCGTATTTCGAATTCGCGCGATGCTTGTGGACGCGATGTATTGATGTCTAGTACTTCGACAATGCGCGTTTGAATTCATGCGATACGATTCGCGACGAATTCGCCCCTTCTGGACAAGGTCTTAAGCGACTAGACAGGCGTCGTGCGAGTGCGGCGCGTGCTCGGAGTGCGGCGCGGCGGCGGTCTGCAGCACGCTGTTGACGACCGCGCGCGCCAGGTAGCCCAGCGACACGCCCGGCGCCGCCGCCGCCAGCGCGCCCGCCTCCGCCACGCCGCTGTCCTGTACCGACAGATCAGTGAACTACAGCGTCCAGCAGCAGCGCGACCGACAGCCCCGAGGTGGCGACGGTTCATTACCTTAGCGTAGGTGAGGTCGGCGTCGTCCAGCAGGCGGTCGAGGTGCAGCGGCTGCTGCAGGTACAGCTCGGGGTTGCGGCGTAGGATGGTGGCCAGCACACACAGCAGCTCCACGCACAGCTGGCGCCGCTCGGCGGACGGCACGCGCACCAGCGCCTCCTCCACCAGCAGCGCGAACGACAGCTCCGAGCGCGACATGTTCACCAGCGTCGGCTGCGCGGGGATGGCGTGGCCCTGTACGTCGACATCGTCATCATCATCAACCGATCTTCCTCACTGTTGAGCCCGAGTCTGCTCGCGGGGTTACGCAAATAGTCCACCGCGCTGACCCAATGCGGATTGGCAGACTTCACACACTTAGAGAGTTAAGAAAATTCTCAGGTATAAAGATTTCCTGCCGATGTTTTTCCCTCACTGTTTGAGGCACGTGATATTTAATTTCTTAAAACGTTGGAGAAGCATGCCCCGGACCACATTCGAACCTACGCTCTCCCAATCAAAGGCAGAGTTTTATATCCACAGGGCTATCAAAACTTTCTTGTCATTCTCATCAGCTGATACAAGACAGAACGTAAAAACTTTCCAGCACAGCCCTAAGTCTGCATCCAGCGACTCTGTCTGATAACCAGTCCTAGTAGGGATCGATCGCGCTTTACGATGTAGGATCACCATTAGGACAACAACGCCAATGATGGAACTATGTGTGGGAACAAATATTACTCGCTATTGCTATTGCCTATAGAGAGCTGCACTTTTCATTATACTAAGTCAATATGTTTGGTTCCTTTAGAAATCTACTTTCCGCTGTCCATCGCCTGCTATATGACTTTAAGTCTCTGAGCTTCCTTATGATGCCCAAGTACAAAAACGTTTCAAAAATAGTTACAACATCAAATAAAACAAACCTCAACGATGATTCCTTTGGGAGTTCGCAAAAGAATGTCCCAAACTTGCATATAAAAATGTTTCGGCACACGGCATAGGCAGCCCTCCAACCGGCGCCGCTCTAAAGGCGTTAATCTGATAAAAAATAAGATCTCGGAAATTAAAACGTTAAAAATTAATCTCTTTATTGAAAGATGAGGTCTTGGAGATATACAACTCACTCTTCAAATACCTTTTACGAGTAGCTTAATCTTTCTGTTAATTAATGGAAATTATTGAAATGTGCAAGAGCATTTGCCTCAAGTTGATGAGGGCAAAGGCAAAGTAGAACGTGTGAAGGGTCTTTGGAAATATACTCTGTTAGCTATTTGTTTGCTGTTAGGCGGTTATGGAAAAAAAACTGACTAGTTAAGACTACAAAATATCGTTAACACAGAACTTGATTCATTACGATGACTACTATTAAACGATTAAGCACATAGATCTTTTGTAGGGTTTGTGAGGGACCGTCTAGGTCGCCTGTAACTAGTAGCTCATTTGTACTCTTAAAAGGTAAAATAAGAGTAACCCTATGTCTTCGGTTCTCGTGCGTGATTGCCAATTCATCAACCCTGAAGTGCATCAGCATCCTGAAGTGCAATCTCATCATCAAAGACTTACCCCTTTTCTTCAGCCCAATCGGACACTGTAAGCACTCTCTGCAGAAGAGTGCGCAGCTTGTAGGGGGAGAGGCTCTCCAGCGTGGCATCAGCTCGCTTCTCTTGGGGGAACAGCTCCAAATAGATACGGATGGCCTCCAGCACCCAGCCCACACGGATTTTGAGGATACCGCGGAACATGTCAGGATTCGTGCCGATTAGACGACCGCAGTAGAGGACTATTTCCTATGAAGTAAAATTGTTCGATATGACGTTTTTTTAAATTTTTGTATTCTTTACAAGTTAGCCCTTGCCCTCAATCTCACGTGATGGTAAGTGATGCGATGATGTGAGTAATCTAAGATGGAAGCGGGCTAACTTTTTAGGAGTAGGATGAAATCCACACCCCTTTCGGTTTCTACACGACATCGTACCGGTCCGATTAATCGCTTGGAGGTACGTTATATTTTATGATTTCACAAGCTGCATGACTGAGTCTGTGTGATACAGGGAGTAAGGCATAACAACAGTAAGAAGATAATATGCCCGTAGTAAAAAAATATGGGTTGTCAAAATTCATTGACAACCCATATTTTTTGAGAACGCATTGTTGTATGGACGACGAGGACGAGTATCCTCTCAGAAGAATAGGGGTTAGGCTAATAGTCCGCCACGCTGGCCTAATGTGGATTGGCAGACTTGACATACATAGAGAATTAAGAAAATTCTCAGGTATGCAGGTTTCCTCGTGATATTTTTCCTTCACCGTTTGAGACACGTGACATTTAATTTCTTTAAAGCTCCGGACCGTTTTCAAACGTATGCGAGGCTCAGACCAATTACCTTCTATTAAACTTGTATCACACTTAAATTTACCAACAAAATTGGCTGTCGTTTTTTGAGGGGGACGAGGTAAAAAGGGCAGGCAGGTTTTTTCTATAGAAGGTAAAAAAAGTTTAAAAACATTGGCCTGAGACGCGAGGTCATATGCACTAAGCTTTTATTTACTTGTATTACTGTACAGTCACATTCAGATGTCACAAAGTATGAAGGGTAGTACCTGTTGCAGCACAGCGCCGATGATGTCGTACGGCTGTATGGTGGAGTACATCACCGACTGGATCTCGCCGGGCGTCATGGGCTTGTCGAACACCGTCTCCTTACGCCCGATCACGCCGACTGTCAGCTACAACAGTTTGTTTGAATACTATCATGAAGTGAATGAAGTACTGTATGCAATTGAAATACGATGTAGCCTATTTGCAAAACTGGCTCATGGCTAACCAAAATGAGTAGGGTGAAAAGTAAAATTTTAAAACTATAGTTCTGCTATGTATCATTCTTTTGCGTAATGTCTATTCAGACAATGATCTTAAAACACCCTTGATAATTTTCTATTCTATGAATTTAAACAGCCATTTTCATAATATAATTTAAAACGTAGCTCCTATTCGTTGAAGTATATATAAACTGGACTCTTATACAGGTTAAGTATTTCTTTTCAAAAGAATATTTGCCGTACCATGCCATATATTTTTCTTAATATGACTAATATTCCCGTTCCTCCAAGTAGTCGGAAAAGACTTTGTTAGGAGTGGATAGTGGTAGTGAATGGAGGACAATAGTCCAGAGGGCGAGATCGAACCACCACCTCTCGGTGATCAGTCCAGCCCCTTTATCACTGAGCTGTTGAGGCTATGTATTTCCTATATTTAAAGTTACACAGATGAGATAGTGTTACCTTATAAGTAACAAACTGTGCAAATTAAGGTGTTGGTTCTTAGCTTATGCTCCGGATGACAAAAATGCTACTCACAATAATGCCCAGGGGTCGCTAAATTCACAAAATCTTCAATCTGGTGCTGGTCATAAGTTTAATGCCTGGATTGAACGAGTGTTCTCCAGTGTTACATTAAAAGCTCCCGCAGACATACGACAGCAAGTTGGCCGACAATCTCAGAGTAAACCAATATAGGTATAGTGATATATAAGAACCCGATCCAACAAATTGGACACAAATCACATCAGAATCCTGATTTCCGAAAAGTTGTCCAACTAAATTGTAAAAATACGCACTTTAGTCGGCCAACTTGCAATTGTATGTCTGCAGACCCTGTAGGTACCTGCTTGCCGCTGACGAGCACGGTGGTGATGAAGGGGCTGATGGAGTCCACGGTGTGGCTGAGCAGCGACGAGCAGTAGCGCACGGCGCGCCAGTGCCGCAGCACGCCCGCGCTGCCGTACAGCCCCTTCAGCGCGTCCAGCGCGTGCGTGCCGTTCACCTGACCAATTGCGTCGGGGTGAAAACAAACCAGGCTAAATGTTGACTAAACGTTCTGTATCAGTCTTTTTATTTCGCTCTACCTATTCACTCAACCAATCATAATGATTGTCAAATTATGAGATGAATCTGCATAAAACAATGAGTGTTCTTTAGACCACACGACTGAAGTAAAACTTCTTTCACACATGATTAACATAAGCGCCATCTATGAGCATCAGGCATAACTGCATCGCAACTGGCTTTTGAAGTGTACAAAAAGGGATTGTTTCAAAGTATTATAAGAACACCATTTACTGGTAGTAGTAACAAGCTGTTTCACTATGCCTGTAGATGGCAACAGGCATCTTAAAAGCCTCCCCCGATTACACTTTCGCCTTTCCCCCTTTAACTTTTATATTACTTCAACACCAGATCTAAACAAAACCCTACACTTCTTGTAATCCTTTCGACTTGTAGGTTATTGTTACCTCATACATAGGTCCCTCCCGCTGCATCAGTATCCCCCACAGCTGGCACTGCGCGAATATGTTGCTGGTGGTGCGAAGAGCCGCCACCACGTCGGGCGTGGACCTGTGCTTGTACTCCTCATAGTCCAACGCCTCTTCCTTGTACGTGAGCGTGCGAGGGACGTCCGTCAGTGACTGGTAGCCGATGTAGTCGTGCTGCAGCTGCTTGAACTGCGTGAACATCTCCGATGGGAAGTCACCTTGACTCATGAAGTCGAGATGCTCTGAAAGCAAATATGAGGCATGTGTCGTCACGAGCCGAGATAGTACTAATTGTTCCGTGAGTTAGGTGGGGAGTAGTGGGAGGTCGAATTCTAGCTATATAGGCGACTAGCTTATTGTTGTTGTGGCGTTCGATCCGTCCACACCTTTTGTTGGATAATTTTTTATGGATTATTTTAGGATAGGAGAGAAGGACTTGAGTAGAGAAGGGAAGTGTTAACTAATTTTTAAAAGACTTTTTTAACTCTACATCCATAGCTCACATGCCCGGAACTTCGCTCTAGATTTTTCTCTTCAATTCAAGGATTAATTGGTAACATTCTTGGGATTTTTTAGACCTGATAGGCTTTTATTCAGTAATTGTGTTTTGCTCAAATGCCAACCCGTCTCCGACACGTGCATGTTCGTAATGTAGCTGATGGAAGATACAAATAATAGTTAAACGTTTAGTGTAATAATGTGCCACACGATGCCAATACCAACTATCAATTGTGCCTCTGGTGGCCCGACCACACCATTGAAGCGTATCAATCTCTTTGAATGGCCTACAAGGCCAGGCCAAATTGTAAAACTACCTTTTCTCTATCCGGAGGCGATCACTATCCTATGTCTGTAAACAGCTTACAACTAAGAGCTCACCTATACAGCTGCTGGAGATCAAGTTCTGCAGGCGGCCGAGGCGCACCTTGACGCCGTCGCAGTGGCCCTTCTTGAGCATACACACTACAGCTAAGAGCTCACCTATGCAGCTGCTGGAGATCAAGTTCTGCAAGCGGCCGAGGCGCACCTTGACGCCATCGCAGTGGCCCTTCTTGAGCATACACACTACAGCTAAGAGCTCACCTATGCAGCTGCTGGAGATCAAGTTCTGCAGGCGGCCGAGGCGCACCTTGACGCCGTCGCAGTGGCCCTTCTTGAGCATACACACTACAGCTAAGAGCTCACCTATACAGCTGCTGGAGATCAAGTTCTGCAGGCGGCCGAGGCGCACCTTGACGCCGTCGCAGTGGCCCTTCTTGAGCATACACACTACAGCTAAGAGCTCACCTATGCAGCTGCTGGAGATCAAGTTCTGCAGGCGGCCGAGGCGCACCTTGACGCCGTCGCAGTGGCCCTTCTTGAGCATGGCGAACAGGTCGAGCATCTGCTTGAAGTGCGGGTCGCGCATGTGCTCCTCGCGCACCAGCAGGCACACCGTCGGCCGCCCCGACAGGCGCCAGTATCTGACCGACACGCACAATTTGTAACAACACTTCAATCAATCAATCAATCAATGTATTGCTACGGAGAACCCTTTTACTAGAGACATAAGGTTCATAATCGCTCGCCCATATCTAGTTGTTTACAATTTGAGTTGGTTACGATCTTTTGTTATTGTTATTTGTCGAATTTCGTGGAACAAACAACACGCGTATAGGCGTTACCAGAAAAATCTAGAAGTTGGGGCAGTTGACTTTCAGTAACAGCATTTAGTTGCAGAAATTCGCTTTTAAGAGTAATGCATCTTTGAAGTCGGTTTAATTTTTTTGTTAAAAAGATTTTATTGATATCTGTGTTGATGTAAAAATTAGGCAAACTATATCTTGAAAGAGTACTTACTTGCCAACGAATTGCAGCTCAGTCTTAATATCATCAATGAGCAAAGCCATATCTCGATACAGATAAAACTCTGAGACCTCGAATATCAACGGGTAACACAGCACCGTCATACCACACACCCTGTATATCTGAAATGAAAAATACGAGACATTTAAATTTAAACAAACATTATATCTGCGCAATATTTCTAATTTTCAGTTGGAACCTTCTACAAAGTATTTAGTAAATTATGAATGAAATCGGTTAAATCGTTCTAAGTTATGTCGTGAATAAAGAAAATAGAGATTCCTTATATTTATTATAATATGTAACATAAAACACATTAACAAACTGAACGTTACATAATTACTCGTACATGCGAAAGCGAGAGAGATTATCTGTATGTTGATAGCAATCTTGATGTCAATTTGTTTACATTCCTTAACTCGTCTCGTCAAAAAAGTTATAGCCACGAAGTTTTTAACCGACTTCAAAAAGAGGAGAGATTTTTTTCTCAAGATAGTCATGCTGTTATCTATATTAGCTTGGCAAAATCGTTCGTAACACTCCCGATGAACCGCGCTGGCCGGGAGGGGGGTAGCTATGCCCCACGCGCACAATAACACCCGCGTAGTCCTTCGCCCCCATCGCCCGCATATCATGGGAATGTCATCAACGAACTTGCCATGCTATAGGTCAACTGCATATTGTACCTTACTTGTACCAAGAGAGCCGACAGGTCTAATGGGTCTCCCAGTCAGCTTCAGCTTGCCGCACACTCCCAGCTCGCGGTACACGTGCACCAGTTGCGTGGAACTGCATATCTATAGAATAATTAATTATTAAACACTGCTACTTGTAGCTTCGACTACGTCAGTGCGTGCTTCGTATAACTTGATAAAAGCAGAGGTCTGCATATCAAGCTGTTGTCCCTTATTTTTTTTCAATTTGGTTTTTGCGACAAGTCTTTTGGCGTTTGGCGCACTCAGTATACATATATGTGTCCAAACTTCTAGTCGACTCTGAAGTTGCAACACGCCGAACTACGTATTTTATAACCTCTATAAATATTGATTTAGAACTTCTCAATAAACATTTTTCTACTTCCGATACAATTGACAGTACCGAAAAGGAGTCCATTCTTACCACTCTTTCTTCTATACCAACACCAGATTTTCTTCCGTTTACTTTCGAATCTTTTACCGAATGTGATGTTAAGAAGAGTGTTTTGTCTATCGCTTCGAATGCTGTTGGTTCTGATAGCGTAAGCCGTAATATGATTATTCCTATCATTGATATTATTTCCCCAGTTCTTACACATATCCTCAACTATTCCATTTATTCCAGTGAATTTCCACAGGCTTGGAAGAATGCACAAATTATTCCTCTTCCTAAAAAAATTAGTTCCACAACGTTTTCTGACTTCCGTCCAATTTCTATTTTGCCGTTCCTTTCTAAAGTCCTTGAAAAACTTGTCTTCCAGCAGTTATCCGTATTCTTAAACCGAAATTTACTTTTAAGTCCATTACAATCTGGTTTTCGTCCTGGTCATGGTACGGTTACCGCTTTGACTAAAGTTACTGACGATATTCGTTGGGCGATGGATAATAGACAACTCACTGTACTAGTTCTGCTTGATTTCAGTAATGCTTTTAATTCTGTAGACTATGACATTTTGTTGAGTCTATTACGCTCTATTAACATATCTCCATCGGTTATAGACTGGTTTCAGAGCTACCTCAAAGGCCGTAAGCAGCGCATTCGGGTTGATGACTTCTTTTCATCTTGGTGCGATGTTACGGCAGGGGTACCTCAGGGTGGCGTGTTATCTCCATTACTTTTCTCTATCTTCATTAATTCGATCACTCAAAATATAACTTCTCTTTACCATATGTATGCAGATGATATCCAAATATACCGCTCTTCATCTCTTGAGAACCTAAACTCAACTGTCTCTGCTATAAACTGTGACCTTAGCGCAATTGATATCTGGAGCAGACAGTATGGGCTTAAGGTTAATCCCCTAAAATCTAAGGCCATTATTATTGGTAGTCCTGCCCTCATCTCAAGAGTTGATTGGGTAGATCTCCGGCCAGTTTTGTATAATGGTACCACTATTCCTTTTTGTGACACAGTTAAAGATCTTGGGGTTCATCTTGATAACCAGTTGTCGTGGTGCGTGCATGTCAAAGAGTTGAGTAAAAAGATGTTTGCTACTTTTGGCTCACTGAGACGTTTAAGATCATTTTTACCAATTCCTACTAAAGTTATGTTAGCACATTCTCTTCTTCTTTCGGTTTTAGATTATGCGGACGCGAGCTATCTAAATATAACTGAGGACCAACTCAATAAACTTGAGCGACTTCAAAATCTTGCTATTCGGTTCATATTTAGCCTACGCAAATATGACCATATTTCTGAATTCCGTCAGAAGCTCAAGTGGCTCCCTATTCGTCGTCGCCGGGATCTGCATGTACTTTCACTTTTGTACTGTGTGTTGTTTAATCCAAAATCTCCTGTGTATCTGAAGGAGAAATTTACGTTTCAGGGAGTGCAGTCTGAACTGAGACAGTGTCGATTACTAACTCTATGTTTACCCGTGCATAAGACGAAATTTTATAAACATTCTTTCGTTGTGCAAGCCGTTAAGTTATGGAATGCTCTCCCTTTAAACATACGGCAATCAAAGACACTGGTCATTTTTAAAAATGCCGTAAAGACTCATTATCTGGTGCAGTAAAGACGATCTGTATATATTATTTCTTTTCAATATAAGGTATTTATTAGTATATTTTGATATGTATTTTATTCATTATTGTAGGTATTTGTGTAATATTGTTTATGTATTAGGATGTAAATTATTTGTATGTATGTGTATTACTAATACTATGGTTATTTTTGTTTTACGCCACCTGCTGATGTCCTTAAGTTTTCCTAAACCGAAGGTTGCCTGGAAGAAATCGCTACTTAGCGATAAGGCCGCCTTTTGTATGCTGATCTCTTCTTAATTTGTTTTTTATTTCACTTGTTTTTGTCTTTGTGGTGTGCAAATAAAGTATATTTATCTTTATCTTTATCTTTAACCTCGCTGGGATTTGTGTTTTTGCACACTGCGCAGCTATTCGCCTCGTGTTCAGAGTGGACTGAAAGTTGAGAGTTATACCCAAAAACATCAATGTTACGTTACTATGTAAATCTTCTCATCTAGAGACTAAAACGTACGTGATAGCCCAGTGGATATAAACTCTGCCTCCGATTCCGGAGGGTGTGTGTTCGAATCCGATCCGGGGCATGCACCTCCAACTTTTCAGTTCTGTGCATTTTAAGAAATTAAATATCACGTGTCTCAATCGGTGAAGGAAAACATCGTGAGGAAACCTGCATACCAGAGAATTATCTTAATTCTCTGTGTGTGTGATGTCTGCCAATCCGCATTGGGCCAGCGTGGTGGACTATTGGCCTAACCCCTCTCATTCTGAGAGGAGACTCGAGCTTAGCAGTGAGCCGAATATGGGTTGATGACGACGAGAGACTAAAACCTAATTAATTTCGTTAAAAAATAATGACAGGAACAGTTTGTAAATTTAACTTTGTTTTTGCAACTTGCCAGTGTGAACCTCGAATTTTTCTCTATCTCGTTCTAACTCGTTGCTATAGATAGAGAGACAATTGTTATCTAGTTTTAAAACATCGTTACAGAATAACGCTACTGATCCTAGATTTCGTTTCCCTCCTTTGACTGTACAAATCAAATTCCAATATCATTATTTTATGGGGCTTAAGTAGCAACTGACCTGAACAGGTTCCACTTCGTGGGGAGTCTGTGTCTGGATCCCGTAGGTCCCCATCATGGCTTGCAGACGCATCGACTCGGCGATCAGAACTACTTGCACCACCAGATCTGTCGCTATACCCTGCGCATTACATTGCATGCTACAATATCTTAATAAACGTTTATAACAAAATGCTCTTATAGCAGACAAAGTTCGAAAGCCTCGTGCGCTACACAAGCTTTTTAAATTAATATTATCTTTTTTTTAATTCGCAGCAAGTTTCTTAACGTTTCTTAACGTGTAACTTGTGAAAGTCTCATTTAGAAGGAGTGGCTGATGGAATTCTACAGAAAACATCTATTAGCGACCCGAGCGCTTCTAGCAGTTGACAGATTAATGAGATTGTAGCAGCATCAAATCTGGTTTAAGGGCATGTTACAGTAAATGTGCCAGAGTCAAACGAGTGAGGGAAGAATCAAAAATGGAGGGGACACGGAACTTTTTTGAAAGGACATCTATTGCAAGAGGATTTCGGCTTAGAAGGGACATTGGGACCGATGAGGTTTGTGACCTAAGTTGGAATTTCAAAAAACAAGATCCTCTTTGATGTTGTGCCGAGATTTGTTGTGTTGCGTTGAGATTGTTGTTTGTGTTTTTCTGTTATCGTCCGTGCAAAGGGCATTTTTGGGCGTCTCTTTATGTAGGTAGGTGTAAATTTTCCAGGAGTGATAAATTATTATCGTTCATGAAAAATAATACACACACTATCTCTCGTCCAATGTAATCGTCTTACATTTTGACCAGATAACAGGCATCTGCCATGGAATATTGTTAATTAATAACAATAATTATAATACATAACATAATAATTTGTTTTGCAATTTTAATCTGGATGGCCAAAAACTATTCAATGATCTTCTGAATGATCAAGCAAAGCAAAAGATTTCAAAGCTATAATATATTTTCGTGCCAACAACGTAAACAGAGACGTTTCAAAATATTTTTAGTAGATATGCTCTCATAACATGGTCGCGTGAAATATTAAAAGCTTTTTAGATTTCCAACATTGCCATAACTATAACGATGATGCAATTACAACCAAATAAATATGTACGTATATTACGTGCTCCTCATTAATAAAGCATGCTGTTCCCTTTATTAATGCAATACTTACAAATGTCGGTTTGGCCTGTATGAAAACAGAATAATTTTGAATTTTTACAAGATGTCTTAAATAAATGTACTAAGTTAAAATGCAAGACTCTGAAAGTAGTGTAACCGAATTAATGTTCTAAACACAGTGAAGAATGATTATTTATGAACAAAATGAAACCCTCGCTGAGTTTGTTGTTCAGAAGAGCCTCTTCTGATCAAGGCGCTTGGGAACCCTCGTAAGTGTAATTTTAAGTTTTCCACTTTACTTATTAGTATATTATTATAAAGTAACCTGACGTGTACTTAAAAAAGTGCTTGTAAACGAAGCCTCGTTCGGTATTACTATTTTTTTTATTCTTTACTTGCCCTTGACTGCAATCTCATCTGATGGTAAGCGATGATACAATCTAAGATCGAAACGGGCTTACTTGTGAGGCGTAGGATTAAAATCTATACATATACAGGTACGTGTATCTTCACGACATGATACCGGAACGCTAGAGCGCTTGACGGTACTATGCCGTCAAAACTAGTAGAATTACAATGCTACTGGATCATCCATGTACGTGTTGAAGTAAACCTTACCTGGAAAGCTGAGTACCGTCCGGCACGGCGTGGCCGGTTGTAGGAGGGCAGGTAGCGGCGGATGGGGTCCAGCTCGTTGACGTGCAGCAGGCCGCCCGTCAGCAGCTGCGCCAGAACGAACAGCGACTGCGCCCACAGGAACAGCCCGCCCGTGTCTGACACACACCATGGCTCATTGTCACGAGTGTGCAATAATAACCAGGAGCCTTAGCCATGTGGCGCGTTGATACTCTTTCTCCAAACGCTAACGCTTTGAAAACTAACAAAACGTATGGGAATGACAGATCCGATCGACAACTTGATCACGTAACCTGTCGATAGTGAATGTTATTCCCATTTTAGAATTTTCGAAGTGTTAACGTTTGCAGAAAGACAATCGACGTACCACAAGGCTACAGGCCCAGTTGTAGAAAAGTAACACTTTTTTTAGTTACCTGTTCTCATCTGAATGCCTAGTGTCACAAAGCAAGTCTCCACAAACACGCAGGTATTTAAATCACATGGAACCCTACTGAAAACCTGGTTTCATCTTAGTGCAAAATAAGTTATGTCAGATCGCTCCCGGGGTTGTTGGACCATTAAAGCCGCGGTTCTTCGCCGTGTCCTTCGTGCATTGTCACAGCTAGTATAGTTTTTAGTTTATTCTTAATATGAAAACATCTATATATATGAGTTTCTCTATCCCAGACGTTTTCGTATGACTTGCGCTTGCTTGTTTGCTCACAATTAATATAAAAATATAAAAAGGTACTTTAACTATGGACAAATATTTGCTTGTTGTATCTACAGAAGTAAAAAAGAATCGATTGCAAAGTGTCGATCGTACCCTAAACTTAAAAGAGCATACGATATTTTTAACATTTTATAATTAAGTTTTGTCGAATTACAGTCTTCTGAAGATTTTCGGTTGTTCTTCAAGCGAGACCATACTTTTGTCACATCTAAATGGCGTCACAAAGTTACACAGCTATACGATAAGCTAAGCTATTTGTTATTCATTGTATACTGAGTAACCACCACCTTAGCTTTGATAGCTCTAAAAACATAATTCTATATAAGATAAGCAATTTATATAGCGAAATAATACGAAAAGAAAACAGTGAAAATATGATAACGAAAACAACAATATTATAAGAAGTCGAGTAAAACTGTAAACCATTGTTTATTTCATATAAACAGGTTACTACATAAAATCTAATTTGCGTTGACATGAGGTTAATATGCTAGGAAAGGCACAGAAAGTTAGCACAAGAGTATGGCATTCTCAATACCTCTACAGTTTACCTTTGTTGTCGCCTTCTCCTTGATGGTCTGCAAGCATATTGTGTTCTTTACTTTTTGGTATAGCTTATTGAAATTTTAATTTATACTTTAATCTTACGTATCGTTATTAATTTCAGAGTAAAGAAGAATCATATTATTATCAGCTTATTTAAATGGCCTCCGACAGAGCTAATCCATGCTCCTTATACCACCACGCAACTTTAATGCTGGCCGGGTTTAACTATTTAACAATTGCTGTCAGATAGACTCGAGATTTTTCAGTAAAAAAAAAGCTTAATTTATATATCGCGGACTAAGGATTTAAGCCCAAGACCACTAGACCAAAGAGGAGGTTGTTTAAAGCCTTCAGCTTGTTTTACGTCAGACTTTGATGAACCCTAAATAAAACAGTAGAGTAGCACTCAGCCATTGAGAAACTTTTCCGCCTAGCCATCGACAAGGAGAAATTTAGAATGCTGACCGCCGACCTTCATAAATAGAGAGGCACTTAAGGAAAAAGCACCGAGAGCCACTTTACTGCTTCATTGAATGTGATTATGACTGATCACACTTCTCGTATTCACGTACTTGCTTACAGTAAGTGGCACAATTTATATAAGGTTTTGACAGTCATAAAAGACAGCGCTAACTGGACGACTTTTCACCGCAACTTGAACCTCAGTTTGCGCTGCTCATCTTTTAGACGAGGCAACTTTACGATTACGGTTAAGAGAGATCTTTTTCTTTGAACGACCCCAACGTCCATCGGCTCCTCGAACTATGTGGCCTGCCCATTGCCACTTCAGTTTCGCGACTCGCTGAGCTATGTCAGTATGAACATAATATCTTTATACGATCATACTCTAGTCTCTACTCTCATCTAGTTTGTCTAGTTTTAGTTATGAAGTCACACTCACTAGCCGGAACTCTGCGCACGGAGTAGGGCTCGCTGCGCTCAGAGTCGATGCCTTCGCGCGGGACGTAGTAGTACCAGGGGATTACCGGGTCTGGAATATTATAGTATCATCAATATTAGTCATTATAATAACACTATTGCAGACTAAACCGTGCCGTAAATGCCTGAGCTTTTAGAACATGAAATGAACTCGTTTGCAGTTTAATAGTTTTACATAATATTTTTGAATCTATAAAAAATAAGTTCGGTTGATTATATCTCCTAAAGACACCAAACTAGCACAAAACACAGCAAGCTCTGTCTTTAATAAAAGGAACTTTGAACTTAGATCCATTACGCTATTGTCAAAGATTTAGCTTCTAATGGCAATGACGAATTCGATTGTATTGGGTTTGTTCACCTGCTTTGTATGTGAGCATATGGGAGTTCATTTTGCGTTAGACAGTTGTGATTGAGTAATATTTACCGCCGTACTCGTCCATGTAGATCCTGGACTTGAGCAGCTTCTGGTACTCCTCGACCTGGTCGGGCAGCGTGCGGAACACGCCGTCGATGATCATCATCACGTAGAACAGCGGCCACTCCGACTCCACGCCGTCGAACTCCTTCAACTCGCCTTCGTTGTAATACCTGCAACGCACAGTTTACGGTATCTATTCGGTATCCAGGTGACCTTGCATTGTATCTCGGGTTTTTTGCCATCATCATCATCATAATGTGAGCCGATGGACGTCTAGGCTTTTTGCAGGGACTTCTAAACATCACGATACTGAGCCACCTGCATCCAGCGAATCCCTGCGACTCGCTTGATGTCGTCTGTCCACCTCGGGGGTTCGAACAACACTGCGCTTTCTAGTGCGGGGTTGCTATTCCAGCATTTTGGGACCTCAACGTCCATCGGCTCTTCGAACTATGTGTCCCGCCCATTGCCACTTCAGCTTCGCAACTCGTTGAGCTATGTCGGTTCTTCTGCCGATCTCCTCATTTCTTATTCGATCACGCAGAGATACTCTTAACATAGTTCCTTCTTAACTAGTAGTTCTTTAACATAGTTCCGTCGCCCGCTGTGTGACTCTAAGCCTTCTTATGAGGCCCATAGTCTCGGAACCATAGGTCATCACTGACAACACAAAGACTTTTGTCTTCAGGCACTGAAGAATTTCGGACGAAAAAATATTAAATATTTTTTGCCATACTTATGTGTTTTTATGACTTTTTATTCCGTGTTTTAAAGTACCACTATTATGCTATATCTTCATCTAATTATCTAATCTAATAAATAAAAATCTAATGCGATTATAAAAACTGTCTCTGTAGAATCGATGTTTCATAAGTGTAATCGTGTTCGATGTTGAAAGAGCTCTGGAAAACATTTTCGGGTTTCTAAACTTTAGTTTAGTATAAGATATATTAAGTAAACCTAATCTAAGCTTGCTTTACTCATCGACAATTTTGTTCGTGAATTTAGATGCGTTACTAGTCCCTATAAAATTAGTCTGAGTCCATATGAGTAACTAATAACTGAATACTGGTGGGAAATTTAGAAGCAATTTTAAAAGAGTTCCACGTGGGCGCGGGATTTTGGAGTATACATAAAAATATAGTAATAATTACCTCCTATTTGGATCTTCTAAGACACACTTGTATCCGTCCCGGCTGAATCGTTTGAAGCCATATTTTCCCTGCAGTCTGTTGAGGATGTTGTTCTTAGTCAGCTGCACCAGAAGCTCTTCGTGGGTGGCGAAGGCCGGGAACGATATCGTTGGCAAGAGAGCGGCGTCCACTCCCTGAGACGGTATATCTATTAGTTTATTCATTGAATTAGCATGGAGATTTCCAGTTATTAGATAGAAAAAAAAGTAAAATAGGTAAAGAGAACCAACCGGCTATAAGTTTTCTTCTGCACTCAACACAGCTGCTGCTGCTTTTTTGTGTTTGTATAAAAGCTTCATCATTAACAACCCATTCGGCTTATTGTTAAGCACCAGTCTCCTCTCAGAATGAATAGTCCACCACACTGGTCACAGTTATAACGTGGCCAACGTGGTAGACTATTCATTCATATGTATAATAAATATAGTGTTTAACTGTATGTATATTTTAAATAGGTGTATAACCTGAATTAAAGAAATTATTATTATTATAAAATAAAGCATATACCTTAGAACTGGACTCCCGAGGCAGCATAGTCTCGAAGATGCTTCTATTTCGGTTGTGCGCGTCTATGTCCACATACACTACACTCCAGGAGGCGCCCTTGTCACCAAACAGGTTGCACCCATTTATGGCCTCCAGCGCCGCCTTCGCCATACCTACAAACTCAGACTAATTACATAAGGACTAGTACCACACCCAAATTCACGAACAAAGTTGTCTGTCATTATCTTAGGAAACAGTGCTTAGATATTATACTAAACTAGAAGTTTTTGCAACAACAAGTACAAGTATTATAAACTTGTACATCTTCGAAGTAAGCCCACTTCCATTATACTAAAGCCATACTCGTTTGCACTGTTTGCCAACAAACAAATTAGAAATGAAAGTAGAAAACGCATGTCATATATTAACTTATTAATTTTAATTTTAATTAATAATCAAAATATATTAACTAAATCTAATTGTTCTAAGCTTATTAATCAAATTTATTAATTCCAGAACAAATTAATTGTAATGTGAAATGACTAGCGATTTATACTCTCATTTTTAATTTGTTTGTTGGAAAACAGTACTCGTCAAGAAAGGCTGGACTATATCAATTTAACTTGTCAACCTCCATTGTCTTTACTCCAAGCTACGCGACTACTACTACGCATTGACAATGTAAATTGTGCTTTCTTGGCATAACCAAAAGCTTAATGGCTTTTGGTTATGCCAAGACAGCACAATTAAGGAAGAAGAAGAAGGCTGTAGTATAGTTAGCCTTGTACTCAACTACCTACAATCATACATAATGAAAACCATTATGTCAAAGTTAGAAAAAAAAGTGCCTATAACATGCCTCCTATATTCTTTTAAAAAAATATATAATTACTAAAGTTTTATTTGAGCATATTATATGAAATTACCTATAGATGAAGCATGAATCTCAGGTTTTCCATCATTATACTTGGAGCCTCTCTCCCACATTCCATAATCAGGTGTCCTGTATGCCCTCTCTACATAGTAAACTAAATTCTGTACAAACGCAACTTCATCCTAAAAAAATAATATGTATATATATTAGGGCCTCCAATCAAACAAAAATACATAGCAGGATATGTTTGGATAAGGCTATAACTTAAACTACTACTATAATAAAAATGTATGTGACATTTTGCTAAAAAAATTCCCAAACATGATTACTAGCCTTTTAACATTAATGTTTCTCTCGTTTCATCCTGAAGTTTCGGTGGTATCACACCCTTGTGCCTCTGAGAACATGGTAAGCCCTCTGTCATTAGTATTAATATCTGATAGTTACACTTTTGAACAACCCAATAGGTGTATGCTCCAAATTGCCACTCCTATAAGAGAGTAGGCCTGGCCCAGAGGCTTCCACAAGGTATCTAACTAGGGTGGGCACTGTGCACACAAAGGGTTCAAAACGCTAAATTTCTCCTACAATACAGGTATGTAAAGAGCTCTCTAAGGAGGGCATTTTTACATTTACGAAGAGCATGCCACTGGCCTGGCTATTTAAATATACTTCTGATCTACTAGTGGTAGAGTGCGCGCACGATAAGTTTGCGCGTGGCCAAAATCGGAACTAATCAAAAGTGCTGCCATCTTGTCGTCTATCTTGGCGAGTCTAAGAGATCACTATCGCTGGCAACAAAATTGCGCCGCCAGTCGCGCGCAGCTTATCTTGCGCACACCCTATAGTGACAATCCTGTTTACAGCAAGTAGATCAAGAGTGATTACAACAAAATTAACTACTGATACACTAAAAGTGCATTTCATATATTGTTTACTACCTGTGTATAAACAATCTGCAGGCCAGATGTGATCATCTGAACAAGAAACAACAAATACAGTGAGATGACATCAATCTGCAGGTGATGGTACTGCTCATCACTCAGCACTGGCTCCCCGGTGGTGAGGTGGAACTTCACATGCAGCGCATGGGCTGCACTCTGTCGAGTTTTGAATGCCTCTACAGTAGACGCTTGCTTTATCCAGCACTCGAGTATGCCTCTCATACATTTCACAGTGCTCTGACCCAGTTCGTGAGACTTGCCTCTGTCATCATCAATACGTCTGTAACAAGGAAATAATCACAGTTAAAAAAAATGTATTCTATTAAGCTTTTTAATAATTTTTCAAGGAATAGTACCTAGTAGTAGTAGTAGTAGTATAAATATAGTAAGATATATTCATACAATTTTATTTTCTTTTCCAAGTATAACAAGAAGAGAAGATTGTATGTTTTTTTTCTTTTTGCCAACAATGTCAAAAATACAAAACTAAAAATGTGATAAGTCCCATACATAATATGGGATTATTATATTAGATGATGGTGACTCTTAGTACAGATTCAGGGCTTACATACATTTTATTTACAATCATTATTTCTAAATTCATTTCTAATTTATGTAGTGTACTAGATAATCACACAAACAGTCTCAATTGTAAGGTCAATCATCAATAGCTTAAGTCTACAAACCTTAGTTTTAAACATAAGACATTTCTTAGCTTAGCTTGACAACCTCTGGATGACCTCTTTGACGCTGTGGTATGTACTGTGAATTTACAACACAAAGGTCCTGGGTTTGATCCCCGGCTGGATTGAGGCTTTGGCCATGGTTGGTTACCACCCTACCTGCAAAGACTTACCACCAAGTGATTCAGTATGATGTGTAGAAACCGGAAGTGGTGTGGATTTTCATTAGCAAGCTTCCATCTTAGATTGCATCATCACTTATCATCAACAAGTAATTAACATTCCCTCATTTTTTTAATTAATATAAGATTTACCTGTAAGCTTGGTATAAGCCCCATACTGCTGCAGCACAATATATGCTATCCCTCACACTGCCAATATGTAGATCAGATGACAACACTGGAAACAGCCCAGTTATTGGACTTTGAAATCTTAGTAGTTGTCTCTTAACTGGAATTAAATACATGGTTTTTAATAATTATTTTCTGTATATCTCTGTGTATTAGCCACATTTTTAAACATTGCCAACATTCTCCATAACTTTAAGATAAGGGACACAATTTAAGATCTATTTACAAAAGAAATGTCTTTTATTCTAAAAATATTCATTTTAGAACATGTTGCTTATATTTTTTTTAATTAATTTTCCTTAAAGAATAGAACTAAACCTAGAGTTATAGGAAATACTCCTGAGCATGTATATACATAAATATATGATGTAAGTCAACACAAAACTATGCATGTGTAGCTAATTTCCGTGGAGTAGCTAAATTGGATCATTTAAATAGTTTATAAATAGTTTGGATCACTTTTTTCAGTGATTTTGTAGACACATGTCTAATAGTATAAAATTATTGCATAAAACACATCAAAAGTACCGGGATCTGCATTAGCAAAAGATGAAGATGCATGTTGTAACTAATTATTTAAGCAATTTGTTGCTCGCATTACCATGAGTGATTTTCTTTAAATCTACCACAGGAAGAGCAAAGTAACTTTAAACACACATCTTACCTATAGCATAGTATATGTCTAGCTGCCTCACTGTATCTTCATAATTAGAGATTTTCAGGAACTGCTGTGCATTGATGTCATCAATACTACCTTGGCGAATCATATTATCAGGAAAAGCCTGAAATTTATATCACCATTCAATCACTATCACTCATACGCTGTTTATGAATAACGTATTGTTTTTGTATTCTACACTAAAATGAATGTTTTTGTACTGAATTAATTATAATTTTATAGTTAGTTTGGAACTACTTTGTTTGGCTTGTTATTATCACTAATTATTACTACCAGTATTATTTTATGTGTAGTGTTAAGTTATTGTGTTACATATATCATTATGTTAATTAAGAATAACTAAAAATAATAAAAATGTAATAATTTTTTAATTTATAAACTTGAACTATTTTTATTATGGGTGAAGGACGAAGGTCAACAGAGGTCAATATTACTGTCAACTGTCAAGTGTCAACCCTCTGACACCCTCTGACAATTTTTTTTTTTCTATAATTGGATATAAGTTTGTGTTCTAGCTTCTAACCACAGACGGCTAAAAATAAACCATATCTGTGCTCTTGGACTAATAAATATTCATAAAACTAGAATAGAATACAAATAGAAAAAGAAATAAAAATAGAGTTTACATAGAAAAAGAATTCAAAAGTTCAAAACGGTATCTAACAATCTGTAGTTCAAAACTTCAACTTGCTCAAAAAGTCAAAGTCAAACTGTCAAAACGTATACCAAAATTTTTTTTGGTATACGTTTGGCAATATAATGTTTATCAACAAAACATTTATCGATTTGGAAAATAAATTTAATGCAAATAATATACTGTAAATTGCTATTTCTAACACTTTATTTGCATGCATTAGCTTACTGGACCTCAGGTCAGTGGTACTAACTGGTACTAAACTCCCTTGCTAATAAATATTTATGGTTTTACAAATTGAAGATAATATTTTGTAAGTATTTTACGTCAATTATGTACCTATTATATGAAAGAATAGAATGTTTTAAATAAACACGTATATTACCAAACAGCATGAAAGGATGTAAGTGTAGCAGTAGTTTTAGTATATTTTCAATACATACGCAGAAGGCAGAAGGCAATACGTTTAACGATGAATGATGAAAGTCGCCAGGACCCAGAGAATAGGAGCACGAGCGGCAGAGATGGACAGGTTTTCTATGAGTTATTCAATTGTGTTACCATAACAATTTACTAACCACACAGGAATGGTTAATTGCGCTACACATTTTTAATTACAATTTTATTTTAAAGCATGTTATAGGTCATGCCAACCCGCTGACAATGCAAATGTACAAAAACGTGTAGTATGCGCCAAACTTTGGGGCCATTAAACAAGAAGCTTAGGACTGCACAGTGTGCACATACTTATCCCAGTAAGCTCATAATAGCTGCATAGTACCAATCCAAGATTAGCCTTTATGCTATTTGAGCAATTGTTTAGTTTCGCTTAGTGGGTATTAGACCGGGAAACAAGAAAATGAGCACACAAAAGTTAAAGTCATTTCATAATCTGCACATTTAAAATTACTACCAAATTGTTTTTAAATATCTCTTTGTGCTTCACTTAAGGATAAAGGGGTACACAAAAGACAATAGATTATGGCACCAAGTTACCTCAATCTGACACTGCATAGTTCAGCTTGCTGCAATGTCAGAGTGGACTAAAAGTTTGGCACATACTATACTGCTGTGCTAAGCGCAAAAGCGGTATCTCAGTGACAGCCAGTTTTGAGATAGTTCTACCATTTTCTATACTTTAAAAATAAAATATTGCTATAATGTTAAGATGCATATTTTTCCAAGCTAACAGATAGCACATAAATCAAATAAAGTTTTTTTTTTTGAGATACCGCTTTTGAGCTTAGCACAGCAGTACCTAAGTCCACTGATCACTATTTTATTATATTATACAGTATTTTTATAAATTGTGTGTTAGAGGTTTTGACTAAAAACAGTTTTTCAGCATATATCACCAGATACTTGAAACTCAATATTATACTTTAATTTGCCATATGTTAATATTATGTATTTGAAAAATAGAATTTGTCTTTAAGTTTGCATTATTGTTGTTCAATACAAGAAACTAACATTCAGTATTGTTTGAATATCTAATCTGCTTGAAACTGTGATTTACTTGGGGTGAGGTTCTTGGTGATTCATTTTGATAAGAAGTGTTTTATCTCTAAATTTGTCTGATTATATTGGAATTATTAGAATATTGGACTAATTTTTATTATTTTACTAATTTATATACAATTCTAATATTATTTATGGTAAAATAACCTTTATCTGTTTGTTACTTGCTAAATATATTTTAAATCTTGAAAATCCTAAAACAATTCTGCAGGAGATTATGTTGCTCACAGTAGCTACAACTTAAAAGCCTATGTTACAAAATTATGTACCTACTTTTTAGAATATGTACTTAATGAAAATTTTTGAAAATTTCACCATTTTTTGAATTTTATATTCTCTAAGATATTGTAAAAATAAATCTCAGTATATTACTTTTTTAATATTTTTTCTAATAATAAAGCCTCATAGTAAATACACAAAATGATGTAAGACTTATTACTTTTCTTTTTATTAGCTGGACTTATTTAATTTAATTGGAGGAAGTTGGCCACCAGCACCAAAGGAGCCAGAACACCCTGAGTATGGGTCACAGCCTCACAGTCCAAAACGAACTATGCAGCGGCCCACCCATGAACGCATCAAGTCTATAAACCTCATCAACCACTTGGAGCGCCGAAAAAATAAACCTACTACATCCGGGACAAGTATCAACTCTGACGAATCTATCCAAACTACAAAAATGGTTCATGAACCTAAAAAAATCGAAACTGGCCTTTTGGTAGGTAAGTGACTTATTGTAAAAAACAAGAAATAATATCTGACAGTCAAATGGGTTAGAATTTAATAGAATTCCTAGTAGCACTTTATTAAGACATTGCTTAGAAACGCTGGTTGCAGTAATTGATTTTCACTATGTCCTCTTGATGCTGATTCCTAATCTAAGCTATATAGAAATAAAATGTAAAAGTATAAAGTTTTGCAATGTATGAGGTAAATGTTGTAATGTGTGGTAAACGCTATCAGGGCAACCTTATAATATAATACAATATGTTAGCTTTACCAGTTAATTTTTTATGGTGTGAATTAACAATCAATTAACTGACATGCACATTTATGGTTTAGTTATAATTTAAACCATCCTGCCTAGAAACTTCTCAGATGCAATAACAAATGCTAAAGTTTTATCAAAATCGGTTCTTCATACAGATTATAGAGTTATAACTACAAAAATGTTTTGTTGTGAGTTTTGTCCTCTATTTTGACTTCAAATGTCATCCACACACAAACAAATAAACAATACATTACTGTTAAAATTTCTAATAAAGAGTTGTTTTACCATTTTCTTATGTGTGCGGTTATCACTGTCGCCATACATATTCTATAAAATGGCCTAAAAACCTAAAAACAGTCACATTTTAATAAACACACACAAACAATTTCAAAGTGGAGCACAGACTGCATTTGACTGCGTACTATTTTCGTTTTCCTATTTTCTAATTTTAGGCGTAAGGTAGCGCGGGGGTGATCGGCCGATGTTACGTAGTTCACTTCGACATGTCTCACGCGTATTATCTCCGCGAACTGTCCATCGATGAAATACCGCTTTGTGTACTACAGTATGAGCAGAGTATGTAGAGTAGTCAAATATATCGTGTTCTTACTACGATTCAACATAGCAACTTTGTTGAGGAGTCAATTGTGTTATGTCTGAAAAAAACATGTTAAGTCGGACCTGATGCCTACGTCTGGTCTCTCGGCTATATTACGAGAGTAAACGAATAAAGTATCACACGTGCACTAAAATAATAAGTACAAAATAAATTTGATTTATTGGCTAATTTGAAATGTGGCTTTCAAGTCAGAATGTGATTGATTAGGTGTTCAAACCTTAAATAAGTTAAAAATTATTTCGTAGGGCTGAGATCTGATTCACATTGGTATTATTAAAAATTATTATTTAACAATTAATAGAGCAGCATATTTTTTACAGATGTGTGTAGTGGTGAAACTCAAGAAGAGTTTTACGATTCTCCATCTCTGGGATCGCCCCGGGCGGTGAACGCCAAAGCCAACCAGTCACCACAAGCACTGCAAGAGGACATCGGAGTAGGGTCCCTAGTAGAAGTCGCCACAGATGTCGATCAGAATTACTACGGCGTAGTAAGGTGGATCGGCCTGATTGATGGTAAGACATGGTAATTTTGTAGTGGGTTTCATGTTTTGCTTATTTTTGTAAACCATGATCGTAAAATTGTGTTTTACGCGGGATAATTTTAACAAAATCTTTACCTTTAATTATTATTATGGTAAAACTACTAATAGTTTAAAAACATGTGTGTTTTATTTTAGACAACACAACTGAATTAAAACTTCTTTAGCTCTTCCTCTCAACATCCGTTCGCTTTGCGCGATTACACTTTTTTGTAACGTATTCGCCAGCTAGATTACTCTCCAAGTCAAGTGTGCGTAAAGAAGTTTTACTTTAAAAAGTTCATCTATTTAGTTGTATTAACTACGAACTAAATATAATGCGTATATATTTGGTCGGCAGACATAGCGACGGCGGGTGTAGAGCTGGAAGAGAGTGTGTGCGGACTGGGTGATGGCAGTCACCGCGGGCAGCGGCTGTTCGCGTGCGGCGCGGGCCGCGCGCTATTCGTGCCGCTGCCGCTGTGCCGCCGCGACGCGCGCTTCCGCGACACGCCGCCGCCCGAGCCGCACCACGCCGAGCACTACGACCAGGTGTGTACACACGTAGTACCGCGGGCAGCGGCTGTTCGCGTGCGGCGCGGGCCGTGCTTTGTTCGTGCCGCTGCCGCTGTGCCGCCGCGACGCGCGCTTCCGCGACACGCCGCCGCCCGAGCCGCACCACGCCGAGCACTACGACCAGGTAGTACAAACGTAGTACCGCGGGCAGCAGTAAATACTTAGACCAATTATTGTATATGACCTGCTTCGCTAGACGTTACTTTTCTGTCAAAGTATATGATCAACGATCCAATGCTATTATAAAAACTGTCTCTATAGAATCGATGTTAAATAGTTGTAATCGTGTTCGTCGGTTAAAGAGCTCCGTAAAAATACCTTTTTGTGTAATTGAATTGTGTAAAAAACGGGCAAAAACTTCTTGTTTAGTATAAGACATATACCAAATCTAAGCTCGTTTTCCTCAGAAAATGACAGACAATTTTGTTCGTGATCATGAGTGCGATACAGGTCTTTCTATAATTGGTCTGAGAGTAAATAGCAATATGTCGTCATGGACGAGAGTACGGGACACCCTATATGTTTAATGTTATGTGTCGGTTGCAGCCCGAGTGCCCCGTGGTGCGCGGCGTGGTGCCGCCGCTGAGCGCGCTGGGCTCGCTGGCGGGCAAGAGCCGCGGCATCCAGGGCCACCACAACTCGTGCTACCTGGACGCCACGCTCTTCGCCATGTTCACCTTCACCAGCGTGTTCGACGCGCTGCTCTACCGCCCGCCCGAACCGGAGGTTACTTTTATTTAATACTAGCAGACGCAGCGCGGCTACACCCGCGGGATTCCCGTTCCTGTAGGAGTACGGGTATAAAATATAGCCTATAGCATCCGGAGATAGTGTAGCTTCCCAACTGTGAAAGAATTTTTCAAACGTTTTCAGTACTTTCAGAGCTTGTTCTATGCAAACAAGAAACAAACAAACAATCAAATCTTTCCTCTTTATAATATTATTATATTTAATATCGTTGTATGATAACAGTAAGTAAAATTTCTCGTAGACAATGACAAAATCACTGACGGTAGTATCATCTTAGTTCAATGATGATGATGATGACGATGATGTTGATGATGATAATGAATAATTTGTGGTTTTTGTGTGGTTCAAAAAAGGACTCGCCCCACTACACGGAGGTGCAGCGCGTGCTGCGCGAGGAGGTGGTGAACCCGCTACGCAAGCACGGCTACGTGCGCGCCGACCGCGTCATGAAGCTGCGCACGCTGCTCGAGCGCCTCTCCGACGTGCCCGGCCTCACGTCCGAGGAGAAGGTAATACTTCCAAACCAGCAAACCCCGTCTCGATTCGACAAGCTACCTCCTACCCTCCCCTGACCCTATTCGTGGCAACTTCACCCCATTGGCCAGTACAGTTACACAAGCAACCAATAAGCGTCTACAAATAGAGTTACAAAAGGATATGACTACACCACAATACGCCTATACTAACAGTACAACTAGTCAAGAAGGTAAACATAGCTATAAACATATAGCGACTGCTGTGTGAGGAAGTGGTGATCTCCCTGCTAACTTAGTCTAATGTCTATACAAATCATGCCCACATAATGGTGGCAAGAATACTGACTGCACTGCTATGTTGGACAGCCATGCTCCTTTTTTCCTTGCAAAACATGTATTCCTTTTTTCATTGATCCTTTACTCGAAAAATTAGCTTTTCCTGCCACACATCACGGTGGCAATTGCGGAAATAATTCGGAGATGTTTTGCATTGCGACTTCATGGCCCAAGAGTCTCCAGGCAAAAGGAATAAGCATGTAATTATAAGTCTGAGAGCCACACTTAAGTCAATTACTGGTTTCAGCATTTTTGCTTTGAGCCCTGGTCTTGATACTTGGTTAGAGTTTCTGTTCTCATCTTCATTGTATTTGTTTTACAGGACCCTGAAGAATTTTTAAATGGTTTAGTAGCACAACTGCTTCGAGCGGAGCCGTTCCTGAAGCTGTCTTCAGGCCAAGAAGCATATTGCTATCAACTGTTTGTGGAGAAAGATGAACATGTCACATTGCCAAGCGTTCAACAACTTCTAGAACAGTCTTTCGCAACTTCAGGAGTCAAACTTAGTGAGGTAACTTTTATCTCATAATTTTACCTGACTGACCATTTCATAAGTAATTATTGTAGTGTATATCTATTTGCAATCAAGTACATGCTATAGGGGAAATGTTGCTAAAAACTTCTGCCAGCATAAAAGGCAGAAAATGCCCTAAAGACAGTATACATACAGCCATATACGACTGACACTTCTAAAATATTCCTCGGTCAACATGGACACGCATAAAATACGCATAGCTAAGGATACACGCCTTCATGGACTTCACCACATACCTTTTCCTTCATTATACCCATGACAGTATGATATAGACTTTTATCACGATCTCTCCCAAACGTGAGAGATCGTGGTAAAAGGATGTTTTACTAACCAACGTCGCCACTTATCTACAAAAGTGCTATATTTCACAAAACTTTACTACATATCTTCATAGATATACCTTGCCATAGATAATAAACGTTGCGAAAAAAAATGAACTATTATCAGCATAACCAACCCCAAACCACCTTTTTTATATTTCTATTGAAGCTGTAACATTTCTTTGTTTTTTTTTTTAATATTTTAGGTACCAGCTGCGTTTATAATTCAGATGCCTCGCTTCGGAAAGCAATACAAACTGTACCAGCGAGTGCAGCCGTCGCCGTTATTGGATGTCACTGATCTCATAGAAGGATGTAAGTTTCTATATATTCATCATCTATATTTATATCAGCTCAGTCAATTTTGATAGAGGTTGTGACATTTTGACGACCTCCAGCGCAGTTGGTAGTGCTGTGGATCCCAACAGAGAGCTCCTGAGTTCGATAAATAAAAAATAAACCCTGGCTGAGGTTGTTGTGGGCTTTTCTCGGACCAAGGCATGTTTGTAACCCTAGTAACTTTAATTTTAAGTTTCAACCAATTATTGTCACAATTATCCAATAATATTATTACATCACGTTTGGCTTTGATTCCCATTATTTTATTTAATATTATCTGAATTGGCTCAGGTCTGGTTTGGTGGTAGACTTCGACCGTGGGTGGGACCCTATGGGAAAAGACGTACCGTCAAGCGTTATGGTGTTCAGAAATTGTCAGAGGTATGGGTAGAATGTGAAGTCTGCCAATTCGCATTGGGCCAGCTTGGTGGACTTTGGTCTAGCCCCTCTCTTTCTGAGAGGAGACTCGAGTTCAGCAGTGAGCCGAATATGGGTTGATAATGATGATGGGTAGAATAAAGAAATTAAATACCACGTGTCTCAAACGATGAAGGAAAACATTGTCAAGAAACCTGCATATTTACTTAATTCTTTGCGTGTGTGAAGTCTGTCAATCCGCATTGGGCCAGCGTGGTGGACTATTGGTCTAACCCCTCATTGTGAGAGGAGACTCGAGTAGTGAGTGAGTATGGGCTGATAGCGAACGTACTGTCGGCAGTGCCGCGGCAGTGCACGGTGTGCGGCGCGCTGGCCCGCTGGGAGTGCGGCGCGTGCGCGGCGGCCGGCGCGCTGGACGCGGGTGCGCTGTGCGCCGCGTGCCTGCGGCTGGCGCACGCCACGCGCCCGCACCACAAGGTATGCTCGATAATTATATTCAAATCAATTATATTTTATACTAGAGATAGGGCCTCAGACCAATTATAGAAGGACCTGTATCGCACTCATAGTCACGAACAAAATTGTCTGTCATTTTCTGGAGAAAACGAGCTTAGATTTGGTATATATCATAAACTAAACTAGAAGTTTTTGCCCGTTTTTTACACAATTAAATTACACAAAAAAAGTATTTTTACGCAGCTCTTTAACCGACGAACACGATTACAACTATTTAACATCGATACTATAGAGAAAGTTTTTATAATCGCATTAGATCGTTGATCATATACTTTGACAGAAAAGTAACGTCTAGCGAGGCAGGTCCTATACAATAATTGGTCTGAGGATAGGGCACTAGCGCGTCAAAAATGAGGCGAACAAATGTGTATAATTGTCTTAATTTCATTTAGTCCCTTATCAAACAACGAACGTTATTTAAACAAAATAATACCTAAATATCGTCTACAATTTTGAGTTGTGTGTTGTAAAAACTATGTATACATAAATATGTAATGGAATTAAAGACAAAGCTAGGCATGTATGCGCTGTGTGTGCAGCGGTGTAGCTAAATTGGGATCACTTTTTGCGGTAATTTTATAGGCACATAACCCTTAGAAAGTATAAAATTACTGAGTAGCTGCTAACTATTTTAGACAGTGTAGCTTCTAGCAACTTCATCTATATTATTGTGCAAAATTTACTAGTTTATTGTCAATATCTAGATAAGGTTAAAGTTAAGTAAAATGTGAAGCTGTTTGTTTTCCACCATAGAGTAATTAGGTATGGAGATGCATCGCACCCAAATTCACCAACAAAATTGTCTATCGTTTTTTGACAGAGACAAGATAAACTCATACATTGACAATATTTAACATCAATAACTGTGTCCTTACACTACACACCCCTAATTATAAACACGTGATCATATACTTTTGACAGAAGGATAATGTCTAGTCTCCTAAATTCGTCTGTAAACACAACTATAAATTTGATTTGCAATACACACGCATATAATTTTTCAAGTCTAACAAACACATTGTTTAGACTAACCACAGTATAATTATTCAATTACTTGATAGATGTTTTGCTTTACCGTCAAAAGAATAGACTATTTTGAAATATTTGTATAAACATGTGATTTTAGATTATATACTTTTGACAGAGGGGTAATGTCTAGCGAGGCAGGTCCTAACGTAATTCGTCTGAGTTTTGCATATAAATAAAAAAATGGTGTTGTGTACAGGCGACGCCGCTGTCAGTGTGCGAGGAGTACGCGCCGCTGCTGGAGACGAGCCCCGCGCCGCGCGTGTACATGGAGCTGTTCGCCGTGCTGTGCATCGAGACCAGCCACTACGTCGCCTTCGTGAAGACCGGCGCCCCGCACGACGCGCCCTGGTGCTTCTTCGACTCCATGGCCGACAGGAAGGGTAAGTTCCTTCCTTCATCTATTGCAGTAAAACTTCTTTACGCACACTTGACTTATAAGCGTTACGAAAAATGTAATCAAACGAGGCTTTTACTTCGACTATTAATAACAGGACCTGCCTTGCTAGACAGTATTGGTAAATTTAATTGCGTTGCTTCTCCATATCTAATTCCTAGATCTAGGTCTAAATTCACAAACCACGGTGCGCCAGTGTCATGACGCATGAATCGGTTCTGAAGGACCTGAAGCGGTTATCAGAGTGGCCTTTGGGCGGTGGACAAACACTACACTAGCGTAGGTCATTATTGGACGGATGCAGATCTTGTTGAGAGTAACCTTGGAGCGGAGGGACGATATGGGTTGTTATAGTCCCCGTTCACTTACAACTTTTAGTTGGCCGAGTATAGAACAGGTATAGCGTTGTAGGTATGGCAGCCCGGACATCTGTTCAACTAAATCGTCCAACTATAATCGAGTCTCCTCCCAGAATGAGAGGGGTTAGGCCAATAGTCCACCACGCTGGCCTAATGCGGATTGGCAGACTTCACACACACAGAGAATTAAGATAATTCTCTGGTATGCAGGTTTCCTCACGATGTTAAGTTCTTAAAATGCACACAACTGAAAAGTTGGAGGTGCATGCCCCGGGCCGGATTCGAACCCACACCCTCCGGAATCGGAGGCAGAGGTCATATCCACTGGGCTATCACAGCGCTACAACTATAATACGCACAATTAAAAAGTCGTCGAACTATTGGCCAACTAAAAGTTGTAAGTGAGCGGGGGCTCTTAACTCAGACCAATTATAGAAGGACCTGTATCGCACTCATAGTCAACAAAATTGTCTGTCATTTTCTGAAGAAAACGAGCTTAGATTTGGTATATATCTTATACTAAACTAGAAGTTTTTGCCCATTTTTTAAACAACCAATTACACAAAAAGGTATTTTTACGAAGCTCTTTAACCGACGAACACGATAACAACTATTTAACATCGATTATATAGAGACAGTTTTTATAATCGCATTAGATCGTTGATCATCGTTGACTTTGACAGAAAAGTAACGTCTAGCGAGGCAGGTCCTATACAATAATTGGTCTGAGACTCTTAATGATGATGATCATTGCAGGAGAGCGCAACGGGTACAACATCCCGGAGATCGTGGAGATCGCGGAGCTGGGCGCGTGGCTGAGCGAGGAGGGCGGGCGCGCGCTGCACGCCGCGGCGCCGCTCGACCGCCAGCTGCCGGCGCCCGCCAAGCGTCTGCTGGCCGACGCCTACATGTGCTTCTACCGCAGCCCCGACCTCGCCATGTACCGGTAACGAGCCCGGCGACACCACCTACACCACCTCCACCACCTACACCACCTACACTGTCTCAACTGTATGTGCAATCGTGGAGCGCAAACGCACTAGCAGTCTTAAATTTCGTTGCGATGCGACAAGAGAGCGATATTTTCGATCCGCCGACATGTCTTTTTGTCTTCATGCAAAATGTCGTAACGCATTAGTTTTACTCATCGTCATCTGTAAAAGTGGATGACACACTTCATTGTAAGTGGAAACCATCACTTATAGACAGATTAACACTTGCTGCTCTGTTAATCAACTCGAGGCGTAGGTGTCCTTCAGACTGAAGCACAACAATGCTGATTGGATTGAAAAAGAAGCATGGCCGTAGTAAATCATTCATGGTCGAGCTCTGTTAAAAAAAAATCGACTAGTTTTACTTTTAAACTAAATAGTTTGTATACTTCACTATATAATCGAAGGGAATTCCCAAAATGTTAGTGCAAATATTGGCATACCTTTGATATTTGCAACTTACTTTTCACACATGCGTTTTTATAACAAACATAATTTATTTGCTGAGCGATTTCAGTCTACTATCATTAGCCAAACTCTACTATTAACGGCCGTTTTCAATAACCTACTCAAGATTACGAATAGATAGCTATCCTCGATTATCAGTAACAGTAAAACTATCTTTACATAGTCAAACTATCTGTCAGTAAGTTATTGAAAAGTAGATATGAACTGAAAATAGAAATGACAGATAAATAGGTTATTGAAAACGGCCTTTAGTATGTAAACTATGCAAACATTAAATGAGAATGATGATGAAATGAAAAAGTATTTTAGCATAATATAGTAGCTCTATTTGTAATATACTATAAATCTAATCTTGTAATTGTAAATGACTAATTAAATAATAGAAGACGAAAGTCTTCGAACAGTGCGTGTTGCCAGTGATGACCTATGGTTCCGAGACTTGGTCGCTAACTATGGGCCTCATAAGAAGGCTCAGAGTCACACAGCGGGCGATGGAACGAGCTATGTTAGGAGTATCTCTGCGTGATCGAATCAGAAATGAAGAGATCCGCAGAAGAACCAAAGTCACCGACATAGCTCAACGAGTTGCGAAGCTGAAGTGGCAATGGGCGGGGCACATAGTTCGAAGAGCCGATGGACGTTGGGGTCCCAAAGTGCTGGAATGGCGACCCCGCACTAGTAAGCGCAGTGTTGGCCGACCCCCCACCAGGTGGACTGACGACATCAAGCGAGTCGCAGGGATTCGCTGGATGCAGGCGGCTCAGTATCGTGATGTTTGGAAGTCCCTACAAATATGCTGACAAATATGGCTGATATGATGATGATGATGATGATGAATTAAATAATTATTTAGTTGATGAATCCTAACAAATGAGACAGACCTATTTTCGTTAGTTTTTGTGTTATATAAGTCATAATTATGACGCACACAAACCTTTCTACAAAAGGCATTCCTAGTTAATAGATTTATGTTTAGAAGCTATTAATACTAATTAGAAATAATAAAACTGTAAACATATTGTATAATTATTATTTATTTGTAAATTATTTTTAAATAACGTAAAATAGTATTTATGTAAATGAGATAATATTGTGTAAATAAAAAATATAAAACAATAAGTGTTTTTTTTTTTCCATTTCCTAATAAAAATAGTTTTATGTATGTATTAGATTCATTATTATCATAGCTAATTGTTCCCTTAAAGTATTAATTAATATCCTTATATCTAAAAATATTGAACACATGAAAAATTATTAAAAACCACTCACTAAACTAAAAATAGAAAATAAACTTGTGTGATGCCTACTGAACAGTTTGAAGGCGGTGCCAAGCATGGTAATTTAAGCCTCCATTATTTAATTAATAAAAAATACATAAATATATTAACCAATAACATGAAAAACTTTTAATTACTTTTATGAGAATGTTAAGGTTTTTTCTCAATATTCCAATTCCCCTCCAATTAGTAGAAAATACTGTTAGGAGTGGTACAACATTGATCCATCATACCAATGACCTCTCAGTATTGAGTCAGGCATCTTTTATGTGCAAGGTTTCTGCCAATCCACAGTCAGCGTGGCGGACTACTGGCCTAACTCCTCTCAGAGAGGAGACTCGAGCTCAGCAGTGAGCCGAATATGGGTTGATGATGATAATGACGATTGTGGTTTCATACATTTTTTTAGTTACAACTCCTCATGACTAGTGTTTTCTTTGTTGGCACAGTGGCACGCGAATTTAGTTTGTGGCACGTGCGTCATGCCTTCTTTAACGGTTATTTCACCACTAATTCTTTTACTCCATTCCTGAAATTAAGAAAAAATATTATCAAATCGCTTAGAAGAGTTCTCGCAGGGTCCAGGGGTGCGGGGTAAGACAACAGAGGGGTACGAGAGAGATGCGGCGGGAACACGTCGATGTTTGTATGATTCGACGACATTACATTATACCTAGTACGAATGCACCTGACGCTCAGATACGCGTGTTTTGTGTCATAGCATCAGAAATGCAGATTTTTTTTAATAGAGGAAGTCTGTGTCATCCAAAAAATTGTTGCTCAACACTAATCATCATCATCATTATCACAGCTGGACATTGGTCTCTTACATAGACTTCCAAACACAGCGGCCGCGAGCTGCCTCTATCCAGTGGTATTTATAGGCCAAGAGGCATATTTTTACTTAGCTAACACTCCTCTATACTCAAACGTGCCTTTAAAATGTTCTGTAGCATAGCCAGGATTGTATCTTGGAGGGGGGGGGGGGGAGCTAAATTGAGTATCAATAGATAGTTAAATTGAGTATATATATTAATAACTATAGAGCTCAAGTAACCGGGGGGGGGGGAGGGGGGGGGGGGCGTAACTCGCTACGCCCATGCATCGTGTTTTCAATTTTAAAAAAGTTACAGTTATCACAACTTACATTAAACAACACAGCATGGTAACAGATAATATGCTGTGGCAATAGATTCTCATTGGCGAATATTCTTGCATTTTTCGCAATATCATGTGCCTTCTCATCATATTTTATCACCCAATTCAATTGATCAACCAAGTCTGAAAGATCTCTTTTGACTGGTACATAGTGTACGTATGGCTTCAACTGTCCGTAGAAGTGTTCATAGTATGGAGATTCCTGTTTTAAGACCAATCCTCCACCAGCCAAGAGATATGGCAGTCTATACGCTGCAACTGTTCCATCTATGTTTATTTGATATTTATACTGAAAGCAAACATTTTTATATAAAAATTATAACTCAAATTTTATTTTATTACTTACTATTGTTTTTGATTTTTCACAAAGTACGAGTAAAGTACTGTCCCTCTAGCCAAGTGGCACGACGATTCTCTTTCTACGATCGCTAACGTTTCGAAAACTAGAAAAAGGTATGGGAAAGACAGATCTTGATCACGTGTCCTGTCGATAGCAAATGTCATTCCCATACATTTTTCTAGTTTTCGAAGCGTTAGCGATCGTAGAAGGAAAATCGACGTGCCGCTTGGCTAGTAGGGGGGCTGGTTATAAATTAAAGGTATGAGCCCAGAAGACCACATAACAAATTCAGTCAGATCTTTTGACCAACTTACAAAAAAGCTCTATGTTCAGGTTATGTAACTAAGTACAGTTAAATCTAGTACCTAACTCACTCTTAATTATTGTTATTTGCTAATTTACATTGTAAATGAAATTTTCTATTTACTTGTGGTGTACAAAAGAAAACTTAATATTGATATGTACATGTAAATGAAGTTTTATAGTAGCATGCAACCTATGACGTGTCGGAAATCAGCTGCAGTTGTCGATAGGCGCAGGTATCAAGCCGCGTGAGGAGACTGCGGGTGTCGCCGCGCCCTTATCTTACCGTTGACATCTAAAACCTTGTATTGCACAGCTTAACTCACGATGTTCCGATACGCCATGCAGTTTGCATGCTATTATAATTATAAGTTTTTGTAAAACATCACACTTACATCAAAGAATTTAAAAAAGGATACGTGTGGTAACTTTGGTCCGTACTGAGCCTCTTTTTCGCGGAAAAAGAAAAAGTTAGTCAGAGAAGCGTTAATGAGCTCAGGATGAGCACGAGCTATGTCTATAAGCTTGAGTCTCTCCGCGCGGGAGTCGCGCCCGCGCCAAAACGCACGAGGCTCTTTCGTCTCCCACTTGCGATCGATGTTACCTTGTACTGATAATGTATCTAAAGTCACTCTGAAATAAACATTTTTAAATAAGAAGAATGTATTGTCTTCTATGTTTACTACATTTATATTTTTTTGAAGATAGTGTACGTTGTAGGGAGTCGCTGCATTCAGTGGTTGTAGTTTGTGTTCCATGGGCGTAGCCAGGAATGTATCGGGGGGATTATTACTAATTGATACTTTCCGACCAAACCAGTTTTACGGCCGAAACCGAATTTCTGCTGTAGCTTCAGTTTCGGTTTCGGCTGTAGTTTCGGCCGGTTTTCAACCGAAACGAAACGGTTTTCAGCCCATATCCCGCTCCGCTTCTATCGCATAGCTATGGAGGCATGGAGCTTAAATAACCGACCGGCCTGCTGTCCCCCCCCCCCCCTAGCAGAGCGGTTCTATTTTTAGATAACTGAATACGTGAAGATTGGATAAACTGATGATGATGATGATGATGATGATGCAAGTCCCATTGATGAGAATGCCTAAAATCTCCTTCATTATTTAATTCTTATAAAATTAAAATAATAATTTTAAACTGGATTAACTACTTTTTTGAAGTTGATCAGTTACCTTCCCATGTTTTCCAATGTAGATTCAGTTATATCATATGTAGGCATGACAATATCAATTGTTTCAGTACTGCCACACCAAGAAAATATAGGCAACGGTTCAGTCCCCTTGGACAACAGGGGCCAGTCGCCCAGATTTATCACCAACTCCATATCTGGCATAACAACCTTCCTGGTCAAAGATAACAAAACATTATCAGCAAACATATTGAACCCTATATGTTTGCCATAACAATCTCTATATATCTGGTTATCTTTAATAACATAGTGGCAAAAACTTGTGCTCTGAGGATTGTGATACTTGTCAATAATTTTAGCTACTTGATCTTTCATATCGACATGTTGAAATGGCTTGAGATCATTTACAATTTGTGTATAGCTCAATGGACATTGGTATTGCTTTAACCAAGACTGTAAATCTTGTGGACAATCACATTGGTCTGGCTGGATGAGCCCTGTAAAATAAAAACACAATCTACTAAAATATATATGAGTAACATAATAATTACATTTAATTCAGTATACCGGGTGCTCGGGAGTATTTTCCATAACTATAGGGTTATATTATTTAAGGAAATTGAATTAAATATGAATATTTTCGGAGTAAAAAATATTTCTTTTGCAAATAGATCTTAAATTCCCTTATACGCATCTTTATAATTATGATGTAGCTAAGTTTTACGTATTTTAAAATGCAAGGATAGATAAAGGTGTGTGGTACTTCTTCTTCTTAGAGTGCCTCTCGAGTGCGTATTCTGGGGGGGGCAAATTCCGCACACCCAAATCACCAACAGATGACAGGAGTCAGAAAGATAAGAAGAATGAAGAATATGAAGAAGAAAAAGAAGACCCGTTCAGAAGAAAAGGATTACAGAGGACCCCACCATCAACGGAGAAGCAGACATCACAGGACATACAGCAAAATCGCCCTAATAAGGAACAAATTTCAAGGAAACTGACACAGCAAGTTTTTCATCACAGCTTCTTTCACAAAAACCGGAATAGAGACTCAACGCCAACCGACAAAACAGAATCTGAGGATAATTGTACAGAAACTCAGACTGCCACAAACAATTTGACTGAGAATAAATGGCAATCAGTGCCTGAAATTCGTCAAAATAAAAGGAAGAGAGTAAGTACCACCCCACCACAGTCAAATGCAGTACCTGTCTACAACAAATTTGCAGGCCTAAATATAGATGATAAAGAACAGGAAACTGCCATAAAAATAAACCGACCGCCACCAGTAGTTCTATATGGAATTCAGGATGTAACTAAGCTTACTGACCTAATAGAGACAGTTGTGGAAAAATCTGATTTCTCATACAAAATAGTAAGTAAAACACAAATGAGAATTACCTGTAATAACAATGATGTCTACAAAAAAGTGATGCAGATAGTCAGAGAACATAACCTTATTGGTCATACATTTACTCCAAAAGGTGACAGACCATATAGAATAATAATAAAAAATCTACATCATACAACTCCCCAAGAATACATAAGGGATGCTATAGAAAAAACTGGCAACAAAGTCAAGGGTGAAATTATTAATGCCAAATATGGACCAGAAAAAATTCCACTTTCTACATTTTTTGTCAACTTGGAGCCTGGACCAAACAATAAAGCTGCCAAGGAAATCAAGCAAATCTACAACACGATTGTATTAATAGAAGACCCTAAACGCAAAAAGGTTATACCTCAATGTAAACGTTGTCAACAATATGGTCACACCCAAAACAACTGCATGAGGCCGTACAGGTGCGTCAAGTGCGCTGGTGCACATAAGACCACTGAATGCAGTAAAAAGGATCGTAATACCCCTGCCAAATGTGCTCTCTGTCTCGGTGATCATCCAGCTAACTACAAAGGCTGTAACGTCTATCTGGAAATTCAAAACCGTAAATTCAATAAGAATAAGACTAGCAAGATTTACAATAAAACATACACACCTAAGGAATCACATCCAGGAACAGAAAATACCAAGGAAGAACTAGATATAGGAAGCCAAAAATACACTAACCGTGATACAGACAATACTTACAATAACAAAAATCATAGAACACAACCAAAAGGTATAACAAGAACATATGCACAAGCTACTGCCAACAAAGATGTCACTAATCTAGACAAACTAGAACATCTACTCACAAAACAAGCTGAAAAGCTAGATATACTCATCCAACAAATGAGCACTCTTATGGGCTTGTTAACCACAGTCATTAACAAACTAGCCAATTAATGGCTCTCCGAATAGCAGCATGGAACATAAATGGCCTTTTAGGGCGCAAACTAGAATTATCAACGATAATAAATATAAATAAAATTGATGTCATGCTCATAAGTGAAACACATCTCACAGAAAATACAAACTTTTCGCTACAAAACTTCTGCGTGTACACAACAAACCATCCTGACGGCACAAGCCACGGAGGAACTGCTATTCTCGTCAAAAAGAACATCAAGCACAATGTTGCACCGTCATTTCAAATGGATTACTTACAAGCGACTACTATATGTGTACATGACAAAGTTGGTACTTTTAATATAAGTGCTGTGTACTGTCCCCCAAAGCATAAGATACTCGAAACAAATTTCACAACCTACATTAAATCCTTGGGCCCAAGATTCATAGCGGGAGGGGATTGGAACGCAAAAAACCAATGCTGGGCTTCCAGGCTCACTCTGACAAGGGGTAGAGAACTAAAGAAATCAATGGACAGAAACAATGCTAAAGCACTTAGCACAGGAGAACCCACCTACTTTCCTGCAGATCCCAATAGAAAACCAGATCTTCTAGATTTCTTCATCTACAAAGGATTTACAGAACACTTCTTGAATGTAGAAAGCTGCTATGACACATCAGATGACCACTCACCTATTATTGCTACTGTCAGTACGACAATAATTGAAAGAACTCCTAAACAACATCTCTTCAATAAAAAAACTGACTGGTCTGCTTTTAGTGAATATGTTAATGATCACCTTTACCTAAACATACGCCTAAAGACAGAGGATGAGATTGAAATGGCAACAATTAACTTCACAAAATTAGTGCAGAAGGCATGCTGGCTGAGTACTCCAGAGCTAATAACTAAGAAAACAGCACTCCAAAATGTACCAATGACAATAAAGAATAAAGTACTCGAAAAAAGGCGTCTAAGAAGAAAATGGCAAACTCAGAGAAGACCAGAAGATAGAACTAGACTTCATAAAGCAATATTCGACTTAAAAACTTATCTTAAAGACATTGAAAATGAAACACTTCAGAACAAGCTAGAGTATATGTCACCGACGGGTAATAAAGAGTACTCACTATGGAAGGCTACAAAGTCGAGTACATGTGCGCAGACTCAATCACATCCCCTAAAAGTAGATGGAAATATCTGGGCAAAAACAGACTTGCACAAAGCGGAGGTGTTCGCCAAATACTTGGAAAAAATATTTACGCCAAACGATAGTGACGAAACTTACAACAATGAAACGGAGATTGATAATTACTTATGTAGCGACCTCCAACTAAGTCCTCCTGTCAAAAGTTTTACTACGGCCGAAGTTTTGAGAGCCATAAAACATCTCGAAAATAGAAAAGCACCAGGCTTCGACTTAATAACCGCAGAAGTCCTTAAAAATCTCCCAAAAAAAGCTATTGTCTTTCTTACAACTCTCTTTAATGGTATACTAAGATTGTCGTACTATCCACAGATATGGAAAATATCACAAATAATCATGATTCCAAAACCTGGAAAAGATCACTTCTTGGTATCATCATACAGACCTATCAGTCTCCTACCTTTGTTGTCGAAGCTGTTCGAAAAGTTACTTCTGCAACGATTAAAAACGCACATATCAAAAGAAGCTCTCATACCAGACCACCAATTTGGATTTAGGGAAGGTCACTCGACTGTCGAGCAAGTACATAGAGTGGTCAATAAAATAAGACAGTCTCTCGAAAAGAAAGAATATTGCTCGGCGGCCTTTTTAGACGTTCAACAAGCTTTTGACAGAGTGTGGCATAAAGGCCTACTATATAAAATAAAAAAGGACTTCCCACACAACATTTACACTCTGCTTAAATCTTACTTGGAAGACAGAATATTTCAAGTCGTGGAGGGCGAAGACAGCTCTAAGTTTTACGAAATCAAAGCAGGTGTCCCGCAAGGATCAGTGTTGGGACCAGTGCTCTATACCCTGTATACTGCTGACTTGCCTGATACGCCAGGTATCCTCACAGCAACGTACGCTGATGACACTGCGGCGCTAAGTAGTAACACAAATCCCAAAGTGGCATCACAAAAACTTCAGAACCACCTAAATGACATAGACCAGTGGATGCGAATTTGGAGAGTCAAAGCCAGTGCATCCAAATCTACTCACGTCACTTTTACACTTAGACCCGAAAACTGCCCAGAGATAAAACTTGGTAAAGAGACTCTACCACAGAGCAACGAAGCTAAATATCTAGGTTTTCATCTAGATAGAAGGCAAACCTGGCAGGCTCACATAAAAAAGAAGAGAGAGGAGCTCCGTATTCGCACTACATCCTTAATGTGGTTACTCGGCCGCCACTCCAGACTGTCACTCAACAACAAGTTACTCGTGTACAAAAGTGTTCTAAAGCCAATCTGGACGTATGGCTTGGAGCTGTGGGGCACAGCCAGTCACTCCAATATTGAGATACTCCAGAGATACCAGAACCTAGTATTCCGCACAATACTAAACGCCCCCTGGTTCACCAAAACAGCAGACATGCATGAGTATCTTGAAATGCCGACTGTCAAGGAAGAAATAAGAAAGTACGCCATAAAACACAAAAGCAGACTACAAGAACACACAAATAGTCTTGCCAAATTGCTTATCACGCCTGGTAAGACCAAAAGGCTAAAGCGATCCACTGTGGATGAATTATGTGGTGGACAGTAATACCCGAAAAAAGGACCATAACACGAAGAGTCACTTAATGGAGTGACCTTTAACTAGAAACATGATCTGCTATGAAAAATTCAGTTTATAGTCAAGCGACTGATCACTGATAGATGTAACTGAACACAAAAAAAAAAAGAGTGCCTCTCCATTACTGAAGGTCGGCGGTCAGCTTTCTAAACTTTTCCTTGTCCATGGCTAGGCGGAAAAGTTCTTCGACGGTCTTTATGCCAGTCCACTCCCTTATATTACGTAGCCAGGACTTCTTTCTTCTTCCTACACCTCTTTTGCCTGCAATCTTGCCCATCATGATGGTTTGAAGCAAATGGTATCTTTCGTGTTGCAAAATATGCCCTAGATACGATATATCTATCCTGTATATATGAAACATATTTTTTATATGAAAAGTAAAATGAAACAAGGCAATGGCCTACTTTATACTAAGTAGAAAAGCCATTGTCTATAAGAGTGTAAAACTTAGAAGCACATTCTAGGAACTCATTGTACGATTCCCTGCATCCACAACCTGAGGTATAGGTATAGAGCTTCATGAGCGACCAATCATTTAGAAAGGAATGTACATGTTTCTACAACTCGATGCTTACATATTTCCCTAGATGAGAGAGCACAAAGAACTCAAAAATCTCTCATTAGACAACTTCATCACAAGTTGGTATTTGTAACTGACTAACTTACTTAACTGCATGTGATTATAATGTATGAAGTCCACTTTAATTTATTTTAGTTAATAATAAAAGAAATGTTGTCATGACTATGTACAAAATTATACCTTTGAATTTAAAGGGAGAATTCTCTATGTGCTTGTTTTTATAATAAATGTTTATGGACAATTCACTACATGTCTCATATAATTTATAACGAACAATGAAAGTCCCATCTTTTCGATTCAATGTATTTGACCATAGTCGGCAGGCATCTTTTTTGAATGATTTTCCAGTAATCTCTACTGCAAAATTTTTTGCTAGATCAGGGGAATACCTGTAACAGTTAATTTTTTTTACTTATTTTTAACAAATAAGGTTTTATTTTTAACTAGCGGACGGCTGCAACTTGAAATTCAGTTGCTTACAAATGGATGGATTTTTCCGGGATTTAAAGTATACCCCAATAACCTCTTCTAACTTCCAATTAAAATTCCATTAAAATTCGTTCAGCCGTTCCAAAAATTACCCCGGGCAAACAAAGACAGATAAATATAATTTTAAAAAAGCTTGGTTGTATTTTGATCGTTATCGATCGATCGATTATAGGACTAATGATCAAGGAACATATTTACTCTAATGAATGATACTTGAGAAAAACTATCATAGACAGACACTTCAATTGTATTATTAGGTATTGCTACAAAAAACATATTCTAAAAGGGTTAAATAACTTACGAGTTTTCGTCTATTTCTGTAAAATTTACGAAGAAATATCTAGCCGGCATTACAATATTTACAGGTTGTAATCCTGGTCCGAAAACTTTTGTTTCATAACATAAACACTTGTGAAATAAAATTAACAGAAATGTGAATTTAAGTAAATATGTAGGCATATTTGTAGTGTTATATATCTTTACTTTTATTCAGATATTTTAAAAACATCGAGACAAGAATAATTGTTTGTTTTGTTTACATAATCATAAACCACAAACGTCAAATCAAATCAATGTCCATGTCATTAACCACAGAGTATTTTTTAATTTATAAATAAATTAAATATAGAAGATTTTTTTTAATTAAAGACCACTTTCATGTATAATACTAGCGGACGCCCGCGACTTCGTCCGCGTAAAAATCGATGTCAACTTTCAACCCCTATTTCACATTCTATTTTGCAAGTTTTATAACTTATATCTAATAAATAGTCCACTTGTCATTTTACATTTACCTAGAAAAATTAAGGACTTTCCGTACAAACTTTCTACCCCTACTTCACCCATTTCTGACTTTGTTTTTGCGACAAAAAGTATCCTATTATCCTTCTACGTATTATGGTCTCAAATCGTCTTAAGTATCATTTGAATTCATTTTGTAGTTTCAGCGTGATGCCCGGTCAAAAAAAAGGCAAACAGACAGACAAAAAATAGAAAATAGGCTTCAGTATCGATCTCCTACCTCTACCCTACTCTTACCCTACCCGTACCCTAACTGTATCCTACCCCTACCCTACCCGTAATCTTCCCTTTCCCTACCCCTAGGCCGTAGGATAGGGGTAGGCCCTACCCCTAACCTAGGCATACACTCCCCTACCCTACCCTATCCCACCCTACCCCTACCCTACACTTACACAACCCCTACCCTACCTGTACCCTACCCTACCCTACCCTATACCTTCCCTATCTTACCCCTACCCTTAGCAAAATCGGTCCAGCCCTATGAGCGTGGTGCGATGACAAAGGAAAATAGAGACTTCTATGCTAAAATTATAATCTTTGGATCCACTTGACCGATTTGAAAGATTGTTTTACCAATAGAAAGCTACGTTATTTGCGAGTGTCATAGGCTATGTTTGATTCACATATTCACACAGTAACGGGAACTACGTAATTGAAAGCGCGGGGCGTCATGTAGCGGAATTTCTGCGTCTTTTAGAAATTCTGTATTATCTCCGAAACTATTTAACTAATTAACATACTATAAAGGGCAAATCTTATCTCCATAATATCCTTGTGATTATTAAATAATTTATTTTGATAAGGATTTAAGTTAAGTAGCATAAATAATGACGCAAACCTAAATATATAAAATTAATAATTTTTAAAACACAAAAGGTACTATATCTGCTAATATATAGAAGATAGATATATGGTGTTGCGGACTTTTTTGTAGAACTTTTAAAGATACATAAAGCCTCCATACATTAATTTCAATTTTACACAATGGTTAAGGCAGCGCATGCGAATAAGTCTGCTTAAGAGGATTTTCGGTCCGACCTGTATGGCAAAAACTGTGTTAACTCGGCGAATTTATATACTAATATAAATAATATAGCCTATAGCACTCCCCGATAATGTAGCATTCTACTGGTGAAAGAATTTTTGAAATCGGACCAGTAGTTCCGAAGATTACCCCATTTAAAAAATGTGACAAACTTACAAACTTTACCTCTTTATAATATTAGTATAGAAGTATAGATTAGTATAGATGATACTATTTATCACTTGTACCGATTCTTAAATCTATGCTATTTATTATACACATATACTCTTAAATACATACCTGATAAACCCCGTCTATTCTTATTTTCGCGACAAGTTTTTTTTTAGTATTTTGCTGATGTTATCATTGGTAATAAGAACGTATGAACTCGAATTCTGCCAGTACTATTAGAGTGACATGACATTTTTTTTAATGATTGCTTGTACCTATCTTTTTAGCTTTTAGTGTGATAATGTAAAATTGAATAATCTTATTAAAACAAGTAATAAAAATTTAAACTGTTATACAAAGCATTTGTTCAGTCTTTAAACTCGACACAAAAGTAGGTAGTGTATAACAAAATAATGGACTAACAAACCTTTTTGCAATATGCAAAATCGTAATCTGCATGCTTTTCTGAGTTCAAAACTGTAAACAGAGTACAGTCCTCGTACTATGCACACTCAATACCACTTTTATTAAACAATAGAATATTTTTTAAATTAACCAGGCGATTTCAGTCTACTTCCAATATTATATCTATTTATAGGTTATTCGACTTTGTCATTGATGGGATTTTTACACCCTACCCCCATAGATTACTATACTAATACTGGGCTGGGCGTAGAACCACCTAACTCCGGATTCGTTACTGAAAAGAAAACTACGTAAGATGTGTCACCACCTAATGAAAATGCTCCCAACACTGGGCTAAGAATTTTAACCGAAAATTTCTTGGAAAAAATATAAACTCAGTAGGTATGACATAGCCTGACCCAGGACCTCGTGATCTGAAACCACATAGGATATCTGGTGGACCAACGAGGCAGTTGAACATAATCAGTAGTTACAGATAGGTATAGCTTGGCAAGTTCGTTGATGACACTCCCATGATATGCGGGCGACGGGGGGAAAGGACTGCGCGGGTATGAAGTAGAGCGCGCGGGCCGTCGCTATCCCGCTCCCGACTTTCGGGAGTCTTACGAACAAATTTGCCAAGCTATAATTATTTAGATTCACATGAGAAACTACGATCCCAGATAGGAATATAAATTATACAACAATATATACATTTTTTAAACAATTTTTAATCTATAAAAATATTAATAATATTGAAAAAAAATAACACTTATTTTAAGACTAAAAATGTAAGGTCAAAATCAAATACTCTATACCTAAGGGTAACTTTCTTTCCATTTTAACGTATAGGTACTGTAACATAACATTAAACTAGAATTTTTCAACACATTTTTTTCGACATTATAAAGAACAGGCGTTAAGTTTAATATGGTCAATGAATTAAATCACTTTAGAATTACAACATTGTACAGTAAGGTGACACAACAATATTTGGCTGGCAAAAGTATGCCTCGATTGATACGGTTAAAAAATTTTAATAAAAAAAATACAACCGACTTCACAAAATCTTAAAACGTAACCACTAAACTAAAAAGCGAACAATAACATCATAATATGTTCTACCTGCTGATCAGTATGAAGGCGGTGCTAAGCCGGTGATGTATTCAAGCCGTGTGAGAATATCTTATAGATTTATATTTTGCAGACAGTGTTGTTTCATGTGGTCCTGTCAGAAATGGCTTAAATTAAGACAATACCGGCTAACACCGCCTTCATACTGATCAGTAGGTAGAACATATTATGATGTTATTTTTCGCTTTTTAGTTTAGTGGGTACGTTTTTAGGTTTTGAAGTCGGTTGTATTTTTTTTATTATAATTTTTATTATTTTTACATTTTTAGTGTAAAATTTCATCTCAAACGAATACATCAGACCCCTAATGACAGTCACAACCCATCTTGGTACAAAATTCTCAGCAATACAAATTAATCAAGCCCAAACACAAGGTAGCTACCGTAAACCGTTAAGGGGTTCCCTTAATTGACCTTGATCTTCATCATCAGACCCCTAATAACAGACACAACTCATTTAGGTAGAAAGTTCTCAGCAATACGAATTAATCAAGGCCAAACACAAGGTAGATACTGTAAACTGTTAAGGAGTTCCCTTAATTGTCCTTGGTCTTCATCACCAAACCCCTAAATGACAGTCACAACCTATCTATGTGGAAAGTTCTCATTAATACAAATTAATTAAGCCCAAACACAAGGTAACTGCTGTAAATCGCCGAGGAGTTCCCTCGTCTGTTTTATGGCTCTATCATCAGATCGATTTTAAACTTTCATGAAATTGTAGTACTAAATGGAAAAGTATACGAACACACTAGACACTCATACAATTTTTGAAAGTTCCCCTCAACTTCTCCAAGATTCCATCATCAGATCTTGACATGATGGCAATGGGACCAAATGGCGACTATACCGTTTCAAACAAAAAAAGAATTTTTGAAATCGGTCCAGGCGTCTTTGAGTAATCGGTGTACATACATAAAAAAAAAATACCGACCGAATTGAGAACCTCCTCCTTTTTGAAGTCGGTTAAAAAGGAATGAAAGTTTACACTTTTTCCGGACTGAGTCGCGGGTATAGGTTATGTATATCATGTATATGGTGCTCATATTAGTTCAATGCTATTTTACCATGTCAAAAGTGCCCAAAATGGCTAAAGAAGCTTTTATTTAATCTCCTCTATGTCCTTGAACAGGTCGTAGAGCACGGAGCACAGCCGGTACAGCGGCAGGCCCACTACCGTGAAATAGTCCCCTTCCACGCGCTCTACGAACGTACCGCCCACGCCTTGTATACCGTAGCCTCCAGCTTTGTCCCTGTGGAAAATCAATAAAAACACAAGTGTGCTTTAGACACAAGACTAAACCAAAACTTCTTTTAAAAAAAAGCGCCATCTTCAGGCATAACTGTATTGCAACAGTTTCTTGAAGTGTAAGTACAAAAAGGGATTGTTTCAAAGTTATCTAAGAGCGCCATCTATTGTATAAAATAACAAACACCTTTTCACTATTTCTGTAGATGGCAGCGCGCATCTTAGAAGCCAATTACACTTTTCGTAACGCATTCACAAACTCACTCCCCAAGTCAATAGACATTATGTACCAAAAGAATCTCAGCTATACATTTGTAATTAAACAATCAATACACACATGGGACCAAGATAGCTGATTTCATGATATATATTTCACACAAATAGTTTAGTTGTGGGAATCAAACCCATGACCATGGATGCAGAATGTAAACCAACTATGACACAGGGCTGTCAACATGTGATGACATTTTATTCTAGTTACAAATCCAGCAACTAGGGCCACATCAAATCCTTTACTGTCATTTCCATATATTGTAACTTACATTGGTTCTCCTGTAGCAATGTAACCTTTGATCTGATCATCGTCTAGCTGGCCAAACATCACATTTGTTGTTTCTGTGAACTTGACGACTCTGTTGGGCAGCTTCACTACCACTCCCGTGAACACAGTGTGACTCCGACCTGAAAGACTAAATACAAATTTTCATGCTTACTTCCAGTTTTTAGGCAAGTCAAAGTAAGAGAATCATTAAGTATCAGATGATCAGTACATTTGAATAATTTATAGTAATACTGATAAGTAGTAAACTTAAGAAAAGATGAGTTCCAAGAGTGCCTAGTTGAACATGAACAAGCCAACAACAGAAGCCAGGTTTTTGCTATGATGTTATGGTGATAGATCATCTTGTAGTGCCAGCATAATAGCGCAACACACTGCAGGTCACACATGGAAATGCACTACACAATGCTCGGGAAGCATAGCATGTTCTTTTTTACTTTCTAGCAGTACTAGATTAGCCTATAAGCTATTTAAGCAATTACTTAAGGCACCTAAATCTTAAGGCTCTAGGGGAGCACCAGAGATGACCAAGAAAAAAAACAAATACAAGAAATTTAAAGCAACTACAAAAAAACATTTTTTTTTAATCAATTCTTTGTAGTTCACATAAGAATAGGGGTTCCACAGGGGATGACTACTTAGGGCATCAAGTTATCTTTATCCAGCACTGCTTCTTAGTCTTTCTTGTAAAGCCTCATACTTGCCAGAGATATTTTCTGTTTGTCTTTTAAACATATTATATAAACTACACAATTACTTTGATTTTTAACCAAAAAATTATATTCAAACAATTCTACGTGCCTTTTTAACATATCAAAAGCTTCTGACTCTGAGGTTGGTTTACCAAACATGTTGCCATCCATTGTCACCATAGTATCAGCTCCTATAATAACGTCGGGAAGTGTCCCTTGGGCTATCACTCTAGCCTCTACTTCGAGTACTTTCTGCAGAGCCGTCTCTTCCACAAAAGCTGAGAAGGTCTTGAAGGATCTCGGGTCCAAGTTTTCTTCAAATAGTGAGGGCCAAAGCTCTGCTTTTAGGCCCTGAAATAATGAATATAAACCTATAAATATGACGGAACTAAATTGGCTGTGTCAAAGAGCTAAGGGTTAGGATCTCAGGGTCTCTTAGAACCGAATTTAATTAAATATTAATGCATACTAATTCTTACAATATTCTCGACCAATTCTTTTCTCCTTGGTGAACCACTCGCGAGAATAATCCGCTTCTGATTTAAAACATGCTTTATTGGTTGTAACATTATTGTTTTCAAGTTATAGCAGGGAGTTACGAATGAGTCGATATTATGTATTATACTTCTATTGTAAGTGTTCAGGAACTATGATTAAAGTTCAAAAAATTAATGTAATTTTAGTTCATATTGAACAATTTTACATGATAAACACAATTGAAATCGATTAGATTAAAAAACAACAAGTATAATATTTCAAAACCGACAAATTACAAAATTGAGGTTAAATTTACCGCGACCTGTGACCACAGACGTCAAAACAAACCGGCGACCAAAGAGTAAAATATAGGGCCGGCAACACAGATTAATTGTATAGCACTTTATAGTCCAAGTGGCGACCACATAATATATCATTTACGGTGGCTACCAGTGGCTACCATCGTTTTGAATGAGATGATGTTAATATTTTTTTCTTTTAATGGCTTCGCAGTTTGTGCATGACAATTTCCGTAGTTTGACTTTGACGTCTGTGGTTTGACTTTGACTTTTGTTTTTTTAAGTGTGATTTGATTTGTCTGTGGTTGGTGCGAAGAAAAATACTAATTGCACTTGCTTTTCATAATTATTATTTGTAATTTTAGTATTTTTATTATTATATTGTAACTTAATTTAGTAGAGGAATAATGTCCAAATCGAGTTTAAAGTTACTATGCACCGCTTTAAGTAAAATGAAGTTTGTATTATTTTTTCCTAACCAAATCCTTTTGTTTTTTTATATCTTAATTAACTGTGAACTCTCAATCAAATAAACTATAGATGTTCCATTTTATTAAATTATTTACTAAATTTTGTTATAGGGTTGCTTACGTTACAACCAGGTCCTGTTATTACCAACCTAAATTTCGTCCTCCATACTGGTATTCACCGAAAGAACGAGTTGTAAGTAACTTTTTAATTTCTCAATTGACATATTTCAATACGCTCGTTATTAAATGTTTGTATTAAAATTACAGATGAGTGAAGATATGCTCACACAAGAAAACAGAGATTTTCTAGAGGAAGTCAGACAAGACAAGTTAAATTTGCAAACTGCTGTGGAATCCCCATTGGCTAAAGTCGAAACTGAAGAAGTGGCCCAGTGGACTCCAACCACACGACGAGCAGGGCTTATAGCACGTAAAATAGGGAACTACCCATTGTGGTCAAAAGATGGCAAAAAGTTTCAAACAACTTTATTGCAGGTATTCTCTTTAAATTTCCATATGTGTATGTAAAGTTATTTATAAAAGTTCTAAAGTCCAAATTCTTTTAGAAAGAAGAGAAACTTGAATTTTAATATCTTATAATTAAAAATGTTTTCTAGATAGCATGGGTACTGTGACAGTTGCCTGTATGACATTCATAATACATACCTACAATTATCATGAATCACAGCAAACTTTCAAGAGTGAAACAACCTGTCACCCGCACCATCCTACATAAAATGAACTGTAGTGATAACTTTTTTCTGTACTCCATTTTATTTGCCTAAATATTGTTTTTTTATTTAGGTTGTGGATAACCATGTTATTAAATATATACCTCCTGAAGAATTTACACCTATGAAAACTACCAAACTGAATTGGAGAGAGAAACGGAGGCTTGGTTGTCTCTTAGTTGGTTCAGAGACTATAGACCCCAGTATAGTTACAAAAGAATATTGTGGACTATTTGACAGTGTTGGCATGTTGCCTAAGAGACATCTTAGACGCTTCATGATATCGCCACATGCCAAAATGCCCACGGGAACACCTTTGTTTGCAACACATTTCAGAGTTGGTGATTATGTTGATGTCAGAGCTAAAACGTTAGTATACTCATTGAGTCTTGCATTTTGCTAATAAAAAAGTGGTATTCCAATTTTTGTAATATTTGATTTAGTTTAATCTAAAAGTTAAAAACAGGTTTTCAAGAATTAAATTATTTAATTGAGCTACTTGTACTCTGGCATTTAAACATTTTAACTTTAATCTTAAAATAAATGATAATTTTGCAGAATGGACCGGGGATTTCAAGGAGTTATGAAAAGGTGGGGTTTTAAAGGAATGCCAGCTTCACATGGTGTAACCAAAACTCATAGAAGACCTGGTAACATTGGTGCGGGTGGTGAGAAAGCAAGAGTTTGGCCTGGCACGAAGATGCCAGGACACATGGGTAACAGGTAAATATGACACATTTCCATGTTCCAGACAATATCTATGTATGCAAAAATTTCATACAGATCTTTTCAGTCATTCTGAAGTTATAACTGATGTAGACATAGGTGTTGATGGCACCTGTTTTATTTATAGACTAGCCAGCGACTTTGTCCATGTGGAAATAGTTTTTCTACCTTTTTTCCTTAAACTTGCCATAAAAGAGACAAAGCCAGTTATTTAAATAAATCTTATCACTGCTGTTAATCATTTTACAAATTTACTTTTCTCCTCCCCTCCTACTCATGGACCCCCGTTGTTGAACATAGTGATTCTAGCTCAATTCATGTTATTCACTGATAATGTAGTTTCCGTTGATGAAACAATTTTTTAAAATCAATAGTTTCAGAGGCTATTCGTAACAAACAAACAATGAAATCTTACCTCTTTATAAAATAATTTAGATAAGTATGGATTAATGTGTTAATATATATATTTTTTTGTTATCAGTTGGAGGACACTGAGAGGAGTCAAAATTTTGCGCATTAATACAAAGCACAATATCCTATGGATGTTGGGAGTAGGAATACCTGGTGAAACTGGTGCTATGTGTTATTTATTTGACACAGTGTTACCATTACGAAAATTGAAAACTCCACCTCCTTTTCCCACACAACCATTTGTTGATGATATACCTTTGGAGTATTATGATGAATCAATACATATGTTTGATACGCCTACAATAACTTTTGAAGAGTCATAAGTAAAAGGAAGTTAAATCAGAATTAAGCACAATATGAAATTCTACTTTGTATAATTTGCATTTGTATTCAAAAAGACCAATATCAGTTAAATAGACTATCAGTGTATGAAGTGATCACTATCTTGTAACATAATATGTATTATTTATATTAATAGTATATTATTGGATTTACATAAATAAAAGAACATGCTGTGCTTTGTAATTTATTTACTATCACTAAATACTTAACTCAAAGTCCATTGGAGTTAAAAATAATAATATAATCTATTAATTAATCTCATTAATACCAAAAGTGGTGTATTTGTTCATCTTGCTTACAGTTATTATGGGCTATTACATATCATCATCATTAAATCATTTTATTTTACATTTGATTTGAGTTTTGTTTGTTTATACAAACATGATTTTGATTTTCATAGAAAAAGAAATTTATTTCATACACCTTCTTATCTAAAAATCATTCAAATTTGAATACATGACCTTCCTTTTAAACATAAAAAAGTTGTCTTTACTCATGTAGAAACATAATTTACTTATTGCTATACACTTACTTATTATGCCCTCAAGTGTGGTCACATTGTTTCTAACTTCCATGGAAGTGTCACTTACATTTCTTAAAGTACTCCTAATAGTTATACAATAGTATAATTCTAATTGATATACTCAATTAATTAAAATAATTAGGGCTACAATAGTTAATAGAACAAATTGTTGATTATTGTTGGTTTGGAGGTTGGAAACCATAACCAGGATAAGGTTGTGGAGCACCAGGCGGCGGAGCTCCTGGTGCTGGCGCTCGAGCGTATGGGTATGGAGAAGGTGGATATTGTGCAGGAGGATAACCTTGTTGGTAAGCATGAGGAGGATATGCTGCTCCAGCAGGAGGGTAGCTTTGTGGGTTTTGGGGATAAGATGACTGAGGAGGGGGTGCAGTGGACACTGAAGGTGCAGGACTACCTGGCTGGGAGGAAGGATTGGAATAAGGCGGTTGTGTTGCTGGTGGATATGGAGATGGTTGACCGGCGGGAGGATATTGCTGGCCTGGTGGTGGATTCTGAGGAGGAGCCCCAGAGGCACCAGTGGATGGTGGTACATTGTTTCCATGAGAACTAGAATTATATGTTGGAGATTGTGCAGATGGTGATCCATACCCTGTGCTAGTTGGGTTTTGGGAAGAATAACTGCTGGGTGGAGGTTGCGGGGAACGGTTTGGCTGTGATATTGGCGTGGAGCTGTAGGCAGATGTAGGTGTAGTGTTTGGGAAAGGCTGGGACTGATAGGGTTGGGGCTGAGATGTAGTAGAATTATAAGAGCTGACACCTACATTGGGATAGTTTGGACCAGATTGTGGAGGAGGATATCCAGAATTGCCTGTATATGCTGGTTGACTAGAGCCACGCACAGGATAAGGTGAACCTGCAGCGGCAGGGCTTCCTGGTGGAGGAGCATAAGGTTGCTGATTTGAGGAAGGTGGGTATCCAGGTCCTGGGTGTGTTGATGGAGGATAATTACTGGGAGCTGTAGTGATGGGAGGGCCGTATGACGAATTTGGTGGATATCCTTGTGGCTGTTGTGTAGGGTTTGGTGGTCCATATCCTTGTCCTGGAGGGCCATAACCACCTTGTGGAGGATATACACCAGGGGCACCCTGGTACTGACCTTGATATTGATTTTGTGGGTAAGGTCTTTGGCCGTATGATTGTGTGGGTCTTGTGGGCGTAGTAGATACTCCTGTTGGTGGACGGTATGGTTGTTGTGGTGAGCCGGGGCCGTCAGCTCCACTGGTGGGTGGATTCAATTGTTGCACATTTCCAGATGCTAACTGATGAGGAGGCTGAAAATAATTTTATTGTTAAAATTATACATTTCAGAATTAAATGAATATAAAAGTTAATCCAACAAATAGACGAAAATAGTTTTTCTAAATCTTTATCATAACATAAATTTAAGTACAGCTATTATTGTTGTTGGTAAGAATGAGGTAACAATAATAATTATTATTATTCTGGATTGATGTATGTAATAGTTTGGTATCATTGATAGGTAATTCTTCTTTTTGGTACCATCTCAAATTACTGTGAACATAGGTTGGAAAAGCTGTTCTAGGAAACAAACATAATGACAAGGTCAATTCTTGTCCTACAAATGCAGATAATGCTGTATGCTGGTATCAAAATAAGTTATAACACCAATGCAAATGTTCATTAATATACTTATGCAGAATATTATTATTGATGAATATTATGCATAACCAGAATAGTTAACATGCTAGTGGAAATTAATTTAAGAATACATTATATACATAATTTCTAAATATAAGCTTATCCAGAAATAAGACAGTACAATTTTTTCTTAATCTAAGTACTTATAAGTTCCCAAAGTCATATTGACTTGTGGGAGACTTCGGCCGAGGCTAGTTACATACTCTACTGGCAAAGACATACTGCCAAGTGATTTAGCATTTCAGCATGATGTTGAATACAAACCAAAAGCAGTGTGGATTTTCAGCCTCCTACTAACAACATGCTTCCATATTAGATTGCATCATCACTTATCATCAGGTGAGATTGTAGTCAAGGGCTAACTTGAGAAGCATAAAAAATGCAGCATTTTACTCCCAAGTCTGTATATAGTTTATATAACCATGAGTAGTAGAGTAGATATTAATTGAATGAAATCTATCCTCGAGTGCTTGATGATAAGGTTACAGCGGAACAATTTGTGTAGCAGAGATTCATTATAATAAAATATACAGCAAACTTACTGGTAGTAGCAACTGGATATTTTGGTTTGCGTCCGCTACTGACGCCAGGTACACCAAATTCCTGTGTAAGACTTGCTGGTACTGATGACACTCCATTAGTTGGCCTTTAGCTTGGTATTCTTGAATTGTTTGTATCAAATGGGCATTCTCGTCCAACATCTTTTGTATTTGAGCTGGACTCAATGGAGGCCGGTTGCCCCGAGGTGCAAATGCAACTGACATTTTTTTATTTTAGATGCCAGCCTTTCTCTTTTATTTGTGCCCGAGTAAAAATTTTTCTTAAATCTACAAAATTCTGGAAAGCTGAAATTAATATCTGTATACTGTAAGTTTTTGGCAAACACTGGCAAAAATGCAAAAACCAATTTCGTTTTGGGCACAAACGTCAATTTGGGCACACGCACCACAGAAGTGAAATAAAGTGGACCACTGGGCATTGACCAGAGACCCAAGGACCCAATGACCACAAACATGTACTCTTTGACCCTTAGACCATATAAAAAACAGGACCTGCCTCGCTAACCGTTACCCCTCTGGCAAAGATCAAAAATCTATGATCTAACGCTTTTATAAAAACTGTTGCTACAGAATCGATGTTTCATTGTTGTAATCGTTTTCGACGTGTAAACAGCTCCCTAAAAATGCCGGTTTGTGTAGTTAAATGGCATAAAAAACGGCCAAAAACTTGCAGTTTAGTAAAAGATGGAATAACGTTTCATTTGAAAGTATTTAAACCTTAATTTTATCAATTAATTAATAAAAACAATTTATAAAAAGAATCGATTCTTTTGACGAAACAGTCAAACATCGATCTATAATCGAATATTCTATGTATTTGATCTGTGGATAGTCTAAGCAGTGCCAAAGTAAAAATATATACAAGCAGTAGTTTGACTTCATACTAAAGGTTAAAACGCTAGCTATACCTACGCACCTCGAACTCGGGGCGTGGGGTGCAGACAGTCGCGACTGTGCCGCAGTGACGAACGCACGCTGCTTTGACACCTATATATAATGGACCTGTGGCATTTTACGTCAAATTTGGTCAAGGATTTAATTTTTTAAAGAATAAACAAAATTTTTTGGTAACCTCTCTAACTTACAGTAAGCTACCTTAATGTAGCGAGATAGATATTTTTTTAGCCATTGCGTAAAGAGGTTAGACATATTTTACATGACAACATCAATTATGTCAGTTGTGACCAAATTATGTTTTGTTTTTTGTCGACGCAAAATGGTGATCGTTGTGGTTCCGGTGTAACGGTATTCGAAATATTACGGAAATGTTAACCTTGCTAATAAGCTTGTGAATCTCAAAATAAATTAAATATTATACAATGATGAAGTGTGCAGTTGTTGCCTGCACCAACAAAACCCAAACAAAACTAGCGGGAATTTCATTTCACAAGTAAGTACTAAAATCGATGTTTTTTTTAATTGTTGAGTATTTTTAAAGGTATTTTTTTTTAATTAGGCTAATTGACTAATTTAAAGCTTTACAATACGGGGTTTTTTTTGGGCAATCCTTTAAGTAATTGAATTATTTCACGACTTTTTGTTTTACCGTATACGTAGTGATGGGAAAGTATTGTATACAATATCGATGAATAGCGAACAATTGATTTATTTCGCTATATCATCGAAATAAGCGAAAACGTATAAATTAGTAAATTATTTTATGTTCTATAATTATATTTCGTATAACGTTGTATCAAACATTGTAAGTTTTGCAACTTCCGTAAATAAAATTTGTTAATGAATTACGATTTTTGTTTACTATTGCCTTTTATTATTAGGCTGGTGGTCTAGGACAACATCATATTCATCTGATAGTAATCGTTACACATTCAAGACATAAACACTGGCCAACGTTCGTCAGTGCCAATACAAAACATTGTATAGTTTAAATAATTTTTACTATACAATAGTACCCAGAGAGAGTCTTTACAAACTGCGTGCAACCGATTAAAAAAAACAAAAGTCACTCCTTGACATTAATTTGCATATAAAAACAATTACGTAAATTGATATAATAATCAATAAAAAATACTCCATTTTATTTTTTTAGTTTTTGAGAACAGTTTTTAAAATATTTAGAAACATATGACTCCATTTTTCTTGAATAATATTGAAAATTACTGATGCGACGGTTCGTATCGTACTGACAAGAGAAAGTATTCGTTTTTGAATTTCATATTCGTAGCGCGTACGACACCGTCATGTTCCGTACGCTCCATCTGTATATTATTGATAAATCTGTGTTAAATATAAAACACTTTAATGAGAAAATCAATTGTATGGAATTTTATATTATAATAATGTAAGACAGAATTTCAAATGTTTCATTTTAGTAAACATAATGTTTTGTATAATTTTACATCGAGTGCTTAATTATTATCGATAAAACAGCCCTACCTCAATTTACGTACCGCGCGGCTGTAGGTATTTATTTCAAAAATACGGCCGAGTTACAATACTGTTTGTATAAATTTTAACTGTGGCAATATGTTTGTTAGTCTGTGTAAAAATTACGCGTGTGTGTATTGCGAGTCAAATTTATAGTTGTGTGTAGTGTATGGACACAGAATATACTTAATGGTGTTAAATGTTTTCGATGTGTGAGTTTACCTCGTCCCCCTCAAAAAACGACAGACTTTTTTGTTGGTGAATTTGGGTGCGAAACAAGTCCATTCTTATTAATGGTCTAAGACCCGACGCGTGTTGGGCTACATGAGTATTACTATAATTTTTATTTATTAGTTATTATTAAAGATACGTATACGTACTCTTAAATACTCAGTGGCCAGCGATTTTACATCATAACAGACAGTAAGCGTGTAGGGGCTGACGCAGCGCTTAGTTTAACTGCCATGTAATGCGAGTGTACGGGAATTATATGAGTCAGCCCTTACCGAACCGGCTTGCGCATAAGACATATACAATAAAGTGAATTACTGTGAATATAAAAGGACTCTTATTTCTCACCCCGCCAAGTCAATCGAATAGGCTGATTATTATTGTGGATTACCAACAACATCCAACATTGGCATCCAACAATAGGGATCCAACAAGCGTACTTGAATTTCAACTATGTTCTACATCGTCATTTGGACTAGTGGTGTATAACCGAGGCACGATATAATAATACTGATTGGGATCTCGGGTAACATTAGAAAAACATTTTTGTCTTTTTTTCTTTTTCTCAATTGGTTTTTTCAACTATTTTAAAAGTAAGTAAGGGTTTTAATAAACTTCGATTTAAAAAAAAATATATCACAAATCTATATTTAAAATTGCCGCAGACTTTAGTTCAAAAATATTTCGTATGCGGAAATAATGTCGCTGCTATACCCAACGTTTTCGTATCTCCTTGGAGTATATATCCTTTGGCTCAGACCAATTATTGTATACAATAATTGGTCAAGTCAAGTCAAGATCCTTTGGTAATGTGTAATCTATTACTGTCTGTAATTTATTAATTATTACTATTGTGCTCCTCAGACGAATTAAAAAAATACGAATACGTTAATTGTTAAGTGTTAACAATCCTCTGAAGTCTGAAATTAGTACCTACAGATTGTAAAAAAAGTACAATTGTTGTAGTTGTAATAATTATTTATGTACGTCCATTGTACATCAGAATAAAAGTCATCTAATTCATAAGATTGTAAGCTATAAAATTGTAAACGTTTTCATAGTTCATACTTCATAAATAAAATGATTGTGATTGATAAACATTCCAAACTCAAAGGTCAAAGTCAAACTTTAGCAAAGAGACTGAAAACTTAAAAATAGTTTCTGTAACTTGTAAAACTTTATTGTTTGATTTGTAAAGTGCAAAGAATTGAAATTTCCCATACAATGGCTTTGCGAGGTATTAAAGTTATAGAAATGTTGGGACTAGCTCCAGGACCGTTCTGTGGGGCAATTTTATCTGATTTTGGGGCTTCAGTGACCGTCGTTCAAAAGGTATATCTTGTTATTGTACTATTACTTACTTGTACTATTATTTACTTAGGAATAAAGTTACCCATAACTTACAACTTGATTTTCAGATTGAATCTTCACCTGTTAATGTTTTATCTAATGGTAAAAGAACAATTTCATTAAATTTGAAATCTAAAGAGGGCATTGACATATTCAAGAAGTTATGTGCTGAATCTGATATATTGATAGATACTTTCAGACCAGGTGTATTGGAAAAATTGGGTCTTGGCCCTACTCCCCTTATAGAAAAGAATCCTAAACTTATATATGCAAGACTAACAGGTTATGGACAAGACGGGAATTACAAAGAGAAAGCAGGGCATGATATAAATTATATTGCCATGTCTGGTCTACTATCTATGCTTAGTAAGAACCAACAGCCACCACATCCACCTATTAATATTGTTGGAGATTTTGCTGGTGGTAGCCTTATGTGTTCTCTTGGCATTTTGTTAGCCCTGTTTGAAAGGGCCAAATCTGGAAAGGGGCAAGTGATTGATGCAAGCATGACTGAAGGAGCAGCTTATTTAGGAACATGGCTATTTAAGTCACAAAATTTACCTATATGGACTGGAGAGCCTGGAACAAATGCTTTGGATGGTGGACTGCCATGTTATGCTACTTATAAGACCAAGGATAATAAATTTATGGCTGTTGGTGCTCTGGAACCTCAATTTTACTCTAACTTTTTAAGAGGATTACAGCTATCTGAAGAGACACACTCTCAGATAGACATTGGATGTAAAAATGAAATTGAAGAAATATTTTCCACAAAGACCCAGCAGGAATGGTGTGACATTTTCAAGGATTTAGATGCTTGTGTCACACCTGTGCTTGATATAAAATCAGTTGATGATCATGAATGTAACTCCTCTCGTAAGTCTTTCTATAGAGACCATGATAACTTGGTTGTGCCTGAACCTGCACCTAGATTATCTTCCACTCCTGGAGTATCAAGTGGTAAACAAAAACCACCTAAACATGGACATCACACTATTGAAATACTACAAGAGTTAGGTTACAGCAAGGCTGAAATAAATGATTTTATTGAGAAGAGTGTGGTGTGTGCAAAAGCAAAGTCAAATTTGTAATGAGTCTAATCACTTTAATTTATAAAATGTTCATTTCATGTAATAATTTTGATATTTCTTATGAATCAAAAATCTTCTATTCAATCACTTCAATATATTATGAATATTGTTTTTCATATGTAATAATTTTGTAAGTATGTTCTGTGATATAAGTTTGTTTGTCAGCAATGGATGATTTTCTAAGAATTGAATAATTTTTAATATTTTGTAAAGATCAAAAGTAACATGATTCTTCTGTAAGGTGTAAGTGTTGAAGAGTATACATATATTTCCATTTAGATGATTTATTCTTTTTTGTGCAATGTGGACAAGGAACTTTATAAATATTTCAAAATCCATACCAAACACAGATTTCAGTATTAATTGACACTGTGATATAAAATCTGGAGTTTCTTTGAACTCACCAATTTCATTTTCTACAGAAATTAAATTATCTTCTAGTGATCTCCACACAAATTCCACATTACAAGAATTTATGAAATTATGATTTATAGAAATAGTGTCCAGTGAATTAAAAACTTGATGATGCCACCCTGATGGGACAAAAATACCATCCCCTGTTTCTTGGATAACCTCATAATACTTTACATCTTTATGTTTATTTGGATCAAACAGCAGTGGTAGATTTCCGAGAGAATCTTTTAATTTTGCCTCTTCACCAGGTGGAAGTACAATCCATTTCTTTCTGCCAAATACATTAACTGACCAACTGTATGATGAATAAACATCAGCATGGAAAGGTGTCCTGAAAGTATCAGTAGCTAATTAAGGAATGTATAAATATTGTAATATATAAGTGGAAGCATTTTTTATTCATGTTGATAATATATTGGGACCAGTGGGCTTAAAGTTAAATAAATTCTAACATTTTTATTGGTTTGTTTTACTACAGGGAATAGTAATATGTTATGATCTATGAGGAAAATACCAACCAACCAAATATCACCAAAAAAACCATTGTCTGGTGTATTTTTAAAACATTTTCCCAAGATATTTAAGAGAGTGAGTGCTGGTATTCAGCTTCTACTCTGGTTCAAATAAATTGTAGATTGCCTGATTACAATGCAGTCTTATAAGGCATATTGACTTATAAAGAGTACAGTTTGTTTATGCTTGTAAGTTGCTGTTAAATTTTTGGAGTTTACGGTGGAATCCTGATGACTCAATTTATAAATGTAAATATTTTAAACACAACGAAAATTGATTACTACAATAGCTTCATTATTTAACAAATTTCACAAGTAAATAGTTATTTAATAAATGTCAGAATAAACTAGCGGATGCCCGCGACTTCCTCCACGTTTAACTCTATGTAAACTTTCAACTACCCCTACCTTTTCCTAAATTTTCTTTGGAATTCTTACGGAGCCAGAGACCTTTCCAACATGCAAAACCGTGGAAATTGGTTTGTGCGTTCTGGAGTTATAGCGTCAGGATGGAAAACCTGACTTATTTTTATATAGTAGATTATTTATAACAAAATAATAATACCACGTATCTTTCGGTCCAATATAAACAAACATAAAGTCATCCTCTTTGTTATCTAAAGCATATTCGTTAAGCCAGTCTGATGCAAATATAATTGGCACATCATAGAAATTATAATTTGTAAGCCGTCTCAGGTGCCAATCTTTTAAGTACAAGAGTTTTTCTTTATTTTTGTTTCTTAAGTAACTCATATAATCTTTGACTTTCATATTACATTTGCATTGAGCATTGAAGTTTATTTCGTCGCAGTCTGCAACCGGTGCATCTAGCTCACCGTATTCCCGTGTAAAATATTCATAGTTGATTTCACCATTTTTGATCCAATCATTGGAACACTTCCAGTTATTTGAAACATTTTTGATGATGCACGGCAAGTTGTGTAACATATATTTGCTATAAAAATTTGCATATTCAATATCACAAAAATTTATGCAGTCAATTTGTATCTGCGAATAGTTTTCATACTGTATTTTTTCATCAGTGATAAAGATGTCAATGGGTATTTCTTTGCTCATAGTTTGGTTATTTCCTATTTTGAAAATCAATGTTAAACTTATTCTAATTGGTTGAAGCTCTAAAATAAAAGTGTAAGCGTTGTTTGTTTACAGAAATCTATTTGGCACAAATGGGCACATAGCCACATAGGTCAAAACAAATTGTGAATGTGAATCACAGATCACTATAGACATGTGAATTGTGAAACAAAACTGTATTATCCCCTCGTGTGTGTATCACGCTTGAGAAGATTGATTTTGAAACACCTGTGTGTGGATCAAGCTTCTAAAGATTGATTTCATACTCATATCATTTTGACCTTTTTTTTGTTGTTTTAACCTATTCTTGTCACACTCTAACTTATTTCACATGTAGTAAAAAGAACAAGGATGGCATATAATCACTCATAACCTGTACAAAACACGTCTGTGATTAGTACTGACAGTTTTTAAAACCGCGCTCTAGGAGCGCGGTCTACAGACGAGGATTTCAAAATCATATTTTTTTTTAATCTTTGTACATTAGGAGTGTTTTATTCTTTGGTAGAGTAAAATAATGTATAGAAAAAGTAAAAAACCAAAGACAATCTAGAAATAAAGGTAAAAATTTAAATTATAGCGCGTTTTGTGCGACAGTCGGGCAACTATCGCGCGTTCGGATTTCAAAATTTTATTGAAAATTACTTGTTTTTACTGCATTATTACATTTATTAATTAAAATTAGCTTGTTTAATAACAATTCCAACAAAAAAATATATTTAAATAGCTCCTATAGTACATTTTAATGTAATCGGGCGTTTTAAACACGCGTGACCTTGGAACGCTCGACTTTTAAAGATGGCTCCACAGATGGTGCACTTAGAAATCCGACGACACAGTGGAGAGGGTATGTGAGTTTGTTTTTTCAGCCACAGATTAATTACACAAACGTCAAGATTATTTGATACAATATAATACGTATTGTCACAGACTTGAGGCATATTATAAACCCAGAACATGGTCGTGGTCGAATCCATGCCATGGGAACTTAGAAGAACGTGAAATCTTTATGAAGCAGCGCCATCTACATTCTAGATTTAAGATTCCAGGATAGTAAATATAATTACAATGTCTAGAATGTTTTTAGAGATTAAACCCGTGTAAGTACGGAAAAAAAACCGAAAAAAAAGAATTATTTATCCTTTTAATTTTGACGCGTAATAGAAAGAATGTGTTTGTATTTCTAAAGCAAAGGGATTATTAAAGAAAAACAGTAAGTGTACATTAATTTCAACGAATTTTCACATAGTCATTTGGCCTAGTGGTGCATAACAAAGGTACAATATAATAATCCTGAGTTCGAGCCCGGGGGTAACAAAGGAAAACTTTTTGTCTTTTTTTTTTGTTTTTCTCAATTGGTTTCTTCAACTATTACAAAATCAAAAATGTCTCTCCTTTACAAAAAATATGCATTAATATTTTTATACTTTTTACTATACTAAAAATACCGTATCTAGTCACTAGATGGCGCTATCACATTCGTTCTGAAAAAAGTTCGAGTAGCCTATCTATTTCCAATAATACACTGTAATCTTTGGTCGAATCGAATCGAAAATCATACTGCGAAATCGGTAGATCCGTCCTCCACTACTAAAATCATCTTCGACTATTCTTTTTAATGGTCTAAGGAAATCATAGATTTACGAACCGGTACAAGTACCTAATCGTTATCTACTTTCTTGCGTCTTTAAGTCGCACTATACACATACTCAGACTTTATTGATAAATAGGATAAATCAAAACAACCATTCTATATCTGTGATTTGCTTTTTTAATTTTAATTTTTTAGTTTATCTGTGGATGGCGGTGCTTGGGGAGCTACGCCAGCCTATTTATTTCGTAAATTATACGATTGTTTAAGTATTCTTGTATTATTTTGATAATTTTCTTATTATTTCTTACTAAAAATCTCTTATGAATATGTTGTTCGACAACATTCGTCATGTATTTTAGTGACATTGTTGAATTCTGCCTTGTAAAATTTCTTGGCGGTAACAATATCATGATTAACAACAAATGCATTATGCTTAAAGAATAATTGTAAGCCAAGATTAAATAGAAGAATATTCATCCGAAAGCTTTCTTTTAAGTTACTTTGTGATAGTATCGAAAAGAGAGCGATACTCTCTCCGTCGATATGAATGATGTTCGGGATAAAGTTGTCGCTGGATCCTCATCGTGGGAGACCGCGCCGACACTGAGCGACTCGTCTCCAGAGATCCAGTCGTCGCCCGGCGGCAGCGCGGAGACCCCGCAGACACCGGGCGCGCCGGCCCCTCTAGCGCCACATCTCGCCGCTGAACTGCACCCTGATTTGCTGCAGCAAGGTTGGCGGAAGTACTGGTCGAGGCGAGAAAACAGGCCGTACTTTTGGAACAAAATATCGGGCGAGTCAATGTGGGAGTTGCCAGCGGTTAAAAGAGATTTTGATCCTATAACAGATCCACTGGGGATATGCCACACGGGGCCCCCAAATGCTGGCAACGTGACTCCCAGTGCGAGCAAACGACGCCCGTCAGAAGACAATGGCCCACCACCAAAGAAATTTGTGCTTGCAGGACCGTGGGACATTGAAGTACCCACAAATGTGGTGATTTACGAGCGACCTCCGACTATTTGCCCCCATCCGCACCCCGAGATTGAAGGATTTCGATTTATTTTAGCTAATAAATTGAGGCAGTGCTATCAGGAGCTTTGTCACACAAGGGAAAGCATAGATGCGCCAAAAGATTCCTTCAACAGGTGGTTAATGGAAAGAAAAGTGAACGATCAAGGTGGATCTGACCCACTCTTGCCCAGCCACTGCTTCCCGGAGATATCACAGTCCATGTATGAGGAAATAATGAATGACATACCAATTAAATTAACTCATCCAAAATTTACTGGAGATGCCAGAAAACAACTGTCAAGGTATGCCGAGGCAGCTAAAAAGATGATAGAGTCCAGGAATGCTTCGCCGGAGAGTCGTAAAGTAGTGAAGTGGAATGCGGAAGATACATTCCAATGGTTGCGGCGTACAGTTGGAGCCACATATGATGATTTTCAAGATCGACTTGCACACTTAAGAGTAAATATTCTTATCTTTGTACTGATCAGATTTAAATAGCACTATTTCATTGTCTATTTAAATTTATTTCTTCTTGTAAACAATTTTGATTTTGAAATCTTTATGTTAAAGGTAAATTGAGATGAATATCTTTAAATGAAGTATCTTTTTTCACAGCGACAATGTCAGCCACATTTGGCTGAAACTGCTAAAGCTTCTGTAGAAGGAATCTGCCTCAAGATCTACCATTTGTCAGCAGAATATGCTAGGAAAATAAGAGAAAAGCACAGCATACTCTTAAAAGAAAATGGAATACAGGTACATGGTAACATTTATAATTTATAATATACTAGCAGACGCCCGCGACTTCGTCCGCGTGAAACTCGGTGTAAACTTTCAACTACCTCTACCCTACCCCTACCCTACCCCTACCCTAAAAGTATATAAAATAAAAAAAAGTATCTTATATCCTTCTCCTGGCTCTAAACCCCTCCCCGCCAATTTTCAGCTAAATCGGTTCAGCCGTTCTTAAGTTATAAGTGGAGCAACTAACACGACTTTCTTATATTAGAATATAATCTATATATATATATATATATATATAGATTATATTCTAATTGGATTCTCATAGGAAATTAATAATAATAATAAATGAGAAATATACTTTTATTAATCAAGTAGGTACATAAATAGGCTAAACTTATTATAAAAATAAAATATAAGGAAATATCAATACAACTACAACTACAAAATTAAAATAAATTAAAATTAAAACTAATACCTAAAAATATTCAAAATTTGCCGCCCTTGGTAGGGTGCCCATCACACAGGCAGCATTCCCGCGTTGAATTGCGAATAATAATAATATATCAACCCATATTTGGCTCACCGTTTGAGACACATGATATATAATTTTTTATAATGCACACAACTAAAAAGTTGGAGGTGCATGCCCCAGACCGGATTCAAACCCACACCTGGAATCAGAGGCAGAAGTCATATCCACTGGGCTATCAAGGCTCTCCAAGAAAGTAATAGCTGTTAGTAAATTAAGCTAATGAAAATAGAATTTATATGTGCTACATTCCCTCTACAAGTTTTTGATCATAATGAATGAAATTAAAAAAAAGGAAAAAATGCCATCCTTTTTAAATTTGATATACCCATTTCCCTCCAACTAGTCTGAAAATACTGTCTTTGGAGTGGGTACAACAATAGCCCAGCAGGTGCGGATGGAACCATGCCCCCTATCAATGACATCATTAACTCTTAACCAGGCATGTGTAATCTCACAGGCACAGCATGGTGCACACTTTCCTCGATTTGTCACTTCCCCCTGCTTCTCAGTAGCTTCTGTTATAGTACTAAAATGACAGCAGAAGAACGTTGACGTGTCATTGGTTGCTTTACTGGTATTAGTAATACGAACATGAAAAAATGATGTGTCAGAATTTTTATTTAATTCTATTAATGCAAATTGGCAGACATAACACATGTGGAGAATTAAAAAAATTCTCTGGTATGCAAGTCTCCTTGCGATGTTTTTCCTCCGAGACAAGTGATATTTAATTTCTCCAAATGCACATAACTGAAAAGTTGGAGATGTATGACCAGATTGTAATCCATACCCTCAGAATTGATGGCTGGTGTAACATCACATCTCTCCCTACTCTGTAGAGCTATAGAGGCTTGTGTCGCAGGAGCTGCCGGCGCCGCTGCAGCAGGCCGCGCTGCGCAAGGTGTGGTGCTACCCGGTGCAGTTCGCGCTGCCTGCGCCGCGGCCGCCGCTCGTGGAGCACTTCCTGGACCGCGACCAGGCGCTGCTGCGGTACCTGGGCGAGACGCAGGTGCTCAACGCCACCTACCTGCAGAAACTTGTAAGTTCCAGTCGGATATGTCATTGAGAGGAATTCCCTCTTTGGAAAGGATGGTGGCAAAAATTAAACTTGTTATTTGTTTAGTTGTCATCATTTCACAATACTGTATATATTTCTTGGGGTTGGGTGTACAACTTTATAACAAGATCCATTATGCAGTTTTGGAGCTACCAATGCATTTTAAGTAATGTATTAAATGAATGAATAACTAGTTTTAGCAGAAGCTTCAGAAGTGGATTTAAAAAATAAGAAAACCAATGTCAAACAAAGGTTTGACGCCATTCACAATATTTGTCACGACAACTTAATTAACAAATCAAACTGCAACCAAAATAAGACCCTAGAATGGAAGAGAATGACCTTGAGTGGAGTCACGCACTAACGCTGTGTGTAGGGTTAAAAACGTCTTTGACAGTTATCAAATACTCCCCTTTTCCACTCAAGTCACTCTCCCGCCTATCCCAAGTAACCCTTAAAGAATTACACAACAAGAAATGTGGACGACTCGAACGCAACGAGCATACTGAAGCCGTTGCTTTCTTCTCTCGGGCCCGTTAGGGCCCGGGTGGAGTCGCGACCAAGGCATAGCCTTCTGCGCGAGGGGTCGTTCGCCAGCCATGAAAATGGCTGCGTCTTTGGATTGGCTCTTTGTAGAGCCGTTTTGAGTAGAGCTGATAGGCTCCGGGAAGAGAGGGGTCTTTCGACACCCTCTCAGGGTGTTTTTTTCTCGCTTGTGGGAGGCCCCGGGAGGGTGTGTGTGGAATTTAAAAACCACTAATTGGTAGAAAGGGGAGAATACTTAAGCCGACCGTACGACGAGCGTCTTATATCGCAAGTCGTTCCCGCCAACCGATCGCTACTCCTCTCTAGGTCCGTACTCTTTACGGAAACAAGTCACGTCACCTAGTGTCGGCACGAGCCAACACGAGATCGAGCGACGTCATTTTCGTCTCGTAATACCATTTCCTACACTAAATAATAGAAGAACTCCTTAATGACAAAGATGCATTGGATCGGCTTTCACCGGAAGTATAAGTAAGAGACTTTGTAATGAATTTAACAATTGTAAATATTTTTTTTCAATTTTTAATAATGTTTTGTTGTTTTAATAAAAAACCTGGGTTTGATGGGGTATAACTTCTGTTATATAATGTTAAGGCCCCAGTGGTTTCACAAGTGCTGAGCTATCAACACTGACGAGTCTAACCTGACTGTGGCAGGAGCACCTGTACCGCTACAGCTGCTTCGACGACAAGAAGTTCGAGCAGTTCCTGTCGCGCGTGTGGTGCGTGCTGCGGCGGTACGCGGCGTGGGCGGGCGTGGCGCACGCGGCGCCGGGGGACGCGCACCTGGCGCAGATGGCGCTGCCGGTGCCCGTGCTGGAGTGCCTGCAGCGCTGCTTCGGCGTCAGCTTCGAGTGCTTCGCCAGCCCGCTCGACTGCTACTTCCGCCAGTACTGCTCCGCCTTCGCCGACACGGACTCCTACTTCGGCTCGCGGGGGTAATCTCACTGTGTCTTTGGTTTTGCAAGCTATCAGTTAGATTGTATGCACCTGGTGGGCTACGTACCAGCTAAACTTCCCAATGAAAAAATTGGTTATTTTGTAACATATTTTCTTTTCATATTATTTTTATCATTGTAGCAAAATAGAAAAACGTATCGAATTTTAGTGTGATAAACTAACAGTATTGCCTTTTAAAAACATATCATAATTTTTGTATGCTTTTTGTGCAACTCTTAAAAGGCTAAGACACCGCGCACCGCTAGATGTCATGAAAGAGACAATAAATTATATTATATTTGGGGCAAATCACTGGATTTTGCACCTAAAACGCTTTAATATAAATTCTTAAAATCCAGCTGAATGTTTCACAACAGATTACAGGAATAATAAAAGAATAAAAAAAAATTAAAAAAATTGCAGATAACATCCACGAAATACTGATTCACTCGGCATTGTTTCCTCAGGAGATGTTGACTTTAGAATCATTGATCTATTAAAAAGTGGATGCACAATCAGAGCCCCAAAAAACGTCCCCACTCAATGGGTGCCAAACACAACTTCTTAGCTTTATGATTTTAAACTTATTTATACAGGTACATGCCATGATTAAACTTCTTGGCACTCAATTCAAGTAGTCGCATTTGCAAATTCAACAATAAACTCAATCCTTAAGGTTGTATTTGCTCTGAATTTGGGATTTTATTGAATATTGGACTATATTTAAAGGCCTTTAGGTATCATTTTCTTTACCAATAATTCTAAAACTGTCAAAGTAAAACTGGCCAGATGTTAAGTGAAATTTTCTACATGATTGTGCATCCTTTTACTGAAAGAGGTCAATGGCTTAAGTGTAAGATAATAATAATAATGAAACTTTTTGGGTCAAAGCCTCTCAACCTGGGGTTACAATGTCTAAAAAAATATTTATTTCTCTACATTGTAGTATTTGCTCAATATAAGCCTCACTATACAATCGTTTAACTGTAAAGTTAACTCAATACTTAATAGTTACTTTACACAATACTCAATAGTTAGTTATACACAATACTTAGTTACTCAGTAGTTTAATTGTAAAGTGACCATACCAAGAATACATCAATAACAACCCATACTCTGATCACTGTTGAGCTCGGGTCATCTCTTAGAATTCTCATTCTGAGAGGAGACTTGCGGTTTAGCTATTTTTTTTTTTTATTCTTTACAAGTTAGCCCTTTAGCGCAATATTAAATCAAGGCTATTAAAGCTATTAAAGTAAAATTGACCAGTTTTTTAGTGAAATTTTCTACATGATTGTGCGTCCTCTTATTATAAGAGGTCAATGTTTAGAATAGACAATCTGTCGAGCTATCCATCAAGACAGTGAGGTGGTGCGGTCCGCAGGCCGTTCCTGGAGCTGCGGCCGGTGGCGGGGTCGCTGGTGGCGCACCCGCCGTACTGCGAGGAGCTGCTGGCGGCGGCGCTGCGGCACATGGAGCGCCTGCTGCAGGACTCCGCCGAGCCGCTCAGCTTCGTGGTGGTGCTGCCCGAGTGGGCCGACCGCCACGCGCACGCGCTGCACAAGCTGCAGGCCAGCCACTTCAAGAGGAAACAGGTAGTGTAGGCCTGACGTACGACCCCACCACCCCACCACCCCACCCACCAATATAACGTCGACCCAGGTATACCCCTGTATTATAAAGATATGGATTTTACCCGACTGCGACGAAGACGAAAGGAAGGGTAATGATTTTGGCGGTCTATGTATGTATGTTCCACCGTAGCGACTAAACTACTGAATCGATTTTAATGAATGAGGTGTCAAAAGATTATAATACAAATTAAGACATAAAAAACGCCTTAATTATACTGTTTAAGTTAAAATATATCTTTAAAATGGAATAGTAAAGGTCGCGCGTGCTAGTCGAACATATCAGAATGCGACGATATTCCACGGCTAGTGTAGGACCTATTAGGAAACGGAAAAGTATTATATGAAAATAAAGTTTAAAACCATAAACCCGACTATGTAAAAAGGGTCTTAAAAGAGCAAAACAAGAAACCACGTTTCTAAAGTGACCATTTTTGGACCCATGCATTATTTATTTTGATTTGAATATTTTTGTGTTTTGTGTGTTTTTTAAGTAATCGGGCTATAGTTTTTAAACTTTATTTTTATTTAATTAAGTTTTCTATGTACTACACGAAACTAATATTGTTTATATTAAATTAGATATGAATCAACTACCGTATTATGTTCCAGGTTGTGATACCAGCGTTCGAACACGAGTACCGCCACGGCTTCCAGCATGTCCTTCCAAAGTGAGAATTTCTTTATTTTTCATAAATATATATATATATATTAAACCATTGTTCATGTTGGTATTTATACAGCAAACGGGCAATTTAGACCACACGGAAAACATTACTATGTCCGAGGATCTAGTGTTATGTTAACTGTATGTTATTTGTATATAACATGCTTGTGAATAATATTTCTATATAATAAAGAATTTTGAAAAACAAAAACAAAACAAACTATGTCCGAGGATAATACTCTTCATTGCAATACACATTCACAGGCAAAAGTGTGTCTAAAGGTATTTAAAGCATGCTGAGCGATCACAACTGGATGCATGACGGCTCTACCAGAGCGGGGGGGGGGGGGGGGCAGCTGCCCCCTGCCTAACATGCGACATTCATTCATTTGTGAGGAGAAATAGTCAAATGTCTACCAATAATAACGCTATGAGACTATTCCAACGCTATTCGTCGATCAAGTTAAAATCGTTCGATCGTCCAGCCATTCCTTAATCCTACATCCTGTAGTAACAAGTCCGGGACTCTGCTCGGAGTTTTTCTCTCTACCCGGTGCCTGTCTGTATCACCTGCACGGTGCTGGGTTCATCCAAATGGACTCCATGGCTCTGTTACCAAAGATCAAGAATCAACGATCTAACGCGTACTGTTGCTATAGAATCGATGTTTCATTGTTGTAATCGTTTTCGTCGTGTAAAGAGCTCCCTAAAATGGCCGGTTTGTATAGTAGAATGGCATAAAAAAACGGCCAAAAACTTGTAGTTTAGTAAAAGATGGAGTAAGACTTTTGTAAGTATTTCTACCATAATTTTATCAAATTTGTAATAAAAACGATTTCTAAAAAGAATTGATTCTTTTGACGGAACAGCAAAAAATCGGTCAAGTAATGGAACTTCTTATATATGTATAATTATTATGTGGATAGTCTAAGCGATATGTTGGTTAGTCTGTGTAAAAATTACGCGTGTGTGTATTGCGAGTCAATTATGTAGTTGTGTGTAGTGTATGGACACAGAATATACTTAATGGTGTTAAATGTTTTCGATGTGTGAGTTTACCTCGTCCCCCTCAAGAAACGACAGACTTTTTTGTTGGTGAATTTGGGTGCGAAACAGGTCCATTTTTTTATTGGTCTCAGAGCGAGGAAGGCTATAGGCTATACATTATCCCTATAGCTATTCCTACGCGAACGGGAACCACACGGGTGAAACCGAGCGGTGTCAGCTAGTCAATAATAAATAGTGTCGATTTTCCGTGTTTAGGAACGAGGTGTACTTCCGCTGGGGCGGCGGCACGGTGGTGGTGTGGCTGCAGAACGCGGCCGGCTTCGCGCGCTGGGGGCCCACCGACGAGCGTGTGGAGGCGCTGCTGGACGCGTGGCGCCCGCGCGCCAAGCTGCGCACGCCGCCGCCCGCGCCAGCGCCCGCCGCCGCGCCCGCGCCCGCGCCGCCCGACGACGCGCACGCGCCCGCCGACAAGCGCAGCTAACTCCGTGCTGTGACGTCACAGTGTGTCTTCAGATACTGGTAACACTTATTAATGCGGTCCTCACACATTACCACATACACTGTGCTAATATCACCGTCTGTAAGCCGCCCCGACATTTATTAGTCCAATACAAGAAACCCCTTAACAATATTAAAATTGACTTCAAGCTAATGCACACGCTAGCAAAAAAGGAAATTTAATTTTTGTCAAAATTTAAACATCCTGTTTAATTCTGTTTCGTAAGTCATTGTACTTTGACCTAGTTTTGCCTCAAATGGACCGGATAGCGGCATCGCGGCGAATAGGTAGGTGTTTGAAAATACTGGATGTTTTAAAATAATCGGTTTTTGAAAGTTTGTTACAATCATAATTTCTTGGCCTTGCCCAAGTCAAACTGTGTTGTGTTGTTTACGAAATTAACATTATCAATATTATAATTTTTCATTCGGATCAAAAATAATAATTTTTCATATAATTTAATCTAATGTGAATGAAAAAAATAATTGAATTAACTTACATGTTTCGCAACATTTTCTTAATTTGCTTCTGTCCACATACCATCTCAAGGGCCACTACATTTATATTGATTCTATACTGTCCCCAAGTCTCAAACGCCCTGTGAGGGCGTTGTTGTCTATGTCGAGAACCATAAACGACCACATAGACCATAGACCAAGTTGAGAGATAGGTCATGTTAAGAACAACGTGACCTGTATTAGTTAGATAGCTAGTTAGCTATATAGCTAATTAGTCTAAACTCGAAACATTAAACCTGCCTAAGGTGCCGCCCCTGTAACCAAGTGGCACGTCGATTCTCTTTCTACGATCGCAAACGCTTCGTAAACTAGAAAAATGTATGGGAATGGCAAATCTTGTTCGCGTAACCTGTCGATAGCAAATGTCATTCCCATACATTTTTCTAGTTTTCGAAGCGTTAGCGATCGTAGTAAGAGAATCGACGTGCCACATGGCTACAGGGAGTATCCCGCGACGTAGCGATGGTTTCTATCAATCCATTTAGTTATCTATTTTCAAAATTATTTTTAACTTGAAAAATGTTTGTTAGAAAAATTATAATTTTGTTTACAATTGCTGAAACATTGCTGCAACTTAATTATAAATACATATGTTTATTTATACAAAATTCACGTCATGAATTTACACATCATGAATACTTTCATGACGTGAATTTGTAGAAACAAATGTTGAAATGATTTATTTCTTTTATTTATAATACATAGATTTACGTTAAATTATATATGGTTGGCAATTTGGAAGGGTACTTGTTACCTGTTAACGATATTATTTCTGCTGTCTATTTGAGCGAGTAGTTCAAGTACTGTAACTACCTACATTTACAAAGTATCTATAAGTACATATTTTAATTTATTTTTCAATGTTTTATAAGAATATTTTATTTTATGTGTCAGCGTGGATGGGATGAGATGGTTAAATGTTAGTAAAACTTAATGAGAGAAAAAATAGCACTCCCATAATAGCGACTGTAGGCCCTATGGTCATTATAATAGGAGAGCCCGGGATGCTAAAGTTGCAGTTACTACAGCGTCATTGGAATCGATTAGATTTGGTAGATTAGATGATAGAAAGAATAAATGGTTATATACTTTTTTCGCGTTCAGCGGTGGGGAAAAAAAACTACAGACTTTAAAGACTGTTTTTATTACTTTGGCTTACTGAAATCATCAGAAAACATTATTCAGTAGATTATTTTATTCAAAATAAGTAAAAAATTAACCGATATCGTGGCGCGATAACAAAAATATAAGGGTTTTATTTTGTAACTTTGGAACCCTCCCATTCCATTACGTTACGCTCAAATCGTTAGGTTTTCGAAATGAACACCTTTTAGCTATCAACTCACCTACCTTAACCTAATCTGACGTGCTGGTTTAGTATTTCTGACGTCAGTTTTTTTTTGGTTGCCCTAAATGCATGCACCAATATTAAGGGTTACTTGTTGGAGATACTGAACAACGTGCAAGCTATACTTCCTTATGTTTATCTGCTGCGCTCGAGTAACTACAAAAATCTCCTCTTCGGCTCCCCTACTATTATGCACCAGCCAATCTACTCATCGATTCAATACCTGTGAGTCTTAATGTTTAATTTTTTTTTTCTGTTATATGTTTGGAGACTCTTCATAGCGTTGGTTTAAACCATAGATATCTTATAACAGGGTAATGGTAGTGGCGTGCATGGTGTTTTCGATTAGGGTAAGCACTAAGCTATAAAAATAATAATAGTCTTTATTCAGACAATTTAGTACATATTTTATATAGTTTCTAATTCTAAGGTGACACCAGCAACTTTGTCTGTTTCCCCAACTTTGGCAAAGGCCTCCTCCATTTAGGTCGGTTCAATGCCTTCCTTGTCCACGCCTCCCCTCCTTCCTTGTCCACATCCTTAATTTCGTCCTCCCATCTTCGGAAGTGTCTGCCTCGATTCCTTTTGCTGTTTCTTGGGTAGCAATATACATTATTTTTTTTTCATTTCTCAGTACCTTTTATTATATGGCCTGTCCATTTCCATTTAAGATTCCTTATCCTTGTTGTGAAATCCTCTATTTTAGTACGTTTTCTTATAGTCATATTGTTTATTCTGTCTGATCTTCTTATATTTGGCATTCTTCTCTCCATTGCACTAAGCAATACAAAATATTAAATATTTTAGGGTTGGCGTGCACGTTATAGATGCATAAACGCAGTCCATACCCTGAGGATTCATTAGCTTCCTGTATTGGAGCAGGAATTTTCCATTTTGTACAATTTTTACCTATAGTGAATACCCTAGCTAAAAACCTTGTGCACCCCACTGTGATTGCATAAATATTGGACGCCACTCTAATAGGTATCGATCGATCGAATGGGACACATATTTAATACAATTGCCACATTCATTTGTCTCATCACTACAAAGACAAACAGTTGGCATAAACTTGAAACAGCGCAGTTCAACAATCATGTACGCCAGTTTGAAGTTACATCGCCTGTTCGATCGCGACCTGTCAGAAACGCAATCTCTGAGCGGCCGGACTCAACTCAACATTTCTGTTGCCTTGTTTTTAAAATCTCTATGGTCTATAACAAACGCCTCTCGCTCTCGCTGGCATGCTATCAAGGAAGGAGATTTCTATGAAATCGTAACTGTCCTGAAAAAGTAATTTGTGTATTTTATTTTCAATAAAATGTGTTTGTTTAACACAATGTATGTATAATTAATTATTATAAGACGTTTTGTAACATTGCAAAGAATATAATAATTATGAATGTAATATTAAAATACTAGATAGCTATAATACAGAGAAATATTGTAAACGTGTTAGTTAATGTGCAAGTGTATATAAAATCAATTTAGAGGCCGAATGTGCACACAACGCAATGTGTACAGGAGTAAAGTGGTTTTAAGGTAGCATGGGTACGGTGACAGTTGCCTTATGAAGTCCATAATACGTACTATTATCGCGAAACGCGGCCAACTTTCAAGAGCGAAACGTACTGTTACCCGCACCATGCTATCTGTAAAACACTTTAGTAGTGGAGGGGCTATTCGGGCCATTACTTACTTATTTCAGCCTCGCGCTCCGAAAACATGGAAAAGGGGGAAGATGTGGCCGACATTTTGTTTATTAAAAGGGAAAATTGTGTTATGAAACCCATCTAAATCTTTGGGTTTGAGCACAAAGTGATTTTGATGAAACGTTATCAAAATGTAGATATTGTTTGATAACGACGTGAGTACTGATTTATAAAGGAACCGACACACCATGCGGACGCATTAGTGAAAAAAGAACAAAATGGCGGCTGGCCATAGACACAAAAATCTTCGAATTATAGTTTTTTTTCCGTGAAAAAGGCGTGAGGCATTTTAGACTCCCGAAAATACTTTTACACGAATATAAATCAGCACTTGTTGCTTTGATTATCCGCCAAAAGATCATATTTTTATATTTAATCTTACAACATCAAAAAAAATATTAGTTTGTCAAAAATCCCATCGAATTACGTATTTGATAGGATTTTTGATTTTGTCCCTCCATTGATTTAGAACTCAAAACGCGACTGTAATACAATCCTCGATATATTTATTAAATTACAGCAAATATCACTCGGAATGGTACAGTAAGTTTGGTTTCTAACCCCATATCTCAGAATGTCGGTTTTGAAAGTTATGGTGGTGGGAAGTTATGGAGCCCAAAAAAGAGTGATTATTATCAGGTACCTAGGTAACCAGAAAATAAACACTTTTTTTGGGCTCCATATAACCTAAATTGTGCCTATAAAATGTATGTAAATATAAAATGATTGCAATTTATATTTATCTATTTGATTTGTTTTTTTAAATAACTGCTTTGTTACACTTTATCATAAATACATATAATTATACTGGATTTCTTAATGGTTTTTGAGAGAATTATTTTTATCAAAACATTACACGTCATTAATTTTATGACGTGAATTTTGTAAAAATACTTGTAGGAATGATTAATTTCTTTAAAGCGATTGCTAGATGGGTTCTGTTTATTTGAAACGAATTATTTATATTGAAAGTTACTATGTATTTAATATATTATTTTATTTTAAAAATATCCAAGAGCGCTGTTGTGATACAAAGTCTTTAGTATTTAGTTATCTATCTACTTATATACATAAATTGAAATCAAATAATTGTATGCGCTGAACATTGACCTCTTATAATAAAAGGACGCACAATCATATAGAAAATTTCACTTAAAACAGGCCAATTTTGCTTTGACAGTTTTAGAGTTAAAGACAATAATACCTAAAGGCCTTTAAATATAGTCCAATATTCAATAAAATCCCAAATTCAGAGCAAATTCAACCTTAACGCTTGAATTTAAGGTTGTATTTGCAAATGCGATTACTTGAATTGAGTACCAAGAAGTTGTGCTTAGCACTCATTGAGCGGGGACGTTTTTTGGTCGCTGATTGTGCATCCACTTTTTAATAGGAGATCGATGGTGCTGAAGTGCTAGGTCCATCCAGATGGTTTTGGTTACTTTTGCGACAGTTACAATTTTCAAAAACATATTTAAATGACAATTTCTAATTAAATATCATGTTGACATAGTAAGTGCGTGATTGCGATGTAGAATTGTACATAAATGGTGCGCGTAATGTAAATAGATTTTGAAAAAAAAATTTGGTTATTTACTTAATGTAAGTTCTTTTTAAGAATCCCTTTATACTGTTGTATAGTTCGATAAAGATTATATTTTGATTGTTTAATTATTATATTTTTCTGAAAAAAGCAATGTTTTTTATTTCTAAAATTATCTCCCGAAGTTTTAGGTTTTTGGTTTTTGAAAAGTGAAGAGTTAGAGTTAAGAGGCATCTTCTAGGCATGCGCGTCATATCTTCGATTACTAATACCAGCACTAGAGAAAATCTTTTGATGTGAAACCGATTTCTGGCGTATATCGCTATATGATGGTATATCCACTCATCTGTTAAGTCAATTTACGAAATAATGTCGATTTTTCACATCTGCCAGGCGTCCCGTGACGGCTCTTTTTTTTTATAAAACATTGGTGTTTCCTCGCAAATGTGTTATTAAACGTCGTATGACATACGTGCGCTTTGATAATTACAGCCTCTGCTTTCTTACCATAGCTCTCGCCTTTGGCTCGAGCTGCAATATCGCCTCGACTGTAATTTTCAACTTACCGCACTTATATCATAAGTATACCGACGTCGTTTAGCCCTCTTCTATCTGGCCTTATCGCAAAATCCGTTCTTAGTGGATATTTACTAACTATAAACTACCTTCCTTCCTGCCGAATTTCAGCTTTGTACATGAAGCGGTTTTTGAGATTTTGTGATGAACCTTTCGCATTTATATATTAAGATTTACCAAGTTTTGTTAATTCTTTTATTTCTTTTACCATGTTCATGCTATTAGAAAAAGTATTGTATGCAACTGCACGTAATTAGCCATTGTAGCACTCGCGCTACAATGGTCCTCATTACATGACAGTGGCAGAACTATTTTCTTAGATTCACAATAGGATCTGGTGTGTAGATAGAGTTGTAGTAAGTATTTACCTACTAACAAAAAAAAAACAATTTTTGTTAATTAAAATTTTATTGAATGATTTTTTTATAGTTAGGACAATAATAAGACGCCCGTGCGAAACGGATTTTAGTGACAAATTTAACAATGTCCTACAACCACCTTTTGTTTACTATGCTATTATAGACACAAGTCGGTAAAACAATAAATCTATTAAATACAAGTACCTATACTTATTTACGCTACACAAATATTTTTGCTATTTTTTTTTATATATATTCTTCAAGATATTTAATAAAAAAAATCACTTATTGACACATGAAACAATCGTATCCGGTAATCTATCAAGGCTTGCACACTTCACGAGGGGCCGCGTCTCAACGCATTACGTTCGAAAATTGTCCTATAAACTTTTACGTGAATCACAAAAATAATTTTAGCAATGAGTTGAGCCCGTCTTGAATTGCGCAGGCCTAACACTTCAACAAGGGTGCGTTCAATAGGGTAGTTGACTCCTATCTTAATATAATCAATATTAATTTCATGTAGTACATAATATCACGTATTATTTTCAAATTTCCTAAACGTCAAAAACGCTGTCGTCCATTTTGTGACGTCACTAACACCCTTGATGTACTAAACGTAGAACTAATTGTTAACTAATATTTTTGTCAAACGCTCCATTTGTATGGGATTTATTGTAGTGACGTCATGAAACAGTTGAATATAGACTGTCATGGCCGACAGGCGTTTTGGTTCGTATTGTCAAAAACATATATAAAAACTTATATTTTCATGTAATCGTCGTAAACGTAAACGTCCCAAAAAATTAACTATTTAAGACCATTTAAAAAAAGTGTCAACTAGCCTATTTAGCCATCGTTTCGTTTTATTTGAATAGGGCACCGGTTTATGGAAATTAGTATGGTGGCATAACCTAAATCGATGTCACGATGTATCGATGGTGATTGGCACAGCCACGGCCGAAGCCTACCTACCAGAGCAGATCAATGAATATAAAATGAAGCTGGGAATCGAACCCAAGCACCTGTTGTAAAGCACAACCACAACAGTGTATATAGTGGTGTATTATTGTGGCTAGAATGCACCCTAAGTTGAAGCCATCTTGAGAAAATTACTTGAGATTGTTACATCAATGTTATAAGGAAAAACGTGGAAATCTCGAATTATCATACAATTATCTATTGTTAAACTTGATTCATATATACGAAGAATAGGGTTGCCATTCTATCGCGAAATTAATTGTTTTACTTTACAATGAAGGTTATTATTTTGAAAATAATATTTATGCAGTTAAAATCATAAAGTCAATTATTATTAATAGTTCAGACGAAAAGAAGGTAGCAACAATATTTTTTCAATATTTTATTGTATTGTCAATAGTTTCTACTTTTTGTGGAAAACTCCAAAAATGAAAAATAATTAGAAAATTATAGTAAAACTGTCATTTTATAATTTTTCAATTATTTTCATATAGATATAAAAAAATCACCTTCAGTGTACTTTTTTTGTCCCATAGAAATACAGGATGTTTATAAATTGAAATGAAAAGCAAATTTTTTAACTATTTTACTATGGCAACCCTGAAAGAACACGTGAAAGTGTATGGGAATTGCATATTAGATGCTATGTTTTTGCGCTGTTTTTTTTTTCAATTACATAAATACTCAAGTTGTAAACATCCTGCTATGCTATAAGGTAAAATACAATCAAAAGATTAGTTTTTCAGAAATCTTAAACTTTAACATTTCGTTTTCAACAATGTGAGTTAATAGTTATAAACCAACTTGAACTCAGTGAGATGTTATTTCCAGCCTGGAGATAATGACATTTTGTATCTGCTGGGGTTATTAACTAACTTAGCCTTTTAAAAAAAAGTTAACAAAGCCTATTTACGTTTTCTATGGAAAACTATGCAATGGCTTTTATTTAGTGAAAATGACGAAGTTAGCATATAGTCTGATCAGTGCTATAAAAACTTGAATCCTACACCACAAAGACCAATTCTTGTAGTAATATTGTTAAAAAAACATGACATTAGTGAATTCCAAAAATGTAGTCTTTGTCATTTGACCATAAGCAAGAAAGTGACATGAACAACAGTCTTAAGACTATCAAAAACTTTAGACGAGGTGAAATCGGCCCTTATAATTAAAAAAATACGACATAATATTATACTCTAGGTATAACACCTCACTATTGAGCTGTACAAAATCACTTATATCTTAGATATCTAAAAAAAATTTTGTGCAGAGATCCTTCAATATAAAGTTTTGTTTGCATAGATTAAATATTTTAAAAAATAAAAAACATCTTCCTATGTACCTACAGAAGTTATTTCTATCATAATACTAAGTCAGTTATTGAACAGAAAGGGATAAGGCGGAACAAACAATACCAATTACATTTTATGAACAATTTAAAATGATATGATCTGTTCGTCATAGACTAATTTTGAAGAAACACATTGTATAAATAGTCTCTTTTCAAAATGACATTTTTTTTTTATTCTTTTAAACATTTTGTGACGAATATATTAAACTAATTTTATAATTGTCAAGTAATTAATATTTAATAAAGATATATAACTTTCCAGTACCTCAAAAATATAATATTAATGATAATACATATAACAATAGAGTGACGCTTTTTCACACTTATTTATTTATATTAATTTATTTTGTATTTGCCTTTTGTTAATAATCTATTTATTTTTATAAACATTAATATATACAGGCATATTTTTAATGTTGAATATAGCTTCTATTGTGTTAATATTGTTCAAAAGTGAGTTGAGAAAAGTGAAATAATGTTTTCCTTAAATCTATGACAAAAACATATATATGAATATTTAATGTAAAGAGTACCTACAGAAACACCATAACGAAAAAGACATTAACATTAATGTTGGTCATTAGACATTAAACAAATATTATCTAGACTGACCGTCGCTTCTGTTAACACTACAATAATCTTAAGACATTTTTTTTTTCTTTTTTTGTGTTATGTTATTCTTGATTAATTACGTGTTGCATCTATAATCTATAATAGCAATATAAGAAAAATATTAATGAAATTATATTGAAAAATAAGAGAAATAAAAAATAATCTTCAGTTATACTCCTCATCTTCGTCCATAGCAAAGTCCACGCCAGAGTCAGCACACACAGGGCTGAAACAAATTTATTTGATAAACATCAATGCTTTGTCTGTTGTCGTGGTCTAATCATTATGGCTGTGTGGCTACCACAGAGTTAATAAAAACACATGTTAGCATACATCTTCATATAGAGTCCACGGACCCAGCCCCCTGCTCTCCATTACCAAAGTGTTAGCTCTAGAATTTTCTATGTTCTGTGACAAAACTTCGTCACTGACGAGTGACGAATGCCGAAGTTCTTCGACGCGTCAATCAGAAGCGTGAACTTTTGCAGACCGTCAAGACGAGAAAAGTCGCGTATCTAGGGCACCTGCTACGACACGAGAGATACGAGCTTCTACAGCTCATCTTGATGGGAAAGGTTGCTGGTAGAAGAGGCGTTGGTCGCAGAAAGAAGTCTTGGCTGAGAAACATCAGAGAGTGGACCGGGATCGCGAGCGCCGCACAATTATTTCGCCTCGCGAAGGATAGAGACGAGTTCAAGAATCCGACTGCCAACCTTCGCTAGTCGGAGAGGCACCTTAAGAAGAAGAAGAAGTGACAAAACTACAGTTTGTTTGCTCCTGTATTCAAGTAATCAGTCGCCCTAAGGTATATTAGTGGGTTTTCTTCTTTCCAAGTAGTAGTCTGGAGATGAATATTCTACAGTTCACATCTGTATACCTGACAGCACGTTAACTCTTACAGGTGACTGTGATTGGTTAACCCCAAGCCTATTTACCTACATAGGAGTCATATGCTGAGTCTAACCCTAAAACATCCAAGGAGAGAGGATTTAAAAATTAACTAATGCATGTTAACGTATTATGTCATACTAGCATCGAAATAGTTTATGAATCCTGAGATCATGGAAGTTTCTAACTTCATAATCCATAGCAGAGCTATGAACTGGATAAATCAGTCAGTTATAGAAAAATAGTTTCAGTCATTTCAAACATACCTCATCGCTCTACATGTGACGAAGACAATGCGTTTCAGCTTCTTGTTGTAAAAGAAGTAGTTGAACGTCCATAGACAGCCAGGCTCTCCAAATGGGTCACTGGCCAGGTCTGGGTTGTAGCTGTATATACGGCACTCTGGCAAGAGCACCTCTTCATCTATAGCAGCCCACAGAGCTGGTCTGAGTTGCCGCCACCTCATCCCGCCTACAGCAGACAGGGCTGCATCCACAGCACCTTGCACCCAACTCAGAGATGGTTCCGCACTGAATTCACTGCTCTGTATAAATTAATTGACCATGTTATTGAAAAAGTCAAAATGAAAACAAAAAGCCCGGCCTCCATGGCTTAGTGGATTGAGCGGTGGATTTACTAGACAGAGGTCCTGGGTTCAATCAACGGATGGATTAATTGAGGATTCCTAAAAATAGGTCTAGGTTTGGCTGGCGGGATGCTTCAGTTGTGGCTAGGCACCTACTAGCAAGGACATACTGCCAAGCGATTTAGCATTCCGTTACGATGGTGTGTGAAAACTAAAAGCAGTCTAGAGTTTCATCCTCCTCTTAACAAGTTAGCCCGCTTTCATCTTAGATTGCATCATGACGTACCATCAGGTGAGATTGTAGTCAGGGGCTAACTTTCAAAGAATAATAATAATCCAGACTATGATATACAGAGATACAAAAGGCCTTGTGCTCCAGAGTTGTCAACACACAGTTGTTTTAAAAAAAAAAAAGATATTATGAAACAAAAGGACAAAAACAATAGTGAGTAAGTGTGATTATAAATCACAATACATTTCATACCTATTATGATAAAATAACAAAGTAAACAAGGTTTTATCATTTATTTTTTCTCATTAATGATATGATACATTTGATGATAAGAGGATAATTACCTTGGCCATTGAAAAGTCATAATCTGGAAAGGCAGCATTCAGTGTGGCAATCAAATAGAATAAAGTTTTCCGAGATATTGTATCACAGAGTACTCCTTCTTCATCACCTGACAGGCTTCGGCTGCAAGATTAAAAATTATAATAACAATGAAATATTAAATTACAGACCTTTACACCTATTTTATCCACCAACATCAATAAGCCATATCTGTCTTTGTTGTTAGGATGGGATAAAGGAGATGTTACTAGTCAGGTCATAGTCAGTTATATATAAGAACAGGCTGCTCTAGTAGGATCTTACTAAATTTGGTTGGACAGGGGGACAACATAAACAGAGAAGGGATGAGACTTATGGTGATTCTTAACCCGTTTAGAATCACCATAAGTCTCAGGCTCTTCTCACTTTTTCTCTCTGCCACACAGTGGACCCAGCAACCACACATTGAACCTTGATGGATTGAAATTGTGGGTGAAATGCTAAGATTTGACTCAAAATGATAATTTAATGTAGCCTCATTCTTAAGTATAGCTGCAACCTTCAAAACATCTTTGTTCTTAGAATATGGTGTGTCAAAAAATAGATATAAATGCCTGACTGAAACTCAGACTCTTCTTAATACTGAAAACTGTGTGTAATAAATATGAGTAATGCTTTTAATGACTTTTGATAAATTACAGTCATGATTTAGTGGCTTTCATGAAATATAAAAAATATAGTGTCTTTACCTCTTTTCGGCAGACAAATGCAATCAAGTAATGTTAAGCAACAAAGCTTGTAACCGCTCATTACAAAATTGCAACAAAAACCAGTAAATTTTTTGAGGATATTTATTAATTACAACTTTGTGCAAATAAAATAAATAATGCTAGTGTAACTAATTGTCGTTTTTCTTCTGCAATACAATGTACCTGATGACTTACCTATACAACATGCCTTCCGGAGGTGACAAAGCTTGAAGATTGTGAGTGGTTTCTCCATCTGCCGTGAAGCGCTTGTAGAAGGCTTTCTCTGCTCCCGCCATTTTGCAGCTGTAGCTCTCCACTCGGCCTTGAACAGCGCTGTCCCCGTTCAGGATAGACAGGGCGCTGCTCAGCGCTTCGAGATGTCCACTTTCTAAGAGTTTCATCTTTACAAACTTCCGATGCCGATATTTACCCTCTCAAATTGTTCGGTGTTGTTGCGCATATATTCGTGCACGGTGCACTACTTCTGTACATAGCAGAGGGGTGTATAAATATGCCTTTCCTCTTTGAATGAAGAAGCTTCACACTCGGTATCAAGTTTGTCCTCTGTTCTTCTGCCGCGCTGGTGAGATGCGGGTACATTACAAATAAGAAAAAGTTGGTGTGTTTATAAATTGCTGTAAAAGCTTTAGAGTTTTATTTTTAGCTCGTACTTGGCTTGTGTACAACAATGGCGCGTCACTTCACTGATCGTCCTAGAAAGGGCACAGAAACACTTTAATTCACTGCTAGAAGTCAGAATCCATAGAAGACATCGTTATAAAACAATTCAATCCACTCAAATATCACTGATAAACTGTATTTTAAAATAAATTGAGCACAGTAACAAATAATAGATATTTTATTTACTCCGAACACTAGCACACAAAATTACAAAAACAAGCCAATGTTACCAACTCCCAAAAATATTTATCCCTAAAGTTCGTGTCAAAAACCCGTAAAATCACCTTAATTATTGAGTAGTCCCCCTAAAAAATATAAATTCATAATGATTTAGAAAATAATATGCTGTAATGTGTTTCAAAAGGCGTTATTTAATACATAAAATACTAGCGGACGCCCGCGACTTCGTCCGCGTGAAACTCGATGTAAACTTTTAACTACCCCTACCCAACTCTACCCTTACCCTACCCTACCCTACCCCTACCCAACTTCTACCTTTTCCTGAATTTCCTTTGCTATAAACCTCACGCAGCCCGAGACCTTTCCAACAAATGCAAAATTGTGGAAATCGGTTCGTCCGTTCTGGAGTTATAGCGTCAGGAAGGAAAACCCGACTTATTTTTATATAGTAGATTACGACTTCATCTGAAGATTAAGATTTTTTTAAATCATGTTGTCATCAATTTATCATTTTTTTTATTGGATAAAAATTGCAGCCAGTCCCCACACTGTGGTTGTATAATGGATAATGTTCACTATTTTTAAATGTTAGCTTTCTGTATTCTCCGTTGAAAATAAAAAAATACTCATGAAAGAATCATTTCGATACGTTAATTAATTCCCGAGATATAGAATTTTAACGTGAGCGCGCGGTGATCAGCTCGCGTCTAACGCCGTGACATCATTAAACTACTTTTGCTCGCCCGTTAAAGGTAATTTCGTACTTTACGCCTTACCTACTGACGAACTAATGGTTAGAATTGAAAAATTAATTTTGTGTTGAAAAGCCCGTTTAACGAGGAAGGCTATATGCTATATAAAATCACGCTACGAGCAAAGCGCCGATTAAAAATGTGGCCAAAACGGAGAAAACAATGTTCGGTCGTCGGCTAGTCTTCACTAGCTACGTTACTTTGTAATGAAGTTTCAACGGATTTTGCGTATCTAATAACATTATCATTTACGTATTATACGTCGTTATAAGTCACTAGGTCAAGAAAGAAATATTAATATTACCATTTTAAACATACATATTATAGAGTAAAAAATCCCTGAAAATACTCCTAATCAGACCCCTAAAAAAATCCCACCTCACTTATTTACCCCCTAAATCTGGGAGGAAAACCCCTAAGTTGGGAACCCTGAGACAAACAAGAATCTAGAATACACAGATAATTAAAAAAATAAGTGAAAGTAGTATTTATTCCGTGGTGAGGTATTCTTTGATTTTGAATCTACATCCGTCTACATATTTTTTTTATTTATCTGAACCTCAGACGAATCGTAACGGAAATATATTATTTGTTGCTGCCTTCGACCATTAATATCAGGACCTGCCTCTAACTGCTAACCGTGGCAATCAAAAATAGAATCGATGTTTCATTGTTGTAATCGTTTTCGTCGTGTAAAGAGCTCCCTAAAAATGCCGGTTTGTGTAGGTGAATGGCAAAAAAAACGGCCAAATACTTGTTGTTTAGTAAAAGATGGTGTTATGTTTGTAAGTATTTCTACCTTAATTTTATCAAATTTGTAATAAAAACAATTTCTAAAAAGAATCGATTATTTTGACAGAACGGCAAAAAATCGATTAAGTAATCGAATATTCTATGTATATATTCTGTAAATAGTATAAGTGATGTGTTTGTTAGTCTGTTAAAAATTACGCGTGTGTGTGTATTGCGAGTCAAATGTATAGTTGTGTGTAGTGTATGACACAGAATATATTTAATGGTGTTAAATATTTTCGATGTGTGAGTTTACCTATTCCACACCCCCCCCCCCCCAAAAAAAAAACGACAGACTTTTTGTTGGTGAATTTGAGTTGCGAAACAGTTCCATAGTCTAAATAGTCAAAGCGTACTGCGTAAAGTATATCTTGGTCCATAGATAATAGAATCTTGGCTTAGTATAACTTTATCGCTTCATTTCACATTTGTCGTCTGTGTCTTTCTGCGACTCTAGTAGTAACCTTCATTTGTGGTCTGTGGTAGTAACTAATAACTAATCTGTGCTCTAGTCTCAACTGATCAACTCTATAAATGACTGCTCCTAAAAAATAAAAATCTAGAATCAAAACAAAACAAACAATACAATATATAACCTCTAAATAGATAAACACAGATTCGTCTATCTAAACTAAACTAGGATAAAAATTAAAACATTATTATGCTCAACTCGTTAACCAAATTTATGTTTACAAAACAATGTTCAACTTTGTTTAGATGTCAGCGATATGGTAAGCAATTATTATTTTCACTTCTATTTTTATTCGTTTGAATAATATATCTTAGAAATATGTAATGTTTTAGCTTCTCACAAACGTTTTTACCGGAGGACTGACATAATACAGAATGAAAAGAAATGGGAGGTTACCTTAGATCACCGTAGATTGAAGACTCCAAACGGTCGGGTACTGGCGGTTAACACAGAGCCACTAGCGCGGGCCATCGCCGCAGAATGGGATGCTCAAACCGAACATATAGCTCAGCCAACAATGCACTTGGTAATTAATTCGCACTACCCCTGTAAAAAAGACGTAACTACACTTGCGTCAAAAATGTTTTTTTACGTAAATAAAGCGAGCATAATGGTTTACACCTTCTGTCAAAATATCGTGAAGCTATCGACAAAAATGAAGGAATAAATGCAAAAATACTAAAATTTTACGACTTTAGAAAACATAAAATTCCAGCATAAAATAGAGATATGTATATTTACATTTATTCGCTTTATAATTATACCGTTCTTAAAGTCATAATTATGCTTACGTAAATTTTAAAAGAAGATTTACAAGAAAATGTTTAACGCAAATAAACTTAAATACTTGTTCCTATATTTTACAATCTTGGACTATTGTGTAATTCTAATTACTTATTTCTTCTACGAAAAATTTAGCTGATAGTTTATGTGTGATTATTGTTACATACTTTCCACCCGGCAAAACTTCACAATGCGTAAAGTGTAGTTTCAGTTATTTCTTTATTACACGAAACATTTCATATCTTATTTTGGGTAATTTTGAATTTATGCTTTAAAAAATTAAGAATGTGTTCGTGTATTTAAAATGAAGTAAAAAATAAACTATTTTAGTGTCGTATATAGAAAAAAATACTTATTCGATGTATTGCATCTAACAATACAAGGCACGCAACAGTAGTACCTACACCACTCGCGGCTCGCTCTCGCTCGTCGATTAGTTTAGTACGATTATTAGATAACAGTTACGAAGAATTAGAGGAGCCATTTTCACCAGATGTTTTAGAGTATATTCCTGAAACTGATTCATTCGATTCTGATGAAAATATCTATGCACTAAAAGCGATGCTGAGGTGATATTAAAGCCTCCAATAAGTGGAGATCCTGAAGCAGGTAGTCCAAAATCATCTGTTGATGTCATTATGTCTACACCGCACGCATCACGTCTTGCTATTACAAAGATAACTACCCCTGATTCATTCAAAGAGATTTTAAGAAATGTACAATGTAACCTAAAGAAAATAAACTGAATGAGTATACAGCTATTGTAGATGAATCGAAAGAAAAACAGATTATTTGTTTGACCTCCAAGCGAAATAGATATTACCTCCGGAAAAAAGACACCACATTATGAGAAATTTCATATTGTAGCGTCAACTTCTATAATATACAATAGTTGCCACATTAATGTTGATCATATTGAAAATGATAATAGTATATTTGATGTCACTGAAAGGAGTACCCTTTACTGCGAAAACATAAAACCTTTGAATCAAAATCTTTGAATACCGTCGTCATCGAATTCCAATGAGGATTCAGCACAATCCTCACAGATTAACTTTATCGCATCACAGTTCACGGTGTATCTTAATGATGAAAATACTTTTTAAGACAATGAGACACCATTAACAAAAAGTCATAAAAGAGTCGTAAATGAGTTAGAGATGAAAGTTTGTGGCAAGTAAACAAAAATAAACTATTGAAAAATTCTGGAAAACGTTACCATTCTAAATCTGCTAAAAAAGAAATAGAACGAAACAAAATAGGTGATCCATATACATGTAAAAAAAAGTGCACCGAAAAAATTGATCAATCAGAAAGAAAACTTGCATTCGAAAGCTACTGGCAGTTAGCTAATCATGAGCGTCAGTGGGATTATATTTTAAAATACGTTAAAGGGAAACCAACACGTGTTGCTCTAGTAGGCTCGAACAAACCTCGATCGCAGATGTTACTCCAGCATCCGAGAGATGGTACTATAATATATTTACTACAAAATTTAATATTGGCTTCTTCCAGCCAAAAAATGATTGAATGATTCTGAAAAAACTGAACAGTTGAAAGAAGAATATGAAAAGCACATAAAAAATAAGGAGCTTATAAGAAAAATTAAAAACCAAGAAAAAGAATAATTATTTCCTAATTAGGTCCTAAAGAAAACGCTGTGACTTGTTTTGATTTGGAAAAAGTATTAAACTTACCGCAATCAGAGGTTGGAGTTTTCCATTATAAACGCAAGTACCCAGTGTTTAATTACACAGTATATAACATATTGACTAAAAGTAGTCATTATTATGTTTGGCATGCCCAAATAGCAAAAAAAGGTGCCAATGAAATAGCCAGCTGTCTATGGTGTTATCTACAAGGTGAAGCTGCGAAAGGAATCAAAGTCTTTAATTCTAATTTCTTTTTATTCGGATAACTGCACTGGACAAAATCGTAATCGGTTTGTTTTTGTACACACACAAATATTAACTTGTACAAACGAAAAGGAGATTTATATCCACGTCTTACTAGACACGGGCATAAGTTAGTTATTTCTGCATATCGTCTCCAAAGAATTCTTCTTCTTTCTTTCTATAATAAGATCTCCAAGACTGTGATGGACCTGCCAATGCATAGCTTTAAGCAATGTGTTAAAAAACATTGACTTAGTCGAGGTTACTACAACATTGATGAGTTCCTTAATGATAAAGATTCTTGGAGGCCGTTGGATCAGCTTCCACCTTCACACAGGAAGTAAAACTATAAGAAACTGTAATTGTTATCAATTGTAAATTATAACACTGTATGACTTTTTCATTTCAAAAGAGCAACTGTTGAGTTTCTTGCCGGTATCTTCTCAGCATAATTTGCCTTCCGAACCGGTGGTAGAATCTTTACAAATGGTCAACTGACGTGTCAAAAGTGCTTGTAAACTGAGCCTACTTGAAATAAATGATTTTTGATTTAGGTATAAAAATTACGCACAGATTTTTACAGGAAGGTCATACTCAAAATGAGGGTGGCTCGATGCACGTACTCTATACAGTACAAGGGGAAAAATACAACGTCAAAGAAATGACTTAAGACATTTTTTTCGTTTTCAAAAAGCTTGTAGTCAACAATAAAAACTGGGAAAAAGATAACTTCGGAAATAAAGTGAGTTGGAATAAAGTTAAAGAGATTTCGGCAGGTCCTCAATGTCCGGGGAAATTGCAAATAAAATATGCATTCGATGATGAGACACCAATAATTGTAGATACAAATAGAAGCGGAAGAGTCATGAGAAAAAAAAAGAGCTGCATGCAGCGAGCCTTTTGAAACACATCAGGCATTAGTGCAAATATACGATGCGCCGCTACCGATACCTGAAAAATTATACAAAGATTTGATGAGTCTATGTAAATATAATTACATACCTCCACACTACCAGACGTTTTATAAAAGTTTAAGTACTCAATCTGCTGCCACCGAGTCCGATTCCGAAGTTGAGGATAATGAAGGTTAATAAAAATATCACTATTCTTGATTAAGCTGATTATGGATGCAATAAACATTTCTTTAAAAATAATAAAAACTTAATAATAACCCTGTTTATTTTCATTTCCTCTAAATAAATTTTGTCCCTATATTTATAGTTTTGACTTAAATATACGCACATAATAGACTATTTACTATAAGAAATAGGTATTACATGATACAAATTGAATATTCAGTTACTTTCCGCATTATAAAAGCTATATTTTTAAATACACTAACAATTCTAAAATAAATGGCTCCCTGGAAATACGTAACTCTATGTACAAAAAAGGATTTTCCGTTAAATAACATCGTGATTATACTTACAACTCTAGATTATAATTAAAAATAGGAGAGTATAAAGCCGTAAGTAGAGATAAATTAGTTCATATATTTCAAAACACATAACAAAAAAACAGTAATTGTAGTTACTCCTGCAAATATTCTTTATGTTTTGTGGAATATCGGTGTAACCGTATTTTTTTAGAATATCTCGAAGTACATCAAGCCGTTCCTAAATTAAATAACACGCGTAGTTGAAGGCAACTGTGACCTACGATTTTCTCTTTGAAACTTTTTTCTAGAACTCATAAAAAAAATATAGGACAGTTTTTTTAAGCTCCTGAAAAGTTGGTCAAAATCACTTACTTCCTTTTTCCAGGAATAGTGCGAATTGTTCAGCAGCTTGTCTTGCACCTGTTAACTCCCTGAGCTTTGCTGCACCTGTAATTTCATATGCATACCTGAAGTTGATAGTACTTGAAGGCTGGTGGTGGTTGTACTTAAAGAAGTATTCAGAAAAATCCTTGTCCAAAGGCAACATTTTTAGCTTTGAACATCACAGAGAGAGGCCAACTCCCCTGTCACTATTACCCGTGAGAGTTATTGTGGAAGACCTGGAATCTTCTGAGCAATCTAAGGCCTTATATTTTGGACAAATTAGTGGTTGAGTTTGATTCGCAACCAAGTGATAGTGCAGCCTGCTATCATGCTATCTTGCAAGTATCTTTGGTGTTTTAAATTCTAAAATATATTTCTTTTATAAGTTTTAAAAATCCAGAGTATTTTTAGCTTCTGTAAGGCTTAACATGCAACAAACAACATATAATCTTGTGAAGAGAAAAGACAAATATGATTTAATAGTGGCATAACTAGAATTATCAAGAGCTCAGCCACCTTTGGTCGACATTTGTCAATTTCTCTTTATGAGAGATGTTGTTGGTTGCATGATAGTGATGATCAGTATTAGGCTAAAAATTCACATTCTTGTATTTGGCATAAGTAATTCAATTCCCGTTTTATTTTTGTTACAGACAGCATTGTGCAACACAGCGTTAGACAATCCAGGAAAAATCAACTCTCATGACATCACAAGCTACCTACTCGATTTTATTGCTACAGACACACTACTTTTTTATTCTGATGTTAGTAATATTTCTATCCATATATTAATACTAGCGGACGCCCGCGACTTTGTCCGCATAAAATTCGATGTCAACTTTACTACTACCCCTACCCTACCCTACCCCTACCCTACCACTACCTCAACTCTACCCAACCCAACCCCTACCTCTACCCTACCCCTACCCTACCCCACCCCTATCCTACCCCCACCCTACCCCATGACCAAAGGGAAATAGAGACTTCTATGCTAATAATATAAAGAGGTAAAGTTTGTGTGGTTGTAGGAGGTAATCTTTGGATCTACTGGACCAATTTGAAAGATTGTTTTACCAATAGAAAGCTACGTTATTTGCGAGTGTCATAGGCTATGTTTGATCCCCATATTCACACGGGAACGGGAACTACGTAAATGAAAGCGCGGGGTGTCATATAACGGAATTTCTGCGTCTTTTAGAAATTTTGTAATTTTTTTCCGAAACTATTTAGGTAATTAACATACTGTAAAAAGCAAATCTTATCTTATCCTTGTGATTATTAAATAATTTATTTTAATAAGGATTAAAGTTTAGTTTTATAAATAATGACGTAAACCAAAGTATATAAAATTAATATTTTTTAAAACACAAAAGGTACTATATCTGCTAATATATAGAAGACAGATATATGGTGTCGCGGACTTTTTTGTAGAACTTTTAAAGATACATAAAGTCTCTATACATTAATTTAAATTTTACACAATAGTTAAGGCAGCGCATGCAAATAAGTCTGTTTAAGAGGATTTTGGTCCGACCTGTATGACAAAAACTGTGATAACTCGGCTAATATATATAATACCTATATAAAATATAGCCTATAGCACTCCCCGATAATGTAGCATTCTACTTGTGAAAGAATTTTTGAAATCGGACCAGTAGTTCCGAAGATTACCCCATTTAAAGAATGTGACAAACTTACAATCTTACAAACTTTACCTCTTTATAATATTAGTATAGAGTATAGATGAGAGACAATGTCATAGCTATATCATATATTCCATGGATTCACCATGCACCAACAGTGAAAGAATTTTTCAAATCAGTTCAGTACTTTCAGATCCTATTCAATGCAAATATACAATGAAATCTTATATTACTATAGATAACAAAGATCATATTTTATACTAGCGGACGCCCGCGACTTCGTCCGCGTAAAAATTGATGTAAACTTCTCTACCTCTACCTTACCCTGCTCGTAAACCTACCCAACCCTACCCTACCCTACCCTACCCTACCCCTACCTTACTCCTACCCTACCGCTAATGCTTACCCTTCCTTCCCCCCACCTTACCCTACCCTAACCCTACCCGTAACCTATCCATACCCTATCCTACCCTACCCCTAATCTACCCCTATCCTACCCCTACCTTACTCCGACCCTACCGCTAACCCTAACCCTTCCCTACCCCTACCTTATCCCTACCCTAACCCTACCCTACCCGTACCCTACCCCTATCCTACTCCTTCCCTACCCTATACGTTCCATTTCCTTCCCCTACCTCTACCTTGCCCCTACCTTACACTACCCCTACCTTATCCGTACCCTACCCTACCCTACACTTTCCCTAAATTACCCCTACCCTACCTCTATCCTACCCCTTCCCTACCTCTATCCTATCCCTACCCTCAGCAAAATTGGTCCAGCCTTTTATGCGTGGTGCAATGACCAAAAGACTATAATTTCCCAAGCGACTTCTATGCTAATACTATAAAGAGGTAAAGTTTGTGTGGTTGTCGGGGGTAATCTCTGGATCTACTGGACCGATTTGGAAAATTCTTTTACCAATAGAAAGCTACATTATTTGCGAGTGTCATAGGCTATGTTTGGTCCTCATATTCATACGGGAACGGGAACCACGTAATTGAAACAGCGGGGCGTCATATAGCGGCATTTCTGCGACTTTCAGAAATTTTGTATTATCTCCGAAACTATATAACTAATTAACATACTGTAAAGGGCAAATCTTATCTCTATAATATCCTTGTGATTATTAAATCATTTATTTTGATAAGGATTTAAGTTTAGTTGTGTAAATAATGACGTAAACCTTAGTTTAAAATTTAAATAATTTATTAAAGTACTAAAGGTACTATATCTGCTAAAATATAAAAGATAGATATATGGCGTCGCGGACTTTTTTGTAGAACTTTTAAAGGTTCAAAAAGCCTCCATACATTTATTTCAGTTATGCGCAATGGTTGAGGCAGCGCATGCGAATAAGTAAGTTTTTCGGTCTGACCTGTAAGAGAAAACCCGCGATATCTCAGTAGTTATATATGATAGAAATATAAAATATAGCCTATAGCACTCCCCGATAACGTAGCATTCTACTGGTGAAAGAATTTTTAAAATCGGTCCAGTAGTTCAGAAGATTACCCCATTTCAAAAAATTGTTACAAACTTACAAACTTACAAACTTACAAACTTACAAACTTTACCTCTTTATAATATTAGTATAGATTACTATAGATAACACTTTATAAATAGTTGATTTCTGGGATATGTAAGGCAAATTACTTAATTATGAAAAAGATTAATGCTCAACTAGTTTGGATGATAGATATATATTAATAGTTTGATGCATCTGAGATTATTCTTATTGCACTAGATGATGATATTAGTGTTAAGTTTTATCAAAATCTGTTCAGGAACCTTTACATATAAGACTGATAATTATTCTTTATTAGTTCCTTATTTCATTAATATAATATAGAACTTGTCTTCTTCATAGGAAGAAGAATTAAGAGCACTTCAAGAGGAAAAATGGGATCCTGTATTAGAGTGGTTCTGCAAGAGGTTTAAAGTTAAACAAGAAGTGTCCAAGAACTTGGAGCCTCCACCAATCACAACGGACACCAGAGCTGTACTTGCACGACATTTCTTGTCATTTGATTTCCCTGCTTTAAATGGTCAGTGTAAGGTCCCTTATCCTTTCTGTAATAGCAGTAAGTCACTGTTTCATCAACAACAATGAGAGACTGCCCGTTTTCTCCCTCTACCGGTGTATATACAGACAAACACAGTCAGTCAGTAACAAATTTTTAGATAAATAAATAAATATAAATATTTATTAGCGTTGCCAGATATTTTTTACCAAGTCGGTATTTAGGAACTTTTTGAATGAAAACCAGGATTCTTTCGTTGATAGCGGGACGACGACGACGGTCGGAAAAAACGTATATAAGTAATGTTTTTGAATATTAATATGTAATACACGTGTATTCATATAACACAATGAAACATCAATTCTATAAGACACATTTTTATAAACACGTTAGATCTAGAACTATTGACAGAAGGATAAAGTCTAGTGAGTCAGGTCTTAAGATAATTGGTCTGAGATGCAAAGTGATGTGTGCTGAGTTTATTATATGTATGGACATTCTTCATAAATGTGTTTGTTTCAGCTATGTGCTTTGGTGTGGAAGCTCTAAAGTCCCCCATACTAATGCTGGCCTGTGTGGACAGGTATTTAGATGCAAAGGACGCTGTCCTATTGGCCAGATTGGAGGAAGAGTTCCAGGTATGTTTACGTTTTAATTTTATGAAGTTTCAGTTTATTTTAACGGTTCATTACAGGGTCAGGCCTCCTTCTTTAACAAAGAGAAGATATGGAGGTTAAACCCACTGCTCAAATGCTACTTTGGGTGATAATGTTAAGTTCATTAACAACCACTATCAGATATGACATTAGATCTGGGGACGACTACCATTAACATGCTCTCACAGGCACTGGGGTGTAATACTATCAAGTTCCCAACTCTAGGCTGAGAATTTCAAGTGAAAATTTCTTATAAGTGAGAAAAACTCAGTTTCTCATATAGCCCAACCCAGGATTCGAATCCAGGGCCTCATGATCTGAAACTACATACTATAATCTACTATATAAAAATAAGTCGGGTTTTCCTTCCTGACGCTGTAACTTCAGAACGCACGAACCGATTTCCACGGTTTTGCATTTGTTGGAAAGGTCTCGGGCTCCGTGAGGTTTATAGCAAAGAAAATTAGGGGTAGGGTAGGGGTAGGATGTGGGTAGGGTAGGGGTAGGGTAGGGTAGGTGTAGGGTAGGGGTAGGGTAGGTGTAGGGTAGGGGTAGGGTATGGATAGGGTGGGGCTAGAGTAGGGGTAGTTGAAAGTTTACATCGACTTTCACGCGGACGAAGTCGCGGGCCTCCGCTAGTCTACTATATCTATATCTATATCTATACTTCTATACTAATATTATAAAAAGGTAAAGTTTGTAAGTTTGTAAGTTTGTCACATTTTTTAAATGGGGTAATCTTCGGAACTACTGGTCCGATTTTAAAAATTCTTTCACCAGTAGAATGCTACATTATCGGGGAGTGCTATAGGCTATATTTTATATTGGTATCATATATATTAGCCGAGTTATCACAGTTTTTGTCATACAGGTCGGACTGAAAATCCTCTTAAACAGACTTATTCGCATGCGCTGCCTTAACTATTGTGTAAAATTGAAATTAATGTATAGAGACTTTATGTATCTTTAAAAGTTCTACAAAAAAGTCCGCGACACCATATATCTATCTTCTATATATTAGCAGATATAGTACCTTTTGTGTTTTAAAAATTATTAATTTTATATACTTAGGTTTACGTCATTATTTATACAACTAAACTTTAATCCTTATTAAAATAAATTATTTAATAATCACAAGGATATTATGGAGATAAGATTTGCCCTTTACAGTATGTTAATTACTTTAATAGTTTCGGAGATAATACAAAATTTCTAAAAGACGCAGAAATTCCGCTATATGACGCCCGGCACTTTCATTTTCGTAGTTCCCGTTCCCGTGTGAATATGGGGATCAAACATAGCCTATGACACTCGCAAATAACGTAGCTTTCTATTGGTAAAACAATTTTCCAAATCGGTCCAGTAGATCCAGAGATTACCTCCTACAACCACACAAACTTTACCTCTTTATATTATTAGCATAGAAGTCTCTATTTCTCTTGGTCATACCACCACTCTCGAAGGACTGGACCGATTTTGCTAGGGGTAGGAGTAAGATAGAGAAGTTACAGGGTAGGGTAGGGTACGGGTAGGGAAGCGTAGGGGTAGGGTAGGTTTAGGGCCGGGTTTAGGGTAGTGGTAGGGTAGAGGTACGGGTAGGATAGGGAAGTGGTAGGGTAAGGGTAGGATAGGCGTGAGATAGGGGTACGGGTGGGATAGGGGTAGGAAAGGGATAGGGTACGGGGAGGGTAGGGGTAGGATGGTGGTAGGGTGTAGGTAAGGTAGGGGTAGGTTTGGGGTAGGGGTAGGGTAGATGTAGGGGTTGGGTAGGGTAGGGTTGGGGTAGTGGTAGGGTAGGGGTAGGATAGGGTAGGGGTAGTAGTAAAGTTGACATCGAAATTTACGCGGACGAAGTCGCGGGCGTCCGCTAGTAAATAATAAAATAAGTCGGGTTTTCCTTCCTGACGCTATAACTCCAGAACGCACGAACCGATTTCCACGGTTTTGCATTCGTTGGAAAGGTCTCAGGCTCTGTGAGGTTTATAGCAAAGAAAATTCAGGAAAAATTTCAACGTAAGGTAGAGTTAGGGTAGAGTACGGGTAAGGTAGGGGTAGGGTAGAGGTAGGGTAGGGGTAGGGTAGGTTAGGGTCGGGGTAGGGTAGGGGTAGGGTAGGGGTAGAGTAGGTATTTGAAAGTTTACATCGAGTTTCACGCGAACGAAGTCGCGGGCATCCGCTAGTAACAAGATAAAAACTAAAAAAGGATGAAAAATTAGATTGAGTGAAAGCAGAAATAAAAGCAAAATTAAAAAAAATTGAAATTATGTCTGTTCGAGCGAAATTTTCAGGGAGTTTTCTTATCAAACGAAATCTGAAGCGACGAATAGGTAGGCTTTTTCCATCAAGAGATGTAAGGAAAAAAGATATAATTAATATCCCTAGCGGACCTAATAAAACGTGTTAAAAATATATTTCAAGAAGTTACTAACGGCTATTGGTTTGGGGTGATAAAGTTTGAAAAAGATAAAGGGGCTCCGACGCGGTTAATTCGGCCTTGGATGGAATGTTAAATGTATTTCTGCCGTCCATTTCTGTCATAAATTGTGGACTATCGTAATTCACACACATTAGAGGGAGCGCGCAACATATCGAGTTCGAAATTAGGTCAGCCGTAGTTACGATAACCAGATTGTTCCTAACGCCAGCCACTCACGATCAAGTTTAAGTCAAGCATCATCATCATCAACCCATATTCGGCTCACTGCTAAGCACGAGTCTCCTCTCACAATGAGAGAGCTTAGGCCAATAGTCCACCACGCTAGCCCAATGCGGATTGGCAGACTTCACACACATAAAGAATTAAGGAAATTCTCAGTTAGGCAGGTTTCCTCACGATGTTTTTTTCACCGTTTGAGACACGTGATATTTATTTTCTTAAAATGCAAATAACTGAAAAGTTGGAGGTACATGCCCCAGACCGGATTCGAACCTACGACCTCCGGAATCGGAGGCAAAGATCATATCCACTGGGCTATCACGGCTCTTTTATACATACACATAGAGTAATTAGCTATGAAGTTGCATCACACCCAAATTCACCAACAAAATTGTCTGTCGTTTTTTCAGGGGGATGAGGTATACTCACAAATAGAAAATACACAATAAAAAATATTTTACACTACACACAAGTATGAATATGAATCGCAACATATGTATACGCGTGTAATTTTTACACACATTAATACAGCTTTAACAAACACATTTAGTTTAGTTTAGTCCCATTACACAGAATAGTCGATTACTTGATTGATGTTTTGTTGTTCCGGCTGAAGAATCAATTCTTTTTACATATTGTTTTTATTACAATCTTGATATAAATAAGTTAGAAATATTTACAAATGGAACGTTATTTCATCTTATACAGAAGTTATTGATCTTTTTATGTCATTCAACTTCAACAACAAACCGGCAGTTTTTGAGATACATGATGAAAAAAATTACAACAATGAAATATCGTTTCTATAAAAAAAAAATTCTTATAAACGCGTTAGATCGTGGATCTTATACTTTGACAAAGGGGTCAGGCGAGTCAGGTCCCTATCTAATTCGCCTGAGACCCTAAACCATATTTCGAAATTTTTTTACTGGCCACATCCGCGTCCTGCAGACTTGATGGCAAACTTGGTCGTGAATAGCTGGCGTTACGTATAATAATTCTATTGTTTTATATTAGGTAACACTATGTAAGTGCTACTAAATCATACATCTATTCCTTTTAAACTTTGGTTTATTATAAATCAGTATTTGTTTATGATGTACCTATTATGAAGAAATACATTTAATCTTTTAAATTGGAAGAAGCATTATTCAGTAAAATTATGGGCACAAACCTATAGCTTGTCACCTAAGCTTTCATAAACATCTGACAGTGGCCGTTTAAATAATTTCAAAATTTTCTCCCTAGACTAGCCTACCCGCATTGGTGCCGAGTAATGAGTCTGACCTATCTATTATTATTTACTATAATGTTATTAAAGTTAAATAGGTAATATTTATGGTATTGTAGGAGTAATCTCTGGATCTACTAAACCGATTTTGAAAATTCTTTTAGCACTAAAAAGCCACGTTATTTGTGAGTGTCAGGCTATATTTTATCCCCATATTCTTCCCGTAGGGCTTCGGCAATTCTTCTGTAAGGAGGCTTGGCCCATATTGAATTAACTTAAAATAGGCTGATAAATCAGACCAATTACCATAGGACCTGCCTCGCTAGACGTCACCCCTCCTAAAAGTATATGATCACAATCTAACGTAATATACAAATTGCATCCATAGAATCGATTTTTTACTGTATTAAAATTACACGATTTAAATTTATAGTTGTGTGTAGTGTAAGGACACAGGATATATTTATTGGTGCTAAATATTTTTTTTACGTGAGTTTACCTCGCCCCCCTCAAAAAACGACAGACAATTTGTTGGTGAATTCATCGATATAAATCGTTAGATGGGCCCCACCTTATTAAAGAACGCACAATTTTATGTCATTACCCAAAGACGTGCACGCACATTTTATCTTAGTACGTAACAAGCGCATACTGTGAGTGGACGTGGACTTAAAAAAGTATTTACTGTTTTTTCTTATTTTAATCCCTTAATTATACTTTCGTGTTCATTTTGGAAGTGTAAAAACACAATCCACAACATGAATAAAGAGAAATATGTTACGAGTGATGACGTACTCAATGTGCGAAACCAATGACAATTCCGTGACGCTTTGAGGCCCATCTAACGATCTACGATCGATGGGTGAATTTGAGTGCGATACAAGTTCAAATGGTAATAGGGATGATGACAGTTTTTTGAATTGTATATAAATTAAGAGTATACAAATAGCAAAGCAATTTTGTAAAAGTAACAGGGTATCTGCGATCATTACTTTCGGAGCTACAGGGATTTAAAGGGTCAGATTTGCTAAGCTGCCGCGGATCCCTGAAAAACGCTCCATACAAAATAGCACGATTTAGTGACGTCGTTAGCTCGCTGATCGATAAGTTTGTATGGGCGTTCAAACAAAATTACTAATATCTTTGTTATTTGTGCGTTTATGTTTATAGTTAATTTTTTCAAAAATGTCACATTTAATGTAAGGAAGCTAAAACTGTATGAATTTTCATCTAATTACGATAAAAAAAATTTAATAGATTTTGAAATTTTATAATCTTATTTATTTTGCAAATATCCAGACAATCTTTGATTTTTATGTATAAATTAGTTAACATTGACCTTATTTACCCGAATGTATCATAAAAATCAATATATTCAAACCTAGTCATCATCCCCATTGGTCTGAGGCTGATAATGTCGGAGAACCCTTGGGCCTCGCACCAACAAGCGTATGTTTGCTGCAGCTGTCGCGCTGGGGCCGCGTGCCGTGGGCGCACGAGCTCAACCAAGCGGAGCTGACGGCGCGAGTGGCGGCCGCGTTGCTCGTCATACACAGCTCCAGCGAGCGGCATTCGGCAACGCAGAAGCAGTCACGGGAACAAAGCGTATAAACAAACTGTACCTCGGCCAAAGCGAGACAGTGACGAGAACAAAGCGTAGTATAACACAAACTGTACGTCGGCCAAAGCGAGACAGTGACGAGAACAAAGAGCATAATACAATAGGGAAAGGCCTAACCTTACAAGCCGGCAGTTTACTTATATCCAAAAAAATCTTGATAATTTTACTATAATAACGAAATTACTTTATCAAAAAAAGTTTGCTACAATGATTTACGACATTTTTACGACAATTCATCTTTAATTTTGTACCCTACGCCGATGGACATTCCCCTTTTAATGAGTACATCGGCCACGGCGAAATGTCACGAGAACAAAGCATACCTATAACACAAACACAGAACACAATCTGTACTTTAACAAAAAATGTGTTAGGAGTAGGTATAACTATGTAGTAGACGGGCCTAGAATATTATGGACTATCAACTCTAATCCTGCCTTATAATGTTTTTTCTGAGTGCTCGGTTCATGCTCCTATTTAGGTAGAGAATAACGTAGTAGAAGTATAGGTAGTAATTACGTCTATGAAAACCATGAAGAAGGATTCAATTGAATTGTGTAATTATGTCTAAACTCACGGCTAGTGTTGTTCTGATGAAAAATGAATAGGTAATCTTAATAGTTGCATACTAGTTAATTTATAGATATTATGTTTATATTTATTTGCTCATTATTTAGTTATTGAAAGTTTTCCTGTATTTAAAAATAAAGTGTTTTTGTATACGCTTACCACCTGTGAAATTACCTACTTGTATAATCAAGCTGAATTTCCAATTTTTAGTTTACGTGTTAGATATCTACTTCACCTGCTGTGAATTTTGTCGATACAGTATATTTTGTACATAAAAAATAAATGTTTTGAAATATATAAGTTGTATATGTTTTAAATTATTTATACTTTTTAGCTAAAATACTACATTGCCTATAATTTTATGCCATGAACATAATATATTAAATGAAAAATAATGAAAATTTTAATAAAAAAAATACAACCGACTTCAAAACCTAAAAACGTACCCACTAAACTAAAAAGCGAAAAATAACATCATAATATGTTCTACCTGCTGATCAGTATGAAGTCGGTGCTAAGCCGGTGATGTATTAATTCAAGCCATGTGAGCATATCTTATAGATTTAGATTTTGCAGACAGTGTTGTTTCATGTGGTCCTGTCAGAAATGGCTTAAATTAAGACAACACCGGCTAAGCACCGACTTCATACTGATCAGCAGGTAGAACATATTATGATGTTATTTTTCGCTTTTTAGTTTAGTGGGTACGTTTTTAGGTTTTGAAGTCGGTTGTATTTTTTTTATTAAAATTTTCATTATTTTTCAATTTTTAGTGTAAAATTTCATCTCAAACGAATACATCAGACCCCTAATGACAGTCACAACCCATCTTGGTACAAAATTCTCAGCAATACAAATTAATCAAGCCCAAGCACAAGGTAGCTACCGTAAACCGTCAAGGGGTTCCCTTCATTGGCCTTGGTCTTCATCATCAGACCCATAATAACAGACACAACTCATCTAGGTAGAAAGTTCTCAGCAATACGAACTAATCAAGGCCAAACACAAGGTAGTTACTGTAAACTGTTAAGGAGTTCCCTTAATTGTCCTTGGTCTTCATCACCAAACCCCTAAATGACAGTCACAACCTATCTATGTGGAAAGTTCTCATTAATACAAATTAATCAAGCCCAAACACAAGGTAACTGCTGTAAATCGCCAAGGAGTTCCCTCGTCTGTTTTATGACTCCATCATCAGATCGATTTCAAACCTTCATAATTTTGTATTTCTTAAAGGTACTAAATGGAAAAGTTTACGAACACACTAGACACCCATATAATTTTCGAAAGTTCCCCTCAATTTCTCCAGGATTCCATCATCAGATCTTGTCATGATGGCAATGGGACCAAATGGGGACTATACCGTTTCAAACAAAAAAACAATTTTTGAAATCGGTCCAGGCGTCTTTGAGTAATCGGTGTACATACATAAAAAAAAAAAAAAAAATACCGACCGAATTGAGAACCTCCTCCTTTTTGAAGTCGGTTAAAAAGACAAATCTTTAGTAAGTAGTATCTGTTTAGATACATATAGTTGTAGTAGATAATATAGTAAAATCCGAAAAAGATGAAGTTGTAGCCAACTACATGAAATAGAAATAAAATACGACATACAAATTGTAAAGAACTATAGAGCTAATAAAGTAATTACTAAAAATTATATTATTTTTATTTAAAATTATATTAACAAAAATATAAAAATAATAGAGCAATTCTAAAAAATCTATCTATTAGGACGGTTTATGAAAGAAAGGATGTCAACCATTTTGCGCAATTGGTCTCAGACGATCTACAAGGACAAGTCAAAGACGAGACAATACCGACATTGTTGAGTTAATTGTGAATACATTTGGCATTAGCCTAAATATTTCCTATAAAGTCAATGATAAACTGTGACTGCTACTTAGTAAACGAAGACGCCTTTTAAGAGGTAGCTATCCTAATTTAAGTGAGGTCAGGCAAGAGAATGAATAGAAATAGCGAAAACTGTATCGCAAAGTCCTGCTAAATTTAGATGGGCGGGCACAGTGTAGCGCGCCGCTCCGCTCGACGCGCGCGACCTCGACGACCGCACGGAGTTAACAATACATGCTTCGAACGTACAAGATCCTTTCATAACAAAAATAATTGAAAAATGGAGTTTTAGTAAAGCTGTGATGGTAGCTGACTCGCTGCCTTCTCGTGGTGTACACGGGTAACATGTGCTAGTTTTGGATTGCAACCCTTGCAGTTACTCACCGTTACGACAGTCTGTAAGTGTTATAAATATTTGTATATTAGTCGGCTATTTTATTTTAGGTCCCCATTGTCATTGTCGTCATCTGCTGCGGTTGGTGGTGTTTTTGTCTCCTGATTCGTTAATTTTTAAACTGTTAATAAAAGTATATTTTACTAATACAGTAGGTGTTCAATTTTAGGAGATATTTTCATATGATCGTCGCGACATCAGACATGTTTGTGTTGACCTATTTATAAATCTAAACAAAGGGGAATTCCTCGTATAATTTGTTTTGTGTATATTTTGCTCAAACCTAAAAAATAAATTGATTACTTTTTGAAATTAAAACAAAATTTTTGAGTTTTTAATTCTCGATTCGTGTGTTTTACAGGGGTAATGAACGGCGACGTGGAGGTAGAGGCGCCGCGCCCTCGCCCACTGTCTGCAGGGATTTGGACGCTCTTTTCGTGGTTGCGACGCACTGACCGCTCCTCGTCAAGCGAGAGCGTGTCCAGTGTGGGGTCGGACCGCAGCGTCGCCAGCTTCGACTTCCTAGCGCCTCTCAACTACAACCACGGCAACACACCGCTTGTGCTCCCGCCGAATCCTTTGACGGAGACTTACAAAAAGAGATTACAGGAGAGAAGCTTACAAAGACAACACGACCGTGACCTCACCTTGCGCCGAAAATACGGATTGTTCCGAGAAGAGGGATTAGGATACGACGCTTTCAGTCTGCCGTCAGCGCGTAGACTGCAGAAGGACACTGTATTACGACAAGACAGGGAGCGACGGGCGACGAGTGAGAGTATACGTCGGACGGCTTACGTCCCAGGAAAACGACGAGCTCCACTACCCCCTTCTGTCGTAGTTTCCGCTACCTTACCTAGAAACTATAAACGAAAAAGACCCGCACCAAAACCACCAGTCAATTTAACTGAAGAAAATAAAGAAAACATATCTATCAATAAAATCGTACAAATGAACACTTCAGCTGAAATTGTTAACAATACGTCTATTAGCACTGAATTGACTTTAGCAAATAAAATTGAAGAACAGCCAAAACACGAAACAAAAGAAATCAAATTGCGATCAGATAAAAGCTTTCTAAAGCAGATTTTCGATAGTAAGAAAAGGAATTCGGCTATAGACACAAGCCGAATAAAATTACTACCTAGCATCAGTGAGTTAGATAAACAAGCAGCTGAAATAATAGAGGCGAACAAGATGTTACGAGCTTCCGGACGCAATAGTTTTACTGATAATAGCTCTAGACCAGATTCCACTGAGGAAACTTGGATCTGCACGACTTGCTTAAGGAAATATAAACCTGTTGTTACATGTTGTATTTATTGCATTATTAAAGAAAACTCTAACAAAAATAGTAAAAACGTCCACATAAATGCCTCGAATATATGTACACAAACAGACCAAAAAGATTTAAAATCAAATCGAAGTAAAGGAATAGATGACAAGAAAAAACTGAGGGAAATGCTAAAGGAAATGAAAGATTCTTTACCAAAACGACCAAAGCACAACGCCAAATACCCTAAAGATAATGACGATACTGTTAAATCAACAGAAACTCCAACACTTCGGATAGGTTCTACCATCGATGAAAATATAAAAGGCAATTTTAATAATATTAACTCTAATGAAAAAGAATGCAGACCATCAGAGTCAAAAAATACTGCCAAACAAACATTTTTCAGTTCACAACCTTCGTCGTCAAAAGATTTTTCTATACCGTTTATTGGCAACAATATATCAGAAATAAATAGAAAGTCAGCTTGCAAAACTTCTTCACCAAATATTAGTAATGCTAATATAAACGTCTCCACACCGGACATTCTAGTAAAATCTGTAAAAAAATCTCCGGATAGTAATAGTAATTTAGTAAACAACACGCATGAAACTTATTCGCCAAATATTAATAAACAAACTGCTAATTCATTAAATGATGATAGACAAGGTGCCAATGGAATGCATAGAGCTCCTGACTTAAGAACCATAAACCACAACTTATCTTTAGTACATACACAAGATAACAAGGCAAAAAAAGCTTCTAATATTCAAACTAATGCAATATCAGTAAATCAAACATTTATTGAAGTACAAAAAAAAACACAGAATAAAAATATTCCGCCATTGGTGGTAAATACTGATCTCAAAAAACAAGGACATCGAACTGAAAATCATGAAAATATAGAACAAAGTAATACAAAAACACCCATAAGCAATAATAAACAGTTAGCTGAATTGAAAAAATGTGATAGTCCTGGATCCGATACTAAAGATGAAACGAAAAAGGCCCAATTAGGTAATGCACTTTCTTCTAAAATAGAAATTAAAAGTGCGGGTCAAGGTGATATTAACTCAAGTAACAATAATTTGAATACGCCTTTAAAAGTATCATCCTTATTAAACCCGCTTTATTGCCCTAAATATAAAACACCAAACGATAGAGTTGCTGACTGCAGTTTTGGCAATATTGTGTCAACAAAAGAGGAAAATATTAAAAAGCACGAAATATCACAAACTCAGCCAACAATTTTGCCCGAGAAAGTCGTGGCACCCACATTTGTAAATGTTCAAACACCGAGTACATCAATTACAAAAGTAGTGAATGATGTTCTCCAAAAATCAGAATCACAACATACCGAAGCATCGAAAAATAACAAATGTGAAAATCCTCCAGCTATTGTTGAAGATAATCAAAAAGAACAAATCGCAAAAAACGTTTTAACCGACGTCAAAACAGATGCTTCGTCTTATGTAAAAGTTCTTGACCATCACAACAGACGCAGGAATTTGATCAACCAGCTTGAACATGCAATTGCAGAAGGAAACGAACAATTAGCAGCTGAAGCTGCTGCGAACCTAGCTAAACTTAAAATAGCTTGCTCTGTGCTATCGTTTTCATCGCAAATTATTGCTGAGCCATTATCAAATAAAACCGCAGGAATACATAATATCAAAAGGGAAGAAAATCATTATAAACTTCAGGTAAAACTAAATTCTCCGTCAAAAATAGAAAATTTTAGGGATATGCCAGGTACAAAACAATCAGAACAACAAGATAAACAAAAACCTGTGAGCGCAAACGGTGCAGAAGTAAACATCTTGCCGGAGGCAAGCGCATCAACATCCAGCCAAATCTCAGATAACCAAATTCCGTAAGTAAAATCCTTTCTTATGTTTGTGAAGGGTTTTTTATTGTTATTCAATGACAAGTTAGCCCTTGACGTTGACTGCGATCTCACCTGATGGTAACTGAAAATGCAGTCAAGGCGGAAGGGGTACAAGTTTTACTTCTACCCATACTTCAGACGGTTTCTACGCGGCATCGTACCGGAACGCTAAATTGCTTTGCGGTACGTCTCTGCCGGTAGGGTGGTACTAGTCACGACAGAAGCCTACCACCAGATCTGAGTCAATGTAGAAACTATAAAATATTAAACTAACCGATCTATGAATTGAAACTAGGACCTCTGTTGAAAACTATAGCGTTAACAACTGCGCCAGATAGGTGTTCAAATGTGGTGGAAAATGTACAGAACGGCGCTTGCAACACTAAACTCAGACTCAGAGACTATGGCATCTGTCCTAATCATTATTATAGTAAATCTTTGGAAACTAGGATCCAAGGACTTCCTGGAATAGAATGACAAGTTGTGATAGTTACAGAGTCAAAGTCAGTCAGTTATGATCCACCAGTGGAGCATTGTGATTGGTTGAAGCTTGAATTTCTCTTTCCTGATTAGGGTGACCTAGACCAATTGTGGGCCTTTCAAATAGGTTGATATCTGATAATAATGGTGATCACATAAACATTTAGTGGATAAGTAAATTCAATTATGTTAATATAATTTCAGAATTGAGCTATGGGTTGAAGACAGAGAAGCAGCAAGGGGTCCGATACCGTTACGGATTTCAAGGAAAGCCAGAATGGTAGAACTAAAACGACATGTAGAAACGTCGTTAGGGTTGGATATTCGTTTGCAGCGTTGGATTGTGGGCAGAAATCTATGCACTGACGACAACACGCCGCTCACTGCACTAGCCGGACCCGACCTCAACGCACCATTCTATTTGTGTCTTGTCGAATCAGGTAAGTTTTAGTTTTTACTGCCCTCTACTGGCTTGATGGAACTTAGTAGGATTTATTGAGGTTATAAAAAATATTCGGTTCAAGAAATTATTTATGGCAGTCCAAATTTAAGAAGCCTTTTGTTCTAAAGGCTCATGCCTCAGTGATCACGATATAACTTCGAACTGTACAAGGTTGTTGAACTGCGCTGTTTCAAGGTTATGCCAACTGTTTGTCTTTGTAGTGATGAGACAAAATAACGAAGTAAATGTACCTGAATATGTTTGTACCATTCGATCACGACATCAGAAAATAAATAAATAAATATACTCGTATGAATACGGTACTTACTCGTACTTAGTGTATTTATTCATTTGCATATAAAATAATGATCACGTATCCACAAAGGAATTCACAGCAATATATTTATTTTTAGAAACAAATAAGGACAACCCACAGCAGATCAAAGACGACAAACGCACCCAAATAAAAGCACCAAACGAAATAAATGACCCGGCATTAGGTGACGTTTACACGGAATTAATGAAACTAGAGCAGCAAGCTCTCGTGCCAAATACTGAGCCATTTGAATGTGGCGTTTGCATCGAGCAGTGTGATGTCGGGGCCGGGGTTGTACTGCGGGAATGCATTCATACGTTTTGTAGGGAATGTCTAGTTGATGTGATCCGCCATTGCGAGGAGCCGGTTGTGCCGTGTCCGGCGATCCAGTGTCCCGGAGCGTTGCAAGAGCGGGAGATCCGCGCGATATTGTCTGCGGAAGAGTATGAGCGGTGGCTGGCGCGAGGGTTGGCTGCGGCGGAGAGCGGCACTCGGAACACGTTCCACTGCCGCACTCGAGACTGTAAGGGCTGGGCGTTCTGTGAGCCGGGGGTCCGGAGGTTCCCCTGCCCGGTCTGTCGGCACACTAATTGTGTCCCTTGCCAGGTATTTAAAGTTCCAATACAATGAAGATCAAGGAGAAGGATGAAAGAGAGAATGGGAAGTAAAATAAGACTCGCGACGTTGGTGGTAGGCTTTATGGCAGGAACACCAAACGTCTAGAAGGTAGGAGGGGTTTTTAGCCGGTAAGAGTCCGGCACTACCCAACATGGGTGTCCATGAGGATTTTCCCCCCTACGAAAAAAAAAAAGGTATTTAAAGTTCTCATACTTCTGTCTGTATTTCTCATCATCATCATTAACAGCCTATTTTGACCTTAGACTAATTGCATAAGGATCTGCCTTTCTAGACGTTACTTCTTCTGTCATAGTATAATATCAACGATCAAATGCAATTATAAAGACTGTATAGAATCGATGTTTCATTTGTAATCGTATTCGTCGGTTACAGAGCTCCGTAAAAATACATTTTTTTTTTTGTGTAGTTGAATGGTGTAAAAAACGGTCAACAACTTCTAGTTAAGTATATAATATACCAAATCTAAGCTCGTTTTCCTCACGAAATGACAGACAATTTGTGAATTTGGTTGTGATACTAGTCCATATGTAATTCGTCTGAGATTTTGACAGCACATTGTAGGGTCAGACCTCCCTTGTTATTTAGAGTAGTGGATTTGGCGGTTAGACCGCACTTCTCCAAGGTGGATTGGCAAGTTTTGGATGATAATGTTTTGACTCTTACAAACATTATCACATGTTTATGATGACCAGCAGGCTTATTATGGGTAATATTTTAAACTGAAATGTGTCACTACAACATTTATCATCGTATTTTCGTTTTTATAGTCATCTAACATTGTGTTTTCAACGAACAAATGTAATCATCATAATTTTACATAGCGGCGATAATAAAGTAGTGGTAGTAGCATGAAGTAACTCTATTTTAACGGAAAACCGGAATTTACGTAGTTTCGTTGAAATTATCTTGTTAGATGCTTGTAAAAACAAAACATCTCTGCCACTTGATGTAAGATGGCGAAGTCAAGATCATTTCGTTGAAATAACTACGAAATATGATCACATTTGAGATGTCCTTTTGCTTAACCTAATTACATGAATGTGCGTAGTAATTTCGACTTTACCTTACAGTTTCAACTTTATTTTTTAGGCTGTCCACGAAGGTGAAACCTGTGAACATTACCAAATGAAACTGCGCGAAGCTGTGACCGCAGCTGAATCAAATCAAACTGACCAGGGGACTCGAGCTCTGCTGGCGTCGCTCATTGCTCGAGGAGAAGCACTGGAGTGTCCCGAATGCAGTGCTATCATAACCAAGAAATGGGGCTGCGACTGGGTTAAATGCTCCGCTTGCAAGACGGAGATATGCTGGGTGACGAAGGGCCGCCGATGGGGTCCGGGGGGCAAGGGAGACACCAGCGGCGGCTGCAGGTGCGGGGTCGAGGGGCAACGGTGCCATCCCTCGTGTGGATACTGCCATTAGAATGGTTATTAGCTAAAGTTTTGTTTGTTTTTAGTTTTCTCCTAGTATACAATAGATATTACGTTCAGTGGTGTACACACCATAGATGCTAAATGCCCTGTCAACTCATTACGAACCAATAAACAATCGTAGGTCAGTTTGAAGTTTATTTTATTGCGGCCCATAGTTACAAAATGCTTTCGCGAAACCAATTTTTAGTATCAATCATACTTCAATATTTATCGATAGTGTAGTGACGTCTCCATCGATCATTAGGTTATTTTACAACAATTAAATTAAGCTACAAAACGTAGTCATCCTATCAAATAATAGGGTGAAAAATGTTAATTTCCGACTATTTTCATCTAAAATATCAATATTTATAGCAAATTGCTCGAAAATAAATTATAATATATTTCACGTCCATTGCTACTGGTTTTCGCGAAACGAAAAATATCAATGACATATTTCACGGTCCGTTTGGACGATATGCATGGAATATCGCATGTCAAATTTTCGAAATTGAGCTACTGTATTGCGATAGGAATTTTCCATTTTGTACCTACCCTAGTTAAAAACCCTGTGCACGCCACTGTATACGTTATAGTGCTATTTAGTTAATTTAGTTAACTATTTAGTTAATAGCTCCTCACAAAATCTCGAAAACCGCTTGACATACAAGAATGAGAAGAGACCGCCCAGCACGTTACCGAAAAAAAAATTACCACCGAATTATCAAAATTCATCATATCATTTTGAATTCAAAATCACTGTCATTTTTGGAAATGTGTGTGTTTTTACAGAAATCGTGCATTTTATATGTAGGTAATCCATATTAAACCAGCCAGTAGGCTTGATATTATTATCTATTTGCAAAAATTAGTTATTTGGACATTGTAACGATTTATTCATCAAATTTGGCTCTGCCAAATATCTGAAAAATAGTTGGTCTCCTTTGGCAGGGAGCTGGTTTATATTTAGTAAATAATACAATCCACAACACACCACACACATGATTAATATTTTGTTCCTGGTCCCAAGGAATTCTCTCATAATTACATAATCAAAATGTGAATTGAATGATGAATCAAAAAATAATGTTTTCTGAAAATAGTCAATTATTAACATTATATAAATAAATATAATTAACCTAATATTAGTGTGTTAATACACTTAAACCAATATTACTTGAAATGCTACCATTGTAATCAATTATAATTGAAAACTATATTGTATCAAGATTAAAATGAATGAATTTTTTAAAAGTTTTTATTTTCACATCACCTTAGCTGCAATTCTTTTTTATTCGTTTATTCTTTAGTTTTTATTCTTCGTTAGTTCTTGATATGTATATAGTAAAATTTACTGCTTTTTTAAGCCTGTGGTTAGCCATTTTAGCCTATTTTCAGAACAAGAACAGTCTGAGAAATGCACAGTACAGAAATTAAACACTACAGATTGTTTCAAGCAAATAGTAGAGGACTTAAAATTAAGAACTGCTAAAGAAAATCTCAAAGTGTATGATACAGTGTCTTGTTGTACAGTTGTAATAGTATAATGGTCGCATAATTGCGGGCATTGTCATAATTATTTTCCACTTGTGGGAATCAAACCAGTGCAGAAGTTAGGCCCCGGTCATCATTATTAACATCTGATACTAATTGTTAAATAATAAATAGTCAAACAATTGACTCTAACTTTGCTGACCTGGTTTGCAACAGAATAGAACTTCATATCCCCTTTTCTACAAGCTTGGTATTTAAATAGCCTGATGATGATATAAAAGTCGAGTGGACCTAACAGTTTTGTCTTTTTACTGGAAAAAGACTAAATCTAGTCCAGCTACATAATGGACAACAGTTTAAGCCGTCTATGTGAGACATTTTTTTTTTATTCTTTACAAGTTGGCCCTTGACTACAATCTCACCTAATGGTAAGTGATGCAGTCTAAGATGGAAGTGGGCTAACTTGTTAGGAGGAGGATGAAAATCCACACCCCTTTCGGTTTCTAGACGGCATTGTACCGGAATGCTAAATCGCTTGGCGGTACGTATTTGCCTGTAGGGTGGTAATTAGGCAAGGCCGAAGCCTCCCACCAGCCAGACCTGGACAAATAAAGAAAATCTCAATATGCCCAGCCAGGGATCAAACCCAGGACCTCCGTGTAAATCCACTGTGCATACCACTGCGCCATGGAAGCAACTGACTGGCCAGAGTGCTGGCGACTTTTTAATTACATGATGAAATATCATTGTGCTGCTAATTGCTCAAAGGCGTTGGAAATGCTCCAGCAATTCATGTGTATGTACATAGAACTCAGTAGTTCACTTTGCAGTTTTGCAGCTGTTTGTGTATGCCCAGCCTTACAGGCATTATGAGAACTTGGTAAGTTGCTGTGTTGATAAATAAATTAATTTCACACCATTAATATTTTTTTCATGTAAAAGAATATTTGCCATATCTTTTAAATATGATCAATATTCCCTTTGCCCTCCAATTAGTCAGAAAAGACTGTGTTAGGAGTGGGTAACACAATAGTCCAGAGAGTGGAAATCGAACTACCACCACTACAATGATTTCGGCCTCTTTACCACTGAGCTATTGAGGCTTAATATGGTAATAGTCAAACTTCAAACTCATCAACATTTTTTCAATGACCATAAACTTAAACTGAAAATAGGAGCAGTTGCAGAATTAGTCATTCCAAGTTCTGCGTTCTGCATAACATAAGTCGCACATGCACAATGCACAATCAGCAAGCAGCTTTACAAATTACTTGGGACACCAAATTCAGAACAACTGACTATTAGTATGTGCTGGCTTTTAAAGATGACAAATTGAGGTTAATTCAGAGTACATAATCTTTTCACGAGCATAATCTGGCATTTGAATAAAAACTATTAGCAGTATATTACTTATCTGTATTTATCAAAATGGTTCTTAGGTATACTTTTGTTACACAACTTAGAACAATAATAACTGAAGAACTCCACAATTGCAGGACACTTTGCATATTTTGGCCGTAAGACAGTAGGCTGTAAAGCCTTTTTGAAAGTTTGTCAAACACAATATTACACTTGAAATAATCACATCAATAATCCTAGTATCTACGCATGCCAGGTGGTCCACGACCACCTGGACCACCCCTTCCCATTCCAGGGGGTGCACCCATCATTCCTGGAGGTGGTCCTCCCATCATAGGTCCACCGCGCATTTGCGGAGGAGCTGATAACTGCCCTCTGCCTGGTGCCATATGTTGATGAGAGGGTCCCCCGACGCCTCTAGTAGGCCCTTGTAGGCCTGGAGGAGCCCCGCCCATTCCAGAGCCGCGGCCTGCTGATCTGCCGGCACCTGGACCTCCCATGGCCCCAGGCAGTGGTACGCGAGGCAGGCCCTCTTCAGGGGGCGGTGGTCCTTCAATCGTGAGAGAAACAATATTTTCCCCTCGGAGCAATACGAAACCGAGCGTTCTTTTTTCTTCTCGGTCTGCCGTCTTACTGTTTTTTGACTTGATTTTTCTGAATTCCTCGCAGTCTCCAAGAATTAAATTCATATGCTTGTCAAATGCTTTAAATGTCCCAATGAACGTACGAGAATCCTGTAGAATCACTCGTACGCGATAGTTTAGATGCTGTTGCATCTTATTATTCTTTCCGATCGTCTGAAAACATCAAAAAGAAATTGCTTAGGTTGGAAATAATAAAACAAATATTACTTGTTTTGGCTGTGATTTCAACAAATATAGAAAAAAATGAGAATAAAATGTCTAGGAACAAAAGAAATAAATATATATTACCATCTTGATATAATGATTTGCTTATTATTTTGAGATACACAGTTCACTTTTGAGAAAAGCAGCGGCCTTATACCAAAGTTATACAAAAAAGGACGCCCGCCATTTACCCGGCGTCCATAAACACAAACGTCAAATTCAAATGTCAAACAAAACAAACAAAATTATTGTCATTGTCAATGTCTAAATTTTTTTTTAATGTTTGATTGAACTGGATTCTTACTTTTTTTAACCTTCCAGAAAAATAAAGTCGTCACAGGTTTTTTTTTCCATGAGTTTCTATTCTTTAAATAAATTTTAATTTTTGTCCTGGCATAACCAAAAGCCATCAAATTAAAGAAGAAGAAAAAGTTTTAATTTCTTCTAAAATATAGTGCGACCTTAGTGCGACACAAAAGAGTAGAAAATAAATGAGGGCGCTATAGTCACTTATAGTCGTTCATAGGGTAACCCTGTGTACAATCACCCACTTGTGCAACTACCTTGATACTTGACATTAATTGATATTTTGTTCTATACCTATGATCTTCTTGATCTATGATGTTCTTATCTTAAATAAGATTAACAGTTAAAAATTTATCATCTAATATAAATTATAAGTATATTTTGAAAATATTTACTTTCTAGCCCAGAAGTAAGCATTATGTGTTATGGGTACTAACATAGGTAATTTCATGATTTACATTTATTAAATTTCAATAAATTCAAATCAATCTCATCTTAATTAATTATATTTATTGTAAAACTTCTTATAATTATCCGAATTTCCACTATGATTTTAATAATCTGATAAAACTATCAATAATGATTGGTTGCTCTATAATGATACATCTTTCTATGTTTCGCTCCAAGGTCCCATTTACGATCATACCAAATTTCATCTTGATCAGAGTTCGGTTCAGCCGAGGTATAATATTAGTATAGATTACAATTACGAGATTATTTTCACAAATAAAAACGTGATTAGAAGTTTTAGGCGTATAAGCTGCCTATATGCAAAAACTCTTCTTAGTTTTGTACAGCAGGCGAGTAGCCTATTCTCAAATATGTGCTGACAATGTACAGTCATAATTTATATTTCTTTAAATTTCTTCCTTTAATGACTCTTTAGGGCCCATTTTATATATCTCACGAATAGCTCTCTTCTGAAGGACAAACACACTATCAATATTAGCAGCATTACCCCTTAGTAAAATAGCATAAGACATATTAACATGACAGTAGCTAAAGTAAACAAGTCAAGCAGTCTGTGTCAGCTATATGACGATTTTTTTAACCGCATATGCAGCTGAACTAAGTCTGTTCGATAGATTATTTACATGTTGGCCCCACTGTAGCTTAGCATCTAATGTAATTCCAAGAAAAACAGTAGTATCAACCAGATCTAATTCCTCATTATTAAGCTTAACATTGGCTGTTACTTGCTGGACGTTAGGCAATGTAAATTTCATGCATTTTGTTTTACTCTTATTGAGCACTATGTTATTAGCTTCAAACCAATGTACCAATTTCACGAGAGAGTTGTTTACATCGTCATAATTTATTTCTCCTCTATTAATTTTAAACATTAGTGGTGATCTGCAAACAAAACTATCTCACGATTATCCTTGTCAACATAAGAAAGGTCATTAATATAAATGAGAAAAATAAATGGTCCTAGTACAGATCCTTGAGGAACCCCCATTTTTACAACAGACCCATTGCTACATACATTGCTATCCACCTTCTGAATTCAATTCATCAAATAGGAACTCAGTCAATTTAGTGATTTTTCAGTAATTTCGTAGTAATGTAGTTTCAATTACCAATGTTTCATGATGCACACAATCAAATGCCTTGGATAAAAATCACAAAAAACACCTAAAGCGTCGTGTGACTCTTCCCAGGCTAAAGTCCCAGTTCCATTTTTATTAACTTCTACTCATAAATGTCGCACTAAATGTATATTCTTAGACCAATGTAGTATATTATTCTAAGACCAGTTATTATAGAAGGACCGGAAGGACCAGTATCATACTCAAAATATATACAAAATAGTCTGTCATTTTTTGAAGATGACAAGGTAAACTCACATATCGAAAATATAAAGCACCAAAAAATAATATAATATATTCTATGTCCTTGCCAACGACATTTATATGATAAGAGTGAAATTTTCGAAATTCTTGGTTTACCCAAACAAAAAAGCAAAAGAAATGTTCCGTTTTTATAGACCATTTTTTAGAAAACATAACTTCCATAACATAACAAAGGTTAAAATTTGTGTAAAAATCAACAATCTTCTCAAACATTTTAACCTTTTCAAGCCCTTAGGGAATATTTTTTTTCATCCCCATTGCATTTCACTTTCTAAGGATAGTCAATGACCTACTTCTACCGTGAACATAACTTGAAAAATGTCTTTCATTAAAAACATCAACTTCTATTTAACCCCATAGGGTTAAAATGTTTTATGACTAACCAATCGTTTATAGAACAAAACTTTAAATGCCAGATGATTTTAGAAAAATTCTAACTCCTTTCAGCCCTTTAGGGGTAATTTTTATTATCCCTAACTGGTCGAAGTCTCTAATGCATTTCAAATTCTATCGACATTCAATGTATCTATTACCGTGAACATATTTTGAAAAATGACGAAGTTTCATAAAAAAAAATTAACCCTTATTTAACAGCACAAGGGTGAAATTTTCGAAGTTCTCTTTTTATGTTAAACTGACCGTTTGGAGTCCATTTTTACAAATATAACTTAAAGAATGGCTGATTTTTATTTTTACACAAAGTTCAACCCATTTCAATCCTTCAGGGGTTGAATTTTAAAAATTCTGGAATCACTTAACATTTCTCATTTTTTTCGTGATTTATGGATTTTTTTTTATAAATGTTACTTTAAAAATGGAGGACTTTCTATACAAACTTTTAACCCCTATTTCACCCCCTTCTGAATTTATTTTCGCAATAAAATATCCTGTAACCTTCTCCGTATTATGGTCTCAAATCGCGATGCCGTCAACAAAAAACACGGACTGGGCCTGTTTATCAATAATTCCATACTTAATATTATAAATGTAAAAGTGTGTGTCTGTTTGTTTGTCCGGCTTTAAACTCCGTTTTGCCGTGAGTTCACGGCAAAACGGAGTGACGAATTAACGTGATTTTTTAAGTGGAGATAGTTGAAAGTATGAAGAGTGACATAGTCTCTTTATAACCCCTTACTAAAATGAGGAGTGGAAGTTTGTATGGAGCATTCCGCAATTTTCAAGTTATAAAGCAAAAAAATTGGTATGCAGATTAATTGTGACTAAAAAAACCGTGCATCATTTTTATTTCTTGAAAATACGCCCCTAACCCCTTAAAAGAGGGGGTGAAATTTTATATGAGACTTTTTGCAGTTTTCATGGTAGGAAACTAAATCGGTACACAGAATCTTTGTTTCCCCGAATTAAGCGCGGGCGGAACCCACACCCTCCGGAATTGGAGGCAGAAGCCACATCTACTGGGTTATCACGGCTCACACACACACACGGCTAGTTATGTATTATGTAAAGGTGTAAATGTATTAAGTCACACTAATATTTTATAGGGGAAATTTTGTTTGAGTTGAGTGTATGTTTGTACCTCTGCGCTGCGGCAGAGTAAAGCTGTGGCAACTGAAGCTATGGCAGACATTTGGAATGGAAATCTTTTATTTTAATGAATTTACTCTAACATTTAACACATATATTTTCTTCACGGAAAAATCCATGATTCCCGCGGGAATTGTGGAAAAATGAATTGGACGAAGTCGCAGGCGTCCGCTAGTACTAAGGAGGAAATAAATAATAAAAAATGTATTCATAGTTTACATTTTTACTGAGACAAATGTTTACACTCACAGTAGATAGATAAATACAAAACTTATTTCTATTAATATTGACAACACAAATACATCGAACATCTTTTAGTCTTTTCTCAAGATTAAAACAAAACATCATTGCAGCATACAAAACATCACAAACCTAGCTCTTACACACTACATTAATAGTCAATCATTCTATGCTTCGCTAAATCTAATTTGCTAAAGATTCATACAGTCATCTGATTAGAATAAAGCCTTACCAAAGTAAACTAATTATGAACTAATAAACTGCTACGAGAAACCCGCGGCCGCGGGGGCGAACTGTATAACGGACGTGTGACGGACGACCGGCTCGGCCGGGACCGACTCCACGTGCGGGAGGAGGAGGAGCTTGCGCTTCCGGGGGGGCAGCGAGGAGGGCGCGAGAGTCATCATCGTCACGGAAGTGTTTATCGCAGGCGGCGACGGCGACGGAGTCAGGGAAAGGATCGAGAGAGACGCCGACAGGGTCTGGTTTGACTTGGGAGCGGCGCACGGCACGGTGCAGGGGGCGGCGCAAGGCGCGGGGCAGGGGGGAGACGGCGGCGAGGACGGCGGCGTCGGCGGCAACTGCTGCAGCGCCGCCTCGACGATGTCGCACATCACGTTCCCGTTGACGACCAGCGGCCCCGAGTACTGCGCCGGGGGCGTGCTCGGCGCCTCCGCCCCGTGCTCCTTGTATATGTGCGCCTCCATCTGCTTCTTGGTGTTGAACGTGCCGTCGCACACGGTGCAGCGGTAGCAGCGCTCGCCGAAGTGCTGGAAGCGGTGCAGTTTGAGCACGTGGTTGTAGCCGAAGTCGCGCAGGCAGATCTCGCAGGTGTAGGGCCGCTCGCCGGTGTGCGTGCGCGAGTGCACCTTCAGCTGCTTGGAGCACGTGAAGCCCTTGCCGCAGCCGGGCGCGGGGCAGCGGTACGGCTTCTCGCCGGTGTGCGTGCGCAGGTGGATGACGAGCTGGCCCGACTGGATGAAGGTCTTGGGGCAGTGCGGGCACGCGTGCGGCCGCTCGCCCGTGTGGATGCGCGCGTGGCGGTGCAGCTTGCCCGAGTGCTCGAAGGCGGCGCCGCACACGCCGCAGCGGTAGGGCCGCTCCTTGGTGTGGATGCGGCGGTGCACCTGCAGGTTCTCCTTGACGCTGAACATCTTGTGGCAGTACTCGCACTTGAAGGGCCGCTCGCCGGTGTGGATGCGGTAGTGGCGCACGAGGCGCGCGGGCACGGCGAAGGTCTTGTGGCACACGTCGCAGCGGTGCGCGTCGGCCGCCTCGCGGTGCGAGCGCGAGTGCGCCGTGAGCGCGCTGCGGGTGGCCAGCCGCAGCCCGCACTCCTTGCACTGGTGCGAGCGCTCCTCCACGCCTGCAGGACAAGAGCCGAGGTCAACAACGCTCGATAAATCAGTCATGCTTCAGTTGTAGCCGAGCTATAATTAGCGGTAACGAGTGGTAGGTCTCGGTGGCCGACCGCGACGTGTCGCTGCGACCGGTCGCAGTACAATGTCTGTTGTGGATGGTATGCCGCGATCGGGAATATCAGGATGCACATACGGCCACGCAGGGGTGCGGACCGGGAGGGGAGAGCGCGGAACGAGGCGAAGTGAATGTCCTCCGACTGCACGTGGAGGCCCACCGCGGTTTCGAACAGTTATCGCCGCGGTGGGCCTCCACGTGTTTGGGCCAGCGACCCCGTATCCGCACTTTACCGCACCCCGCGCGCGCCCGCTCACCCTGCCCCCACTTTCGTTATATCCTCGCCCGTTGTATATGGACGAATTATTTTATATTTCACTTTCAACGTTAAAAATGAAAATTTCCTGTTTTCGTTAATAACGTTGTAAATAGGCTACAATTATTATTAAAGGTATAAAAAGATATTTTACACAAAAATAATACCAATAAAATTCAAGGTTCATAAAATTATACGTGTATAAACAAAATTAAGTTTAACGAAACGAAAAAAAAAATGAAAAATTGACAGCTAATAGCTAAAAATCGCAATTTGAGGAAAATTCAACAAATGAAAAAATTAACATCAATCAAGTGTATCAGCAGCGGCTGGTAATGATGCAAAGATAGACAAAGTTCTCACCTATCATTTTGAATGATGATGACAAGTCGCCCGGTTCAATGGCGTCAGTGTTGGTGTAGGTTGCGTCCGTGGCAGCGACACGCGCGCGCTCGGCCCGTCCGCGGCTGAATGCGGAATTAGACCTGTGTCGATCGCGATTGATCAAATCTCCGAGACCCGATCACTACTTGTGCGTGAGCAATCGGGTCGTGGACATTTAAAAGACCCGATCTTGTGTGACCCGTTTGGAGACCCGCCGGGTGCCGACTCGATCAAAAGATCGAAAGATTTTTGTTTACCATACTAAATTGAACTTTATGTCCATTACTATAACTCTCAAATCTGTAGTTCTCGTGAATAATCGGGTCGCGGACGTCTAAAACACCCGATCTTGTGGGACCCGTTTGGAGACCCGCCGGGTGCCGACTCGATCAAAAGATTGAAAGATTTTTGTTTACCATACTAAATTGAACTTTATGTTCATTACAATAACTCTCAAATCTGTAGTTCTCGTGAATAATCGGGTCGCGGACGTCTAAAACACCCGATCTTGTGGGACCCGTTTGGTTATCTATATATTAAACTCGATCACTCGACCCAACCACACTAAATTGAACTTTATTTTCATTACAATAACTCTCAAATCTGTAGTTCTCGTAAATAATCGGGTCGCGGTCTAAAACACTCGATCTGTCGACCCCATCACACTAAATTGAACTTTATTTTGATTGTATTAGTGTTACAATTATCAGGCTCAATTGCATTTGTATTTAGTAATTACAATCTGTAGTTGTCTCTTATATTCGTATGTAAAGGCAGATATGTATTACTCTGTCTGTTAAATGGTATACCTGGTATCTGTTAATTAGTGCATTTGTTTGGACTTTGGATCGCGAAAGAGGATGTTTTTGTAGTTTAGAGCAATCTATACCTATACTGTTGGCGAAACTAAAATAGTTATTTGCTGCCGTATTTAAAGTTTTGCCCTGGATTTCTAAAAATGCCGTGTATATAATTTTTAAATAGTTTGCATAGATATTATGTTGTGTTCGTGTTGATTTACGAACTTTTTTATGCGTAAAATAGGACTCACAACTTGTATTTGAGGTTCTGTCAAGTGGTGAAATAAAAAATTTTTGTAACTGAAAATTTCCCACATTTTTTTTTTAATTCTTTACATGTTAGCCCTTGACTACAATCTCACCTGATGGTAAGTGATGATGCAGTCTAAGATGGAAGCGGGCTAACTTGTTAGGAGGAAGATGAAAATCCACACCCCTTTTAGGTTTCTACACGGCATCGTACTGGAACGCTAAATCGCTTGGCAGTACGTCTTATAATATAATATATCCGTATACATATTACTGTATACGGATATATTATATTGACAGTTTGAAAGCTACTAAGTACAGTTTAGCAATTCTTCAAAGGATTTTAATTTGGAACTATAAATGAATGAAATAGAATAGTCACAAGAAGTGACTTGGAGAGGCACATTATATAGCAATTGGTATTCTTTGGGTCATGCTATGGTCAACGGCATTATCTATCAGCCTATTAAAGGTGCACTACAGAACTAAGTCGCTCTACCCTCCTTATAGCAGAAAGAATTTCGGATGTAGAGCTTAAACCCACCATGCTGGTCCAAAGCGAATTTAAGGTGATGTTTTATTATAAATTAGTCACTACCAGATCTTAACAATAATGGCTGCGACCGACGTGCTCTCCGATTTTATAATTACTTTTATTATTATAATAAAATTTATAAACTACGCCATGAAATCATTGACAAGTCTCTCAATCAGCTCACGGTTTTTATTAAGCTCAAGCTTATAGAAAAATCTCATCATAATATAAATGATTACTGTATAATATGACATGATTATAAAAGACGAAAAACCTTGTGAATTACTTGCATTATATGACGGGGTACTTAGTTTTCGACAACATTGTGGAATGTCACAAAAATAAGGCGATACCCTGGCTGTGTTTTTATAAGCTCTTCTCGGACCAAGGCGCCTTCAGAACTTTCGTAAGACTTTAGTTACACTATCATATTATAACAGCATAACCTGACGTTTCAAAAGTGCTTGTTATTAAACCTAATTCAAGTGAATTAATTTTGAATTTGAATTCTCCGAAGTACAGTGGTGTTACGACACGGTTATGAAGTACTTAAGTCTGCAGAACCGTTCCACTGTGTTATCCGTTGTACCAACGAGGCAGTCCACTTGGGGTGATAAGTGACATTTAAATTTATGTAAATTTTTTTTGGTGATATGGCGATATGGCTTAGAAAATAGGTACTATTCCACACCCATTGTTTTTTTTTATTTCCGCTTATAGACCGAGAGCCTGTGATAGCCAGACGTACATAATTTTATGAAACTGGAAGATTGACATACTCTTACCATAGGTAAGCACGGAATCTCATTATGTATAATAAAATAATGTACTACAAATTTGCAGAACACATATTTTTTTACAAAAAGTGTCGCGACAGTATATGTCTAACTATAATAATAATCCAACCAGCTCTTGAATAAGGGCCCCGTATGGGTTCGAAACTAGTTGGGCATACTCCGACCTAATATCACGTGAATTTTAGCTGCGTTTCATAATCAATTAATATAATAATAATGACACAATAGTATATAATAAAAATAATGGAAATGCCGCCGTTATAAAAGGCTCTTTATTTGTAGTATTATTTTATTCAAAACTACGTTAAAGTTTCTTCAAATTCAAGACTGCTTCAATACCTTATTTTAACATTTTGAATTATTATTATATTATGCCAAGGAAAATATTTAATTAAAAATCTGCTATAAACTTGGATGGCTATATGGGCCCTTGAAACTTGCTACTTTCCTAAGCCATCACGGCCCATAGTTGGCTACCGTAATTAACTATGGTAGGAAAATAGGCTGACGAACTCTCAGGTTTTATAATATGAGGAATGTCTGACTGCCGCAGGCTCTTAGTTAATTGCTATTTTGTCAATACCCACTTGAGAAATTCTTAAAGCTTTATGGGCAAGTAAGGACTTAGCTATCCATAGAAATTCGAGTATAATTGCATTGCATTTCTAACTGCCGTTGCACTGTGACTGTAACTAAATTCGTTTTACTTACATTTAAGCTGTAATTTTATATATAAAATATGTTTTTATATTAATTTTCGAGAAAAGTTAATAAAAGTAGAAGTTTTTTAATTAATTAGTTTGTGTGTGTATTATAGTTATATAGTTATAGTTTTAAATTAAATAAGATTAATAGAATAATAATGTCGTATCTTGCAAAAAAAAGGAGTAATGTGTGGAAGCATTTTACTATAGTCAACAAAGACAAGGCAAAATGTGAGTACTGTTCCAAACTAATTAGTTACAGTGGTGGTGGTACCGGAAATTTAACAAGACATTTAAAAAAACTACATGGGACAGTAACGATAGAGGCTCCAATAAATCCAAGTTTTCATACGACCTTACAACCACGTATAGAGCAAAATACCGCGGAATCTGTTGATTTAAGTAGTATTCCATTAACGTCAGAAGAAGGCTCTTCCTCTATTTCGACTGCGCCCCAAACAAGTAAACCATCTGAACACTCAAGGATTGATAGTTTTATGAAGTCTACGAGACCATTACCCCTTAGTACGTCCAAGCAACTTGATCTCCAAATTGTTAAATTCATAGTAAAAGGTTATCATCCTTTTCAATTGTGGAAGAAGAAGAATTTAAAAAAATGTACAAAATGATATTGCCGACATATAGATTACCCACTCGCAAAACTATATCATCTAGTTTAGTGCCTAAATTGTACCAGAGTACTAAAGAAAAGGTTTTAGAATTGACTGCCGAAGCTGAGGCTGTATGCCTTACTACTGATGGTTGGACATCTATTAATAACACAGCATTTATAGCCCTTACAGCTCATTTTATCAACAAAAACTCCCTGCTTAAATCAGTTTTGTTAGGCTGTTCCCAATTAGACGAACGTCATACAGCACAAAATTTGTCAAACTTCTTAAAAAATGAAACGTCGAATTGGGGAATCACAAACAAAATAGCAGGGATTATAACAGATAACGCGGCAAATATTGTAGCGGCTGTTCATTTAACAACCTGGCGACACTTTCCATGTTTTGCCCACACAGTAAACCTTGTCGTCCAACATAGTTTGAACGCTATGAAACCACAGCTAGATAAAGTAAAAATGATAGTGGAGTATTTTAAGCACAGCTCTTCTGCAAACAGTCGGCTACAAGCTATGCAGACACAGATGGAATTACCACCCTTAAAGTTAAAACAGAGCGTTGTTACCAGATGGAACTCCACTTATGACATGTTGACACGTATATTAAAAATTAAAGATGCTGTAGTAAGTACTCTTGCTATCGAACAACCGCGCCTCAACACCTTATCACCTGAAGATTGGCTGCTGATAGAGCAGTGCATTAATATCTTGAAAATATTTTACGAAGTGACGGAAGAAATAAGTGCTGAAAAATCAGTTACAATATCAAAAGTTATGCTTTTGGTAAAAATAATGAAAAATCACGTGACAAAAAATCTGATTGAAAATGGTTCAGATCAATATCTTCAACTTTTAAACGATCTACAAGAACAATTAAATAGTCGGTTCCGTGACCTTGAAAATAACATATTAGTCACGGAGGCATCTTTTTTAGATCCAAGATTTAAAAAGCATGCATTTACTACCATGGAAAAATACGATACCTGTCTAAAAGGTATAAAAAGAAAACTTCGCTCTTTAGCCGCACAAGATTCAATACCATTGCTCGAAATTGCTCCGACTATGAATGAGGCGCAGGCGTCATCTTCTACGAGTAGCATGTGGGCTGATTTTGACAAAGAAGTTGAAAATGATATCATAAAAAATCCTACAGCCGCAAGTATTGTAGAACTCGACAAATATTTAAATGAGCCATTAATAAATAGGTCCGTATCGGTTCATCGTTTTTATTCATCATATTCTGTTTTTGTTAGTATGTTGCACAATAACAATTGTATAATTCCATTACTTTTCAGGTCCGATGATCCATTAAAGTGGTGGAATGATCGCAAAAATTTATATCCCCACTTATATACACTGATGAAAAGACGACTATGCGTGCCCGCAACATCTGTGCCATGCGAGAGAATATTTTCCAAGGCTGGCATGACAATAAGCAATAAAAGAAGTTCCTTAAAACCAAATAAAGCTTCTCAAATTTTATTTTTAAATCACAATTTAGAACAAGTTTAGAAACAAAAACTAATTGTGTGAAGGAGCGCTCACTCTTAAAAACATCGTTTGTCCGGAATAATATGAACTTTAAGTGCATAACAATAAGGACTTTAATATATAGATAATAATGATACGTATTTTATGTACAATACAGTGATAGTCATTTAAATAGGTATAAATGTATCTGAAAAATAATAAATAGTGAATACCAACAGACTTTACAGTTATACGATTAAGTGTTAGCGCATAAGTAAAATAGGGTGTTTGACATTTTTCTATTGTATAATATATAGTACATATTTAATAATAGCAGAGCCATTTTGTAAAAGTAACTTTGCGGCTAAAGCGGACGGAGTTTTAGACGGAGCGTTTTTAATAATTTAAACGCTCCGTCTAAATACTTATAATGAAATATTTCATAATTACTATATAGGTAAATAATTATTTACGTTTACTTCAATTTCGTTTAAATTGCCTGTATCATAAAATCAGATTCTGTAATAAAGTTAAAAAAAGAGAACGCCCTCTTAATTTTATAATTATTATTTATTACATAATCTGTTTATATGATTTTTTATTCTCGTTAAAATATATATTACTTTTAGCAATAGTTTATATATAATTAGTATAGTTTAGCATAGATAAAATTATATAAAATAATTAAAGTTAAACATAACACTACATCTCAATTACTATAATTGAGATGTTGTGTTATGTTTAACTTTAATTTTTTTACATAATTTTATCTATGTTCATAAAAACATAAAATAAAATTTCCCACTATTTGGATATAAATTTAGAAGATGACAACATTAATAATTGTATCACCACGCAAAAGCGATACAATTACAAACCATAATATTTATTTAACTCATAGTAGGCATATCTTTGTTTTGAATCCGCCAGTCGATCAAACGATCGGATCCCGGTTCGGGTCTTACGGGTGTTCAGTTCAAATACCTACCTACTTCAAGCCGCTTCGCAACGATACACAAAACCCGAACAACCCGTGACCCGAATGATCGAAATGATCGAATCTTTAAGACCCGATTACCATGAGAATGGGTCGCGATCGACCCGGGTTTTACGAAATGATCGAATTACACAGGTCTATGCGGAATCCGCTTATAGTCGCTGCTCGCTGCCATGTACTGCCAGCGCATTTGTCCTCCACTCTCCTCTGCGTAGGGTCACCAGCCTTCGGGAAGCATTGCAGGACCCTAAGACTGCCTACAGCCCGGCTAGGCTCGTGGTATTTATCATTGCGGCTAGAGTATCTGTTTGTTGCCGATAGCTTATTGGTTGCTTGCGTAACTGTAATAGCTAACGGGGAATTCTTATGTATACAAATCTCAAGGTGATTTGTATACGTTTAAAAATTCATGAAAATCTCAAAAATATCTGCATCCATTGAACTCAATTATTATACAACCCACTTAAAAGATTTCTTTTTATAATAATTTATTGTATTACGTTTTGCATTTTTTTAAATAACGATTCATGTGGATGGAAGACAGTCCACACAGTTTAATAACGCTGAATTGAAGGAAATCATCTCTATCCAGGAAGTCTAACCGAGTCAAACTACCCAGGAAATAGCGACATAGTTAAACGTTACCTACGATATGGACTCATTTGCTTGAAATTACGAGTAGTAAGATGAAATAATATAAATAATGGGTTGGACTACGCTACGCTAAATAGAAACCGAGTTTATAATGGGTTAAGACCCACGTGTTACACTCTGCTTTTCACTACGATTGCGAGAAAATAAAATAGTTTAGTACAATATTCAATGATTTATTTTAATTGAAAATTAAATGTACAAAGTCTACAATTTTAGATATTAAGGGAGATGCTTTTACCCGGTAACATAATTTCCGACTACTGTGAAGATGAATAATGAGTATGGAAGGTAAACGTGGGAGATAACAGTTTAAAAACTCCTTTCGTAAGTGAATCCATTCGTTGTTATTTTCTCTACTTTACCTAAGTAGGTATTTAAGTAAATGCGTCTCGACTTTGATGGTAACAGATTACAATGAATTTCTTAAAAAAATCAAGTGTGTATTATTCACGCCAATTGTTTTTTAAATTCTCGCTTTTTAATTTTATTTTTTTTCACATGAGAAAAAGGCAAAGGTATTACACCGTACAGGATGTCCTATGTCTTTAAATCTCGCTCTATTCGCAACTCAATAAAAATTAAATAAAAAAATGAACGCATACCACTGACAAGAACGTTGCATTTCATTCCAATTTTAAGTTTTTTATTTATTTTTCAAAACAATCAGGGCCTTACCTATAATGATTCTATTTTCGAATAAAACCTCCTCCGTTTTATAGTAAGCTAGTGCTTGGTTGGTACTCGTAATAGACAAGAATAAAAAAACAAACAAAATTACTTTAGCCCCTAGAGGCTGAAATGCTTGTTTAGCCCCGCTGTGGAGTGGTAGTATGACAGCGTTTTTGAGCAAGAGTAGTGAAAAATGGAATTAAAGACAAAATGTGCATGTGTGCCCTCAGCGTTGTAGCGGATCACTTTTTACGGTGATTTTGTAGGGACGTAACCGATGTATAGTATAAATTTATAATAGGTTGATATTTGTGTTACCCTGTTGAATTAATACAATCAAATGATATAAAGGGATATTGGATCGAATACATGACGAAAAGTGGATTGTTTACGATAACCGTAAACACCACCAGATTAAACGCTGCAACAGTGCCCTAAAATAAAGCTTACCAATAAAAAAGTACTGTTAACTGTCTGATGGTTTTCTTCATTTTACTATAGCTTTCTTAGGTCAGCAGGCTTATTCACTATCTTTGACGTATGCTAGTTGACATATACGAAATTGAGATTCTATGTAAAAATGTCATAAGGCGCTTACTGGTGGATATCACATAGTAGTTAAATACCACATAATAAATAGCTGAATACCACAGAATAGAGAATGATACAGAGTGAGACCTTACAAGCCGAAGCCGCAGCGAAGCCGGTGAAAGCCATAAAAAAAATATATATAGGCGACTAGCTCATTCTTGTCGTGACGTTCGATCCGTCTACACCTTTTGTTTGATAATCCTCCATAGGTTATTTTGGGATAGGCGGGGAGAATGACTTGAGTAGAGACGAGGAGTGTTAAGTAGTTTTAAAAGACGTCTTTGACCCTATATACTACAGTCACAATTCCGGGACTTAACTCAAGGTCATTCTCTGCTAGTCGAGGGTTTTTTGGTAACAACCTGACAGACTTTCATTCATTAATCGTGTTCTGCTCATTAAATCCACTTCTGATGTCAACTCGTTTCCGACTCGTGCGTATTCTTGACATCAGCATAATGTTGCAATCTACGAACTTTTTTCATATTTGCCCTATAATGTACAACAAATATTTATGTGATAAATATTTTTTTCATATCGTCTTAAATATTATTATGCATGTACTTTATGAATTTATTTATATCAGATCACTACACGATGATGAATAAAATATGTTGACTATTATGAAACAATGTTGAGATATATAAAGAACATACTTATAAGTGTAAGTGTGAATAATTGTAAGTGCAAGTAAATGACCTTCATTATTAAAAAAATAAGTGTATGTGATCAAATTAGCTATCCCTCATTTTAGGGAGAATATTTTAAATTTAAACTAGCAACACCGGATGATCGTTCAGAGGTTTTATATTTTAAGATCTAACTTTAACAACAATTATGTAAATTAATATCATAATAATAGACTAATAATCATTATTTACCTATAGAAACACTCCATCTCATTTCTTTAGTTTTGTGAACAGTTTTTAAATTATTTAAAAACATAAGACGCCATTTTTCTAGAATAATATTCAAAAATTACTGATGCGAAGCTTTGTGTCGTACTGACTCGAGAATGTATTATTCGTCTTTGAATTTTTATTTGGAATGGTTGCATTACTGTCGTGTTGCGTGCGCTCCATCTGCCTATTAATCTTTAATCTGTGATGAAAATAACCGCTGTTAAATAAAAAGTTTAAAAAGTAACATTTTAGAACCAAACAAGTTCTAATTTTTCTGGATTTTTTTTATAATTTCGAATTTTACCTAGGGGTTAAAGTATGAAAAAACAAAAAAAAAATAGCACTCATATCTCTAGTTTTACATTTTAATTTGAAAAATCAATTTCGATATAAAAAGATATACTAATTTTAAATGTTAAAAAAAAACTTGCATAAATAGTAGTTGCATGTTATCAGTTAATCTTTGAATATCAGACTGTTAGGACATAATTCCTCGAACTCTTGTCTCGTACAAAATATAAAGTTGGTCATCCTACTTTTACATCACACTCACACTACAGCAACGTGTAAAGATAGGACGATATATACATGTGTTAAATGATATTACTTTGTATGTCACAAAGTAGAGCCACGGGGCATGGTAAAATTAAGGATGATATTTCGCACAATTCGGAATTACTTTATAATACCTACAGGTGTTTAGTGAAAATCTTTAATAACTAAGTATGTAGAAAATTATATTTTTGACTTCATAGGTCATGAGATACCCTTCATTTAAAAAAAAAATATTTTTTTAATACCTATTCATAAACTTAACGATTAAAGCATTTATACGTATTAGTCTAGCTAAATATAGTATAAGAATTTTGGATATCCCTCAGGTATGCGAGTTGCACATGAAAAATAACAATACTTATTTTTGTATATCTGTTCGCTGTGGCTATAATGCGTTTTGTGTATGTATAGGTAAGTGTATACGACCGCGGCTTTGTTGAAGGTTGGAGAGGGCAGCGGGGCGCGGGCGCGCGAGCGGCGGCACGGAAGGGGAAACACGTGGAGGCCCACCGCGGTTTCGACGCGCGTGTGAACTCTCCGCCGGAGTGCGCGTGCGTGGCTTGTCGGCCACCTTGCCTCCTCCCGCCGCACTCCTCCCGCACTCCTCTATTTTGTCTGTCTAGGACAATATGTTACAAAGTTTCATTCCGTACATAATTTAAAAACAAAGATTTATAAACTCGATAAAAAAACTGCTCGACTGATTTTGCCTCGCCTTTGGAGTTCACGTTATATAAATACCTACATACTTGCCTACCAATTGTTATATGTATATTCTATTTTTAACTGACAATATTTTTTTTTTCGTTACGTTTAGGTAGGTCATAAGACAATGTCTTTGCTGTTATGCTTGCCCACTCTATGAAATAGCTACGCAGGTATTTTATTTCTTTAGGAAGGTACAAAATATTCTTTAAATAAATTGTGGTTTTAAATTTCAATTATGAAATGAATAACAAAAAAAGCTTTGAAATTAACTTGTCATTGTCTCATTTACCTAGATCGGTAGATAATATATAATATTGTTATGATTTGTTTACTAGGTAAGTATTAATCTGATTTTTTGCATAACAGTAGGTAGGTAGGTACCTATATTATATTAAATTCTTAATAATAAAGTATATTAATACCTAATATTAGGAGGTCAGGTCACTGTTAATGTTAAATATACATATTATTCTTTTTTAAATATTTTGCATCAAGTATATCAAGATAGTATCTTTGGATGTTTTATGCAAAATTTTGAAAAATAGATAGGTACCTAGTATGTACGGAACAAAATAGCGAATGACTGATGTAGGTAAGCGCGTTCCGGAGAGCTTGAACTTTGTGTGGATCGATAGTCAACGAAAGTACTTCCAAGAGTTCTCACTTTCAGGTTATCGTTGGAGGTTCAGTTCAAATGAATATTATTATTAAACTCTTATCAGTTTTTTTAACAAAAAACACAACATAATACTGAATTAATTAATGTATTTTAAATGATAATTAGGTATTGTACTTAATTACCAATACCTAACTATCTAGTCTACGCCCGCGTATTTTTCCGCCTTGAAGGATATTCATACAAAGTATCATTCACTGTAGGTAGGAATATACTAGAAATTCTGTGTTTATACCTACGTTGACGAATTTGATTAAAGACAGACCTGTTTATGTGCTTATCGTACATAATAGTATGCCTGTAAAAATATTAGAAGGAATATCTACCAAATAAGTAGGTAGTTAGGTACATATAGATGTAATTAAATGAATTTACTTTGTATTGAAGTGCCCACTGATTGCGATTACTTACTTCACTACCAGTAGGCATCAGAAAATATATCAACTTCAAGTATTATTAATCCTACTAGTAGCTCCAGAGCTAAAGTGCTTTGTAGTGATACAAACACGAGTATTATGTTTATTATTACATAAAGCCTCATTATAGAGAGCGTCTTCGTATCGTGCCGTTTGTTGTCATTGCGGAGCTCGGCGTATAAAAGGGCGTAATTTCTGAGTCTGAGGAGAATCAGAAATCAAACTAAAGTAGAAAGGGGATGATGACTAGGTTTGAATATATTGATTTTTATGATACATTCGGGTAAATAGGGTCAATGTTAACTAATTTATATATAAAAAGCAAAGATTGTCTGGATATTTGCGAAATAAATGATTATAAAATTTCAAAATCTTTTATCGTAATTCGATGAAAATTCATACAGTTTTAGCTTCTTTACATTAAATGTGACATTTTTTAATAGATGAACTATAAATATAAACGCACAAATAACAAAGATATTAGTAATTTTGTTTGTACGCACATACAAATCTAACGATCATTACATTGCTTACGACGTCATTAGTTCGTGCTATTTTGTATGGGGCGTTTTTCAGGGATCCGCGGCAGCGCCGCAAATCTGACCCTATAAATCCCTGTAGCTCCGAAAGTTATGATCCCAGATACCCTGTTCCTTTTACAAAATTGCTTTACTATTAGCGTACTCTTAATTTATATACAATTTAAAAAACTGTCATCATTCCTATTACCTATACATACCTACATGTAAAAACTATCTTGTCCCAGCAAACCTTGCCTTATCGCCATTGTAAAATAGGGATTGATGGTAGACGGATCAAAATTTACGGTTATACATCATTGAAGCTACATAAAAAAAAATATATAAAAAATTGGACCAAACAATGAAAAACAAATTTGGGTTGATCACCCTTATCACTTAAGGGGATGAAAAATACATGTTGGGCTACACTTGCATATAAACCACGCTTAAGTGTAAGTTACATTCGCTTGATAGTATGAGAGACCTTAAACCTTAAGCGTATTAATTTACCTCCTACTTGTAATTTCAGCAACCACACCCATCAAACTGAAACAGCGATGCTGCTTAGTGGGAGAAAATAAATAATCATGGCAGTATCGTTACGGAGAACCCTATTACTAGAGCCATAAGGTCCATAATCACTTGCCCATGTCGAGTTGATTACAAATTGACTGGTTTTTTTTATTTATAACTAACGGACGCCCGCGACTTCATCCGCGTGGAACTCGATACCTACCTATTTTTAAAGAAAAGAATATTCGCTAAATATTTTAAATATGACCAATATTCCCAATTCCCCTCCAAGTAGTCGAGAAATACTGTATTAGGAGTGGGTACGACAATAGACCAACGTCCAGGTTGAGGTTAGAACCACCACCCCTCTGTAATAAGTTCGACCGCTCTTACCGTTGAGCTATTGAGGCTATATTTTTTTACAACCTTTTGTTATTGTTTTATGTCCATTTCGTGGAACAACACGCGTGTAGGCATTTCCAGAATGGTCTAACATCATTATGACGGGTATAAATACGCACCGGACGGCCTCTGTGCTCCGTGGACAGTTTAACTTCGGAACGAAGAGAAGTAACATCAAGTGATACCAGCGATACAAGTGAACGATAGTGAACTCAGCTACGATTTTGGACAACGAATGGGGATGATGACTAGGTTTGAATATATTGATTTTAATGATACATTCGGGTAAATAAGGTCAATGTTAACTAATTTATACGTAAAAAGCAAAGATTGATTGGATATTTGCAAAATAAATGAGATTCTATTATAAATCTATTATAAATATTTTATCGTAATTAGATGAAAATTCATACAGTTTTACTTTCCTTACATTAAATGTGACATTTTTTAATAAATGAACTATAAACATAAACGCAGAAATAACAAAGATATTAGTAATTTTGTTTAAACGCCCATACAAATCTAACGATCATTAATTGCCTACGACGTCATATGTTCGTGCCATTTTGTATGGGGCGTTTTTCAGGGATCCGCAGCAGGGCCGCAAATCTGACCCTTTAAATCCCTGTAGCTCCGAAAGTAATGATCGCAGATACCCTGTTACTTTTACAAAATTGTTTTTCTATTAGCATACTCTTAATTTATATACAATTTAAAAAACTGTCATCATCCCTATTGCCTATGTTTGGAAGTGTGTATTGATATTCGTATTATAGAGTGAAATAAAGTCTCACACGAGTCATTAGGTGTTTTATTCCAAATCTTCGAACCCTAGGTCGTAACAGTATTTTTCAGACTAACCAAAGATTTTATACCTTAGATACCCGTATGGCACTAGAGCGTTGAAACTGAGGCCAACAAAGGTGGTCATTTGTCTTAATTTCATTTAGTCGCATAGTAAACAAAGAAAGTTATATGAACAGATAATACCTAAATATTGTCTACAATGTCGAGTTGTATGTTCTAGAAGTATAAAAACTGTATATCCATAAATATATAATGTAAGTAAACCCAAAGAAGAAGAAGAAATACATTATTGCACACAAAAATACAATTATAAATTAAAACATTAAAAGATAACTTAAACTTAGCATGCAAAGGCGGCCTTATTACTATAAGTGATCTCTACCAGGCAACCCCTGACGAGAGAACTTGCGAAGAAAGATCGGGAAGGTGCAACAGGTACATTATATGTAATTATATATATAAATAATTAAATAAATATATATACGTAAATTGTGCATGTGTGCGCTCAGTGGAGTAATTAAATTTGAATCACTTTTGATGTTGTTCGGCACGTAACAACCGTATAGTATAAAATTGTTGAGATTGGAGACGCACAGAGGGCGTTTGAAAAATGAATGTTTTTGTTACTACCTACTCAAAACGGTAAATATTCATTACGTATTCGTCTTATCATATTACAAAGATAAAAATGATAAAGATATCTTCCGTAAAGTTGAAGTTAGACGTACCTATTGCGAATTGATTGCAGTAGCTAGGTACCTACTTAAGTAGGTACCTAGCTACTGCAATCAATAATCAATAAAAATTAATATAAAATTGACTGCAGTAAGCATTAATGCTTACTGCAGTCAATTTTATATTCGCCAGTAGGTAGGTAGGTAACTATATCAATAAAATTAGTATTTTCTAAATCATCACATGATTGGGTCGATTAAGTAAATATCTAGTCAGGTACGAGTGTAGATATTTTCAAAATACCAAATAAGACGCATATACTATAATATACATATACGAGACCTATGTACCTACTAAGAAATAGAACTTGTGTATATTTAGGTGGGCAATTACCATTAGGGTTGCCAACATTTCTTGAGAAAAATATAGTACGCTTAAAGAAAATGTAGTATTTTACGAATTAGGCGATAAAACACGTTTGTTTTTCTATAAACTATATTTATTTACACTTACTATATTTTTCAAGAAATTTTGTCTTATATGCTTAAATATTATATGCTTTTTCACGTTTTCAAGCTCATTTTTTTAATAGTTAATTTTAAGTTCGAAATCAAATATGATAGATAAGTTCGGATTCGATGATACATTATCATCGAATCATAAAATTTAAAATTCATAAAGTTGTTGAAATATAGTATTTTTCTGCAGCAGTATATAGTACGCAGACCCGAAATATAGTACAATATTATAAATTATAGTACGTTTGGCAACCCTAGCTACCATACCTACCGTCTACAGTTATTTCAGGCAATGACATTACATAAAATCGGCTGTAAGTAAGTACTTATCACCGTCTATGTGCGCAATTTTCATGCAATAGAACAAACAAAAAAAAATCTGCCTAAATAGGTAGGTATTACGCTATTAATTTTATATGATGTAAATAAATAGTGCAAATTAAAGTACTTAACAGGTACGTATGTAGACCTAAATAACTATGATTGTATAATATTATGTATTGTCACGTGATGACGCGATAGATTGATTTCGGCATGATTTCCTAATTGAGGCAGGTTAGTGCGTAGGGCTAACCTATTAAAACATCTACCTATTGAATTCGGTGCTCTGACAAGGGTGCGAACTGCGAGCCGGAGTACCGAGTACGTTATAAATTAATTCGGTGGCGAATGTAAAAGAATGGAGGGTGCAGAGGCGAGGGAGAGCGCGGGCGGCGGGAGGCGCGCGCGGGGCGGGGCGCGACACGGGCTGCACGCGGTCAGCGAACGTTCGAAACCGCGGTGCTGAGGCCAGCGGCGCGTGCGGCGCGCCCGATTCAACCTTCCTCAACCGACCGCAGCTGACCCGCGGATACGCCGCGCCGGCCGCCGCGCCACGGACAAACACCGATCGCCTAACGCCTGCCTTGTTTTAATGCGCGTAACCTTCCGTAATCATTTTAGACCGCAACCATTTTTTTTTCTGTACCGTCGTGAATCGTAACTTCGCCTGTGCTACCGAACTTCGCCTAATTTCAATTAAGTTAAGTTTTTCAATATAAATTGAGGTCAGGCTACACATATAACTACTAAATACCAAAGTATTTTTTAACTATGGTAATATTCTGCGGACGGATTGTGGCTAACTTCACATGGGTGGTGACCAGTGCGTTTTTACCGTGGATGAAACGACACTTCTTTTTTTGTGTGTGTTTTAACTTTGGTTTTTCGCCGTGTTACAGAACAGGTAACGCTAAACTTTTTATTTTACTATCACCTAAAACTAATCCCCATTCGCAAACCGTTATCATTTTGCGTATAATTCACGTTTAGATGTCATTTTTTATTAAAAAACGATTAAGTTAATAGCGACGGCCATCTTGTTGCCAAACTTCACCTGGCCCTAGGGTTGTCAGTTCTTTTGTTTCATATCTTATAACTATAACTATACTATAATATAAAATATAAAGAGCAAAAAGTTTTTTTTTATTAGTTGATATTATATTACAAGCTTTTATTTAAACTTGCAATGTATGTATATTACTTGTATCTTAAAACTCAATTTTGAATATATCTTCAACCAATTGAACTGAAATTTTGTATATTAGTTCAATTTGAATGACAATGCATGGTTAACATTATAAATCCAACATGGCGGCATATCTAAGATGGAGAACTAGTTATATTTAATGTTCTTCTACGACTTCTAAATTGTAGCAATGCAGTCCATGGTCTCAAATTTTTGCCTTTAGAAGCAATATATCAAATTAGATAGTTGTGTACTAACAACTTTATCTTATTAATTAGCATAGCTCAGTTAAAACTAAAAAGCTGAAATTTGGCCTGGGTGTTAATAACGTTTTTTTTTGGGATTCCTTCCCTACATCTCAAGTGAGGAAGATTTTTTTCTCGTCTTTACTAGTGTTGGTTATTTTTATCAGAATTTCTGTGCACTTTATAAGTTTAAAGTGCTAATTTAATTTACAGTGTCCTTCACTAAAATCGACACAAACATGTGCAGGTTTTTTTTTATCTATCTCGAGCAAATCTCCACGTATCTTGGTAAAAGGTGATATTACCTAAACTAAAGGTTTTAATTAAAAACATTGATTACAGGACTACTAACCATGGGTAATAAAAAAGAGAAACGCAAAAAACGGCCTTATACGGCAAAACATTCAGTAGCAATGATTAACTTAGCGGTGGAAGCGATGAAAAATAAAACCATGTCCTCATACGAGGCTGAAAAAGCCTTCGGAATACCTCGCCGGACTTTATTAGACAAATTAAATAATAAACACCCTAAGAGTCCAGGGTGCCCTACGAAACTCTCTAATAAGGAGGAAGACGACACAGTAAAAGTTTTAATCGCAGCTGCTGATTATGGCAGCCCCTTGACTCTTTTGGATTTGAAAATTGTCGTATACAGGTGACGTTAAAACTAATATTTTCTATCAAGAAATTAACCGAATTTACACATCATTTATTTCTGTTGGTAGAATATTAGAAAATGTTAAACTTAATCATTCAGTTGAGAGTTTTACATTTTTTTGAGAGTTTTGCATTTTATATTTTCAGATATTTGGAGGGCAACGGAAGACTATCAATTTTCAATAACAAATTACCTGGAAATAAGTGGGCATACTCTTTTATAAAAAGAAACAAACCTAAATTAACCTACAGAGTGATCCAAAATATAAAAAGGAGCCGAGCAGAAAAAAGTGCTGATGAAATAAAAGATTATTTCACAAATTTAAAGTTATCACTAGAAGGCGTATCTAATGAGAATATAATTAATTACGACGAAACAAACTTGACAGATAATCCTGGGGTACAAAAATGTTTGGTCAGAAGAGGAGTCAAGTATCCCGAGAGAGTGTTAAATTTTACGAAGGGAGCTATATCTATAATGTTTGCAATAACCGCATCAGGAGAATGTCTTCCTCCATACGTTGTATATAAGGCGGAACATTTATACACACAATGGACACTTAATGGACCCAAAGGAGCCAGATTTAACCGTTCTAAATCAGGATGGTTTGATAGCAACTTATTCGAAGATTGGTTTGAAACTATTATTTTACCATGGGCTAAAAATAAACCTGGTAAGAAAGTTTTAATTGGAGATAACCTAGCATCCCACATAAATGTCAAAATTGTGAAATATTGTGAACAAAATGATATACGTTTCGTATTTTTACCTACAAATTCAACACATATAACCCAACCTCTGGATGTATGCTATTTTGGTCCATTAAAAAAACTATGGAGAGAAATTCTATTAAATTACAAAATAAAAAACCCAAGAGAAACAACGATTCACAAGGGACATTTTCCAGATCTACTCAAAAAACTAGTAGACAAACTTAACGTGAAAACACATAATATAATCAGTGGATTTAAAAGCACTGGTATTGTGCCATTCAACCCTGATAAAGTAATTAGTAAACTGCCAGACTCAGACCAACAAACAATGTCATATTCTATCGACAATGCGCTATTAGACTGGCTGAAGGAGACTCGCAGTGCAGATCCTAATAAAAAAGTACGAAATAAGAAATTAGATGTGCCCCCGGGCAAATCAGTCTGCGAAAATGATTTTAAAAATTTAAAAACTCAAAGTAATAAAGTAGAATTAGTAAAAAAGAATAAAAGAAAAAGGGGAAAAAATCTTAGGACTGTACTGGTAAATTCAGACTCATTATTGCAATTATCTCTAACGGAAAAAAATCCTGAAAGTCTCAAAAACTTGTGTATCAGAAGTGTCAATACTAACTTACTTCCATTTGTGCAAAATGCTAAGGCACCCATGTCGCGAACATCAAATGTTAAATACTTAGATGACATATTAAAAAATGATAAAGAAAATATGCCATTTAGTAATATAATTCCAGACTGTCTTCAAACAAATAAAACAAAAATTAATATTACTTCTAATGTCATTATCAAAGCTGGAACATCTCAAAAAATACTCCAAAGTAAGAAAGAAAATACAAATTTTATAAAGAGAGGGGTTACAATCTCGCGGTCTGCCTTACACATGAAACTGAACTCCACAACAAAAGATACGGTAGCTGAACAAAGAAAAGTCCTCGACAAAAATACACACGAAGAAAAGCTAGAAGAAATGACAGACACTGTTGAAAAAAAACCAAATAATGAAACTAAAAAAAGAAAAAGTAGAGAAACTCTTAAAGCAAAAAAGAAAACTCTAAAGCGTACGTCTGTGAAAAGAAAAAGGAAGACATCTAGTAGTCAATCTAGCTTAACAACTGACATTGAAATGAGTATAGCGGATGATTCTGAATACGAAACCTTGGACGACTTTATCTCGGTATGCCAGAGAGAAGAACAAGAAAATATAGAACTATCAATGCACTACGGAATTTCTGATATTGAATACTTCAAAGAAAGTGATAATAAATTAAAAACAAACTCCTGGATTTTAGCTCAATTCGTTACAAAAAAGAGCGTGAAGCATTTCGTAGGAAAAGTAATATCAATAAAGAATAACGTTCCTGAGGTCAAATTTTTGAGAAAAAAGAAGGAATCAAAAGTTAAAAAAGGATCAGTATTTACTTACCCAACAGTGGATGATATTTGGCCCATGAAGCATTTAGATGATATTATTTTAGTACTACCTGAGCCAAAAATTTGTCGACGAGGTCAAATTTTTTTTAATAACGATTTAAGTAATTACAACATACAATAGTTATTCTACTTTAATTACTTTAAAAATGAGAGCATCATTAAAATTTTAGTTATTACATTTTTGTTTTACCTGATTGTTCAAATTAATAAGGAATTTTAAGTTGAATATTTCATTCATAAAATTCTCATTTGACTTTTTTTTTTATTAATTTGATTTTATTGCTATGAGGATTGTTAAGCTAAAAGATACCTATTACTCTATATTTAATTATCCATATGCTTTAGTAAACTTTGAGTTAATATTGAATTTTTTTAGTTAAAAGTTAAAAGTTTGAAAAATAAATGAATAAAATAATTAATTAATAAAAAACTTTTTTTATAAATATTTGTGTAAGCCATCACCCCTCTTAGTTTTGGAGTGAGGTAAGTTAGCATAATTTTTGGCAGCCCTATATGCGTTATAGCTAAAGTATGAAACTGACTTCAAGACGTTGCATAACTTCGCCTACCACCTTTTTTTTATTAAATCTACTCTATAGTGCGTTTGTAAGGTATATATTCGACTGTGAATATTCTAAATTGCTTAGACCAGATGCGCTATGACCTTGTTTAAACAATTACTTATTATTTGACGCTATGACATGATGCAGGCGAAGTTAAGCAAAATTGCCAAACTTCACCTATTCAATTTGTGATCGAATTTTGCATCTTATTGGACTAATTTTAAGACAGATTTTTGTTCTGTACTATTCTTTGGGTCTTATAGAGTACTTTTACCACTCAGTGTTGCCAAACCAGTTAATAGTTTTAGCGCCAACTTCAAAAATATGTCAAAACTCAGGCGAAGTTAGGGATTTCGACGGTATGCTTTGTATTAGACTATTATAATTTACTCTGTGATTTTTAAAGGCGGTAACCTACGTAGGTAGATCAATTTGTATTTTTCATTGACTGGTAGGTACATAGGTAAGTACCTACACGACCCTCGGATGATTGAACTAACCTCAACCTCCTTTATTCTTACTTCTGACACACGACCGTTGAGTAGATAATTAACCCATTTTTATTAACATTGTTAAAAATTAAAAGAATGACAAATACTTAAATAAAAGAGAGAAAAACTAATTTCACTAAAAATTTTAAAAAGCTTTTATTTAAACACTCAAAAAAGACGAAAATATTTTTTTACTAAAAATTTTAACTATCAGCTCATTTTATACAATAACAAAAGCATGTCGCGAGGTACCTATCAGTACTTAATCAAATTGAAATTAAAAAAGTTACCACATCAATTTACATAATTAAATTGGTACTAGTTTATTTTCTAATTGCGCAGATATATTTAACAGATAGTTAAAATTTTTAAAGAAAAAAATATTTTCTTCTTTTTAGAGCGTTTAAGAAAAAGCGTTTTTTAAAAAAGTTTTTGCTTTTAATTTACTTTTTAGTTATCGCTGGCTAGGTCTCTAAGTCTGTACATATTTTCAAGTTACTCTTAATAAGCCCTTCCATTTGATACCCATATTGTAGAAATGCATTAAAAATAACTATTCCGCCATCTTAAGTGGTACGCCATATTGGATTCAGAATGACGCCATATAACATATCGTGCATTGTCATCAAAACTTAACGTGTACACAAAATTTAGTTTAAAGAATCCACCGTAACATACATACATACAATGCAAGTTAAATAAAAGCTTTTAAAAATATAGGTATTGGCAAAGATATACCTACCTATACTTTATATTTAATTTACCTTCTGTTTCAAGCACATCAGATTTTACGGAAATACTCGTGTTTTATTTATTTATTGTTAACCATGTTTTGTAATGAAAGTAAGTACCTAATTACTTATGTTGCATTAGTAGTTACCTTTCTAGGCAACAATATATCAAAGTGAAATAAATAACCAACAATATCCGGCTCGAAGGATCATCAGTCATCACTGACATGGTAATACTTAAGTATTGTCTACTTAGATTTAATATACCTACCTAATTAAGTTATGAGCATTATACATATATAGCTACATATAAATGTTCAAAATAAATAAATCCTATTACATTGTAAATGATTACCTAAACGATAACAAAGCGTCAATTGCTGTATACTGTATAGAATATGTCATGTATTATGTACATACTTATATAAATAACTACGTTCTAAATACCTAATACCAACTGTGAAACTCGTAAGCCTGGTTAACATGTGCTCTGTAGTAAAAAAATTTTTTTGACTTTTTTTTTAGAAATTAATTTATTAATTTCAGAAACCTAATGGTAGAAATCATTTTTTTAACAATGTAATATGGTATATTTAAATATAATATGTATGTATAAATGGTACAAATGTGGTATAAATGGCTTTTTTGATCAAGACTAATAATCCTGGCTGAGTTTGTTGTGGACACTTCTCAGATTACGGCGCTTTAGAACAGAGCTTTAGTACTTGTACATTATTCTGTGCTTTATTTTAAAATGCCTAAAGTACGCACCGAGGACGGTAGCAACGTATGATGAAAGAGAAAGAAAACAGTTGATAAACGTCATACCATAGAAAGAGATGGAAATAGATTTCCACTGCACTGTATACGACTAAGGCCTAGTTTCGACTACTTTAGTATTTTGGTCGAGAACGAACAATTTTTGGAATTACCGCCCAAAAATTGTTTGTATTCTACTAAGATACTAAAGAAGTCTGTACCCCTAAATCCTAGGGGTAGGGTAAAAGTAGGGTATGACTAGGGTAGGGGTAGGGTTGATGTACGGTAGAGGTAATGTAGAAGTAGGGTAAGAGTAGGGTAGAAGCAGGGTAGGGTAGGGATAGGGAAGAAGTGCATCATAAGTCAAAGCGAAGCTTGAGCGGGTCCGCTAGTGTTGTATAAAAATTATGATAGTTTCATGTAGGAGACTCAGTACAACTCGCTTATTGAAGGGCTAAAAATATAACAGACGGACATTTCGAAACTAAACGTGCCCACTAGGAGGTAGCTGTGCCCACTTTAGGATCCTGGGCTACCGATATGGAATTCTATTAGGATCTCAATAAATTAATACTTGACTTGCTGTTGGGGGCCTAGTCCTAGGTAGGTGCCCCAATGCTTGTGGACTACGGCACTCTAAAATAAAATGTCATTATGTTTTATATTGTAGGTACATAACTGGTATTGGTGTATTAGTTATTTATGTAGGCAAGTGCCAGTGCATAAACAATAAACACCATTGCTCATAATCGTAGACATACAAAAACGTTATCACAAGACAGTTCTTAACTTGATACATGCGCGGTAATGTAATTATTTATAGGCATTATACTTACAAGACGAAAATTATTATATAAGTAAAAGGGAGTCGACGACCTCGGCACTACACGAGCAATGTTCTCTGTACTTATAGAAGACGATTCGAGGAGGTGATCGACCGACCTCGGCTTGGTGCAAGGTAATAATAATTGTTACACGTGCATTTAAAGGGCTTCAAGATAATAATTATGTAGGTACCCAAGTAAATACCTATTAATAATGCAGTTGTTAGATTATAGATTAACTCATGGAACTTACTCTTACTGAGGGTATATTTTTTATAATGGTGGTCCATATTTAATGGTGGTCCAAAATTCAAATAAAGAATAAAGAAAATCTCGATAACAAGGCCATATATTTAAGAATACATATATGTATACAAAACAAGGCCACGTAGTGTTTATATAGGTACTCTTTGACAAGGCAATAATATATATGGAACGTTATGACTTTCACTTCAAAATTCAAATTGTAGAGATCAAAGCCGACCCGTACTTTAAATTTTCACAATTAAGTTTTGAGTGTGGAACCACTGCGTAGTGTGAGACATACATTGGTTTTTATACGTCAACATACCCCAAATGTTATCGACTGTAAGAGGCAATGTAGACAGGTACATAGTTTAAAGTCGATTATAGCATTTGTTCTCTTGAATTTTGGAGGTGTAGGCAGGTATAGTGCGACACAAAAGGGTAGAAAATAAATGAGGGCGCTGTAGTTACATAATGTCGTTCATAGGGTAACCCAACCCAATGTTCTGTCATCTACTTGGCATTGCAACTACCTTGATACTTGATATTTAGTTTTATACGTGGGTAGTATAAATATTTATTTTAAATAAGATGATCTGCTGAAAATAATATTTTTATCTAATATAAATAAATTAATAAATATATTTGTGAAATACTTTCAGACTATCTAGTCCCGAAATAAGCATCATGTGTTATGGGTACTAAGATAGCTGATTTGATGATTTACATTTATTGAATTTAAATAAATTCAAGTCTCAATAAATTATATTTATTGTAATTTTATTCGTCTGGCAATTATCCGAATTTCCGTTAAGATTTCATAATCTGATAAAACTATCAATAATTATTGGTTGCTCTTTATTGACAGATTTTGTAATAATGACAGTACCTATAGTGTTGCCACACAGCGAGTTTATTAGTTCCATTTTTAATAACTTCTACTCTTTTATGTCGAACTATAACACCGTCTAATTTGAACTTTGTGCAGTCACTCGTTTTTGGATGTTGATGCGTAACCAAAGTATACTCGAAATTTACTTAGATGACTTTTTTACACAACAATAATGGCCGACTATGAATCAAAGACAATCAGTAGGGTTGAGAAGTTAACGGCGGGCATCGGAACGATATCAAGTAGGTATCGTTATAACTGAAATACCTAAACTAAAACATCCGTTACTATACAACGTTATCTTAAAAGGGAACGTATAGTAACGTTTGTCGGTTGTGTGCATTTTAAGAAATTAAATATCACGTGTCACAAACGGTGAACGGTGCACGGTTTATGCCTATGGGTACGCGTGGGTAAGAAATGGGGTAATCTTTTTTTATTATTATTATAAATATACTTAAACAATACACATCACTATCTAGCCCCAAAGTAAGCATACAGAGTAGCTTGTGTTATGGGTGCTAAGATAGTTGATATTATAGTATTAATATACAATTATATACTACATATAAATACTTATATACACTCATGTTCATCACACAAATATTTTCCAGTTGTGGGAATCGAACCCACAGCCGTGGATGCAAAAAGCAGGGTCACTACCCACTGCGCCACGCGGCCGTCTCTTTCTTTAATCTTTTGGGGACGTACTAACGTCCAAGATTTGCTTATACTTCAAAAAAGTGTGCACGTATCCACGTACATACTGGGTGTAAGGGACATGATACCGAAAACTGCGTGAAGAGGTTAAATTTAGTTTCCACAACGATATTTTAAATAGGTACCAATTACGTCGGAAATAAGAAAATTCAGATTTTGAAAATTTTGAGCACGCAATGTACAGCGAACAATGCGATAACAACGCTCCGCAATCTACTGTGTACGTACGAGTAGGTACGTACGCATCGACAGCAAATCGGCTGGCTACACTTACCTATCTAATACCTATTTTTTATACTTTACAAGTTTTTAACTATAGTATGCGCATTATCATCTGAGTCGTCCGGTCATAAAAGTCAAAAAAGATAGGAATGTGCAGCGCGCCTACCTGCGCACCCTAATTATCGATAAACGGCTACCTGCGCACGTGCTAATGATGAGTCAATAATGATTTGGACGATTCTGATTGGTCGGTTTCTAATGTAATTGCATTGCGTATTTTTTTTGCTATAAATGTGTTTACTGCAATTAAATAAATACATTCATGTGTTACTCGTTGCGCACTATGGATACTAATATATAATAAATTTGGCAGAAGACGAAGATTCTGATGATGAAGACTCAGATGAAGATTAATTTTATTTAGTTAATAATTATATAATATGAAATATGTATTATATTAAATCAAATATTGTTAATTTTTTTAATTTTGTGAACAAGATACGATAATAAACTTTACTTATCGATAATATGTCTTTCATTGTTACACCCTTCACTAGACGGCTCCATAAGACCCATAAGTGCAAGCGAGATAGATATAGAGAAATGATTTATGGCCCTAAGACTCAGTTGTTAATGCTATTAGTATAGGTACAGGTAATTAACTTACTTCAGGTTGTTTCTCGTTTACGAGACGTTCTGTCGTCATAGTAGGTACAATATTCATGAGTACTGAATTGATTTGATCTAAGCATTTCAAGACTTCTCAGTCAACACACACAAACACACACAATACAAACGACACAATTGTATGAGTATTCGTTACAGAAAATCACTACTAACATAACATAGAACATACACAAAGGTTTTTGAATTTTGGTTTGTTTGTCAACAGACCGCCGAACACGAACTAAAGAAAAAATAGCGTAGCGTCTAGCGAAAGGACCTAAAGTTTCAATATTTTGAAAATACCTATTAACCACGCCACGCGGCTTAGGTTAGAGAGAGATAGCAATTATTTTCCTCGGCACCGGCGGCGGTCGGCAATACAACGTCGCGCAGTTTGTTTGTGACTTTGTATAGATAGATACCTATTAGTCGTGACCTGCCTATTTGACCTCTTGGAAAACAGCTGATCGCGCGCATTTTGCAAATTAAATTTACATTGCTAGTTTTTGTTAAAATCTTGATTTGACGATTTTTATTAAAAATCGTATTGAGATAATGTTATCCATACCAGTGTTTGAATAATGCTACTATTCGTAAGATATCTTTTACGCTATAGAATAACGTGAGCATATGTATTGTATAACATTTTTATTAAAAAACTATTTTTTAAAATAAAATGATTATAAAATATTTCATTTTCCCATCTTTAAACTAACAACATATCAATTATTAAAGAATCATTCATTATCATTTATCGATAAGTTAACGCTCGATGTTATTTACCCATCCTTACTTTTCATAGACAATCTAGCGTTACGAAATGTCAAATTGCCGTAATCGTAGTTAAGCTGTGCAAATTAATCTCGTTGTGATTTTGTTTTTCAGAAAATAAATGTGAATAAATCGTAAATTCGGTGTAGTTTTTGGTGTAATTCGTACTGTACGCGTATAATAAAGGATTTAGACACTTTGTTCTTTAGAAATTACGTATAACGTAAGTGAAATATGTGATTTTAGTGACAAAACGGGTTTGTTTTGGTGATTAGACTTCTAAGAAAATTTTCGGTATACTTGTGCATATGTTTTCTGTCGTAATACGTATATGTCAGTACAATCACGTACGAAATATTAAATTCACCTAATTTATATTTCCAGAAATAAAATATTTTTTGTGTCGTGTTTAATTTTTTTTATTGAAAAAAAAGAATTTAATTGATCATTAATTAAAACATTGGAAGCTACAAAAAAGTATGTATCAACAGTGAGCATAATTATAAAAGAAAATAAACATATTGAAGAGCCGAATTGATGCCTAGTTCGGGCTACTTCAGTATTTTAGTCGAGTACGAACGATTTTTCTCTCACTATGTAATACGTATACGTGACGTCATCACACAACGTTTGCTCACCTGTTATAGGCAATTTGTATTATACCTACTGACGAACTAATGGTTAAAATTGATTTTTTTTTTGTGTTGAAAAGCCCATTTATCGAGGAAGGCTATAACCAACATAACATCAAGCTACAACCAATAGGAGCAAAGCACCGATCAAAAATGTGGTAAACAAGCTTTTCAACACAAAAAGAATTTTTCAATTCTAACCATTAGTTTGTCAGTAGGTAAAGCAGAAGTTTGAAATTGTCTATAACGGGCAAGCAAATGTTGTTTGATGACGTCACGGCGCTAAACACGAGCACCACGCGCTCACTTTAAAATTCCATATCTTGGGAATTAATTAACGTATCGAAATAATTCTTTCAAGAGTATTTTTTGTTTTAAACGGTGAATACAGAAAGCTAACATTTAAAAATAGTTAACATTTTTCATTACGCGTGTTCTTATGTCAGGTTAAGATAACCTATTGTTATATTTTATTTTTTAATTTACAAGTTAGCCCTTGACTACAATCTCACCTGATGGTAAGTGGTGTTGCAATCTAAGATGAAAGCGGGCTAACTTGTTAGGAGGAGCATGAAAATCCACTCCTGTTTTGGTTTCTACACGGCATCGTACGGGAACGCTAAATAGATTGGTGGTACGTCTTTGCCGGTAATTAGCCACGGCCGAAGCCTCCCCACCAGTCAAACCTGGACCAAGTAATAAAACCTCAATCAGCCCAGCCGGGAATCGAACCCAGGACCTCCGTCTTATAAATCCACCGCGTATACCGCTGCGCCATCGAAGCCCTAGACTTTAGAGATGTCACGGGAGTCGATATTGTCAAAAACACTTTATTCCAATATATGTGGATTTCAGCGAAGCGACTAATCGTAAAGAAAAATATTCGCATATCTGCAGCAGACGCAGGAAAACTTAATGTGGAGTCATTCGCGAGCATAACTGCCTCAGACTGGAAAACAATGACTGACCATGTCATGAATGTGGAGGATAAGTATAGAGAAAGAGACAATGTCATATTAAAAGAATTTATAATCTATGTTGGAAGACAAATTAAGAAAACAAACAAGAAAACAGACAAATCAATAAAGTTTAAAATTTAACATATGATAAAAGTGTCAAGACTAATATTCGCGTTACACTTCAGGGATACCACACTCTGATTTTTTGAATTTGCCGCACTTTCTAATTCTCATCTTTCAATTGCCAGACCCTTTTATTTCCATACAATGTATTTTTTATTAGCAGGTATCTCAGACCTAAAATAAAAATTCATTTGTAATTGGTTTGAGGCAGGTTTAATAAATAATATACTTATTATACTCTTTGATAAAACCCATAGATTTACGAGTCGGTACAGAGTATATAAAACTATAGATCTTTATCTTTTTAGCCGTTTGTGGTTTACTCCTTACAACCTTTCACACCTATCTTACAACATAGGTGTCAAAGATAAAACTCCAACTCATAGATACCATAGATAAAAGATAAAACTTAGAATGAAAGGATTTATATTTATTTTCTGTTTATGCTTTACGCTGTGGTCGTGGAGGAAGTAATTAAAAAAAAATAGATTTTGCCTCTTTGGCCATAATGGTTTGAAGTCCTAAGGGCTCAAAGGGTTTAGAATACAGAGCTGTACATGCAGTATTTTGAAAAAAAGTTGACGTTACAATTTGACATTGACGTTAGTGTTACTGTCACTAAGTAATCTATGACTGTGTCTGTCACTGTCAAACTCAAAACTTGCTCGACCTCGAAATCGAAAACCGAAAAGAGCTTGGAGTTGGATTCGAAGGTATTTTCCAAGATTTATAAGAGGTTATTGAAGAATCAAAAGTGGTGTTTATGTTTATAGAGGCTTATATTAGTGTCAAAAACACAAATAGTGCAAACCTGAATCAAGAATCAGTCAGTTGCTATTGGAATGTACTAACTACTAAACATGGGTGGTGGAGACTTGGTAAGCATCTATTTATTATTATTATATATTCTAGTTTTGTATTTCATAAGTGGTTCCTGTAATATGCATCTTTCTACTGCAATTCTAATATTAAATTATTTCATCAATAAGTAATGGTATTATTAAATAATGTCTTGATTCGTACAGAATACGAAGAAAGCTTGGCATCCAAGTACATTGAAAAATCAAGAGCGAGTATGGAAGGCAGAACAGGCTGCAGCGGAGGAGCAGAAACGGATACTGGAGTTGCAAAGAGAGCGGGCTCAGGAAAGAGACCGGGAGGATTTGAACAAGTTGGCAAGACAAAACTCTGATGCTGCTGCTGGGACCAGTGATAATCGACTGTCTTGGATGTATGATGTGAGTACCTCACTAGCACACACACAGGTTCTATCTTCAACATCAGCCTGTGTCTGTCCACTGCTGGACATAGGCCTTTCCTAGAGCGTGACACCACACACGACCCTCTGCCTTCCTCATCCAGCCACTTACCACTGCCTTCTTGAGGTTGTCAGATCATCTGGCTGGAGGGCGTCCTTCACTGCACTTACTGGTACATGGTCCTATCCTAATACAGTGAAACTCTATATAACAAACCTAAAGGAACTGATCATATTAATGCATTATTGAGAGTTGTCCTTAAATGGAATGAAGAAATATGAGTAAACTTTTTCATCAATACAACTAGCCATGTTTACAATTTGTAAGCAGCTAACAATATGATAACATATTAAGTTCATAACTTCTACTTAGTAGTCATGCTCATGTGCAATCCCAATTTGTAAACAAAAGAACAAGTTCCTTAAAAAGTTACTGGAATTATTAATCTTACTTAATTCCAGTAACCTAAATAAACTTGGGTGTCAGTTAATTAAGATGTTTTACTCTCTGTTTTTACAGCAAAAACCAGACAAAAGAGCACAACAAGAAGATTATCTGCTGGGTAAAGTCATAGACAAAAATTATGACAATGCTGGTAAAACAGAACAAAATGAGATACCAGCCATTTCTCGCAGAGTTGTAGGTTCCAGTATGATTACATCAGGAGGTGATACACAAGTGGATCTGACGAGGAAGCTCCGAGAAGATCCTTTGCTGTTAGTCAAGGAAAGAGAGAGGGCTGCACGAGCTGCTTTATTGAACAATCCTGTTCAGAGAAAGAAACTTACTGAACTATTAAGAAAAGAACAGGTTAGTCAATGAAAACTACATAATTATGTAAAGTATTCCATCAATCTGAAATGCCTTATGAACTTGTAAATCTCAATTACCTAATAACAGTTTTTTTAATTGTATATACATTATGAGTATGCTAATAGTAAAGCAATTTTGTAAAAGTAACAGGGTATCTGCGATCATTACTTTTGGAGCTACAGGGAGAGCTTAGGGTAGGGCTAGGGTAGGGGTAGGCGTAAGTCAAAGCGAAGCTTGACTGAGTCTGCTATTGTATCATAAAAACCAATATATTCAAACATAGTCATCATCCCCATTGCATAAATTATATTTATTTTTATTCCTAAGTCAATCTAAGGCAGTATACACAGATTTCTGCATACAATTTATTAAAACTTGACTGATTTCTAGTATTAGTAGTGTCTTTGTGACTGAACTTGTAGGGAAAAGTACAACTGCCATGCTTATATCTGCTTTAAAGTGGTATTACTGTTTTACCGCCTAAAGAATATGGTAGTTGGTAAAATCACACAGGCTTATTAACAGACAGACATTGGGGCTTGACAGGCACATAGTATGTATAATTCAATGCAGTCTTCTTATAGGCCTTCTATTTAACATCAGGTAGTTGATCAGATATTTCCAATAACTATTGCTGTAAAAAAAACATTTATAATTGCTTAGAGATCTGAAACTTCAAAAGTTATTTATTAGAAAAACCATGTTTTTTGTTTTTCTATTTTTCCATATACGCCATTGCAACACATGCAGTGAATTTATTTAATTTATCTTATTAATTTTCGAAACATTTGTTATTGTAACATTTTTATTTCAGGAGCAAAAAAATAAAAAGAAATCTGAAAAGAAATCAAAAAAGAAAAAGTCAGATCTTGATGATTTGTTGGCAGCAAAGTTAAGTGCTTTAGGTGGTGAGAAAGGTATGAATATTGCAAAATTACTTGAATCTTCTAATGAGTCTTCATCAGATAGCTGTTCAGAAGAAGAGAAATCCAAGAAGAAAAAGAAAAAAAAGAAAAGCAAATCTAAAAAACATAGACGAGATGATTCAAACTCACCAGTTAGAAGTAAAAAATCAAAAAAATCCAAGCTGCCAAATAAGAATCAAGATGATGATAGTGAAACTGAAGTTGAAAATCCCAAGGAATCTCAAAGAATAAAAACAAAATCCAATACAGATAAATATGACAGTGATGATAATCGTGTTTCTAAAAAAAAGAACAAGAGAAATTATGGTCATAACAGTAATAGCACTGAAAGACAGCACAAACATTATAGTGAATCTAAACCCGATTGGAATGAAATTAAACATCACGGACGCGGCGATACGAGCCCTGATCTAAAAGAAAGAAGTAATGTAAGATATAGAGAATCATACCCAGATCGAAAAGAAAGAAACCAACAAAGGATTATTAGTGAATCTAGTCCTGATAGAAAAGGAAGAAAGCAACAAAGACATAGTGAATCAAGTCCAGATCGAAAACAAAAAAAACAAGAAAAACGTTATAATGAATCAAGCCCTAATCGAAAAAAAGGGAAAAAACAAAGGCATTCTAGTGATTCAAGTCCTGATCGAAAAGAAAGAAAACAACAAAAGCATTTTAGAGAATCAAGCCCTGATCGGAAAGAAAGAAAGCATCCAAGACATAATGGGTCTAGTCCTGATCGAGAACGAAATCAACAAAGGCATTATAGAGAATCAAGCCCTGATTGGAAAGTAAGAAAGGAACGAAGACATGATAGTTCTAGTCCTGATCAACAAGAGATAAATGAACATGAAAGGTATTACAGAGAGTCAAGTGGTGATCGAAAAGAAAGAAAGGAACAAATACATTATGAAAGATATTATAAAGAACCTAATCCTGATGGTAATGAAGGAAGGCCACAAGAACATAGACAACTGAGCAGTGACCGGACAATTGCAAGACAAAATTCAGAAATTCGTAAAAAAGAAGGATATAGACAAGAAAATAGACGACCAGGACTTAGTGAAGAGGAGAAAGCTGCCAAGTTAGCAGAAATGGCTGCAGCAGGCGCAGAACGAGAGATTCAGAGAGGCAGACGAGTAGCTGCACAGTTGGCAGAAAACGCTAGTGCAGAAAGTTCCGTACCGCGTCATTCATCTAGAAACGAAGCCCGCGTGTTACCAGATTCACTTGAAAGTAGAATCCATTCAAATAGACATTATATTCAACGCGATAAGAGGCACATGAATGAACATTTCGCAAGGCGATAAAATGTAAATACTCAATGTATTTATTTACTTAATATAAGGGAAGTAAAATAAAAAAATTAAATATTTTTATATGTTTAATTTTTCATCATACATTTTACATTATGTTAATAAATAAATATTTGAATAATTGGCATTAAACGAATACACAAATGCTACTTAATTACTCATATTATAGCGATTTACAAAAATAGATATTTGTTGGCATATTTTGTTAACTGATGTGTGGCACACAATAAATCAATGGGAAAAATACACGGAGTTCTCGAAGTATTTTAAATATTCAGTCAAGTGGAATCTTCTCTTTCACAATCTGTAAAAAAGACGAAATTATTAGACTTTTTTTGTATTGTCATGCAAGAATTTATTATTTCCGATTATTAATGTTCTCGCATAGTTGAATTTGTCTTTCGATGAAGGCCTAAGATACGCGTCACCGCCACAAGATATCTCTTGAAGACAAAAATACGACCGGGACGAAAGATACGGCGATATTTTTTTATATAATAAAATATCTTTCATAAGGTTGGGTGTACTCTTCTATAATTAGATTCTCAAGTCGGTTATGGACCTGAGAATGCATAAGTTCAATCATTCACAAGTCGAGGTTACACAATTGATCAATTTCTTAATGATAAAAATACTTGGTGGAAGGTGGAAAACTCTTGTCGTTTCATACCTAATTATGTACTGCTTTTCTATAAAATGTTATTCAAAAGATTTTAACTACACCTAATTGTTCTAAGGTTATTAATCAATTGTCATAAATTTAGGAACAAGTTAATTAAAATTAATATTACTATTAAGTGTGAAATGAGTAGTGATATCAACAAATAAATTTTGTTTGTTGATAAACATCCTACATCGAGTAAGGTAGTAAGGTAGGCCTAGTTTGGACTTCTTTAGTATTTTAGTCGAGTACGAACGGCTTTTGGGCGATAAATTCAAAAATTGTTCGACCTTCGCATCTCGCAACTTCAGTCCCGTCGTGACCACGATCTATGGAACTGGGTCGAAATACCGACATTTAAAAACTTGTCGTTTTATCGTGGTATGTACCTGTTTCAATAATATTCATAATGAACAACCACGAAATAAGTTTAAAATCATTTGTTCGTACTTGACTAAAATACTAACGTAGTCTGTACGGCCTGTTAGATCCAGTATTTCCAACCCAAGAACAATACCTCTGCACACATTCCAGCGTATATGGGGTCAGTGTCCCACGGGCCGCGCTCGGGCAGGGGTAGCGCGCGGCGGCGCAGCTCGGCCACGAGCTCGCTGACCTCCATGATGGGGATGGGGTCGAGCGAGCGCGCCAAGCCCGCTAAGTACTCCACGTAGTGGGTCCTGTAACAACAGAGCCCGTAAACACACCTCGATGAGGCCCCGTCTGTAGAGGCCATCTAGCGAGCCGTAGGGGCGCGGCGGCGGCCGTAACGCAGCGCGCCGCACGAGCGTCTCTAAGTCGTCCACCGCGAGGATCGGCAACGGGTCTACCTGCCGCCCTCGCACCAGCCGACTCAAATACTCCAAGTAATGGTTCCTGTAAAAACATGCCGCACTGACCACCGCCCGAACCTTCCATGTTCCCAATACATGCTTGGAATATAACTATACTAGCATCTTCCCTCGGAAGTTGAAGTAGTGGATATGATTTAGGATATTGCGGATTTACCTATATACCTCTACCTCTACACTTCTTATTAAAAGCGTCGGTGCACTAATTAATTGAACAATTTGCTCCCTCGTAACCCTCGTAACTTTAATTTTAAGTTTTCGAATAATTATTATCACCATTATCTGAAGTTTAAAATTATTACCTGACGTTTCGAAAGTAAACCAAGCCTATTTGAAATAAATGAATTTTGAGTTTTTTTTGCTCAGTCATGAAGCGAACTATTCGCATGTATTTATGGATGCGTTAATTTTGAAAATTTTCAGAATTCTTTCTATTCTTTTATTTAAATTCAGCTAAGTCCACTTCAAATGAAATTCCGGAACGAAAGCTAACTACTTAGTTAGGCCATACTACATTACTAGCCCATAGTTTTTAAAATACTTACTTGCAAAGACCTGCCTGATTTTGTTGCACTTCGCTACCACAGACGGTGTCTAAAAGGCCAGCAGGAGTTTCGCGTTGCAGCTGGATTGGGCAACGACCAGTGGAACCTTCGGCTGCTTCCGTTTCATACGTTACATTGTTCATCTGAGAAAATATTATTTAATCTGTTTACTAATGGTTCATTTTATAGCTTAGGTTACTCCTTGATGTAGCTTTATATTGGTGACAACATTTACCTGCAGTAGTGTCTGCAATTCATGAGGTTCCTTGTCTCGTAGATAAAACAAGCAGTTGCGAGGATGGTGCGCGTGCAAGCCCAGTCTCGAGCAGTACTCGCTCAGCCCGCAGCGGGCGCCCATCATGAATGGCTTCCCGCATCCGTAGCAGAATTCATACTTGCATTGCGAGCATGTGAAGTGCATGCAACCTCCTCTGTAAGAATTACCAATCATTTCAATTATTATCTATCTAATTTAATGGCTAACTGCAGGGTCAAGCCTCTTTTATTTTAGGGGAGGGAATGTTTAGATCTACTACGTTGATCCAATGTGGGTTAGGTTTGCGAGCTACCTTGTATTCAATCTTCGATTTCGGTTCTATAAATTTATTCTTTATCTTGTACACCGACTCTTAAATCTATGTTTTTTATTGTGTGTTTATAATAAGTAGTAAGTATGCAGGCATTTGTTTGTATACATTTTTTAAGCTTACGAACTAAAATCCGAGAGGTGGGGTCTTTCGTCTGTTGTAGTTGTCATATTAATTCGCTACTTTTAGGGTTTTTGCTCTATTGAATTTGAAGGACGAGGTTTTTTCATGTTAAAGATAAAGAAATTAGTAATATTTTATATTAGCGCCCGTGACTTTGTCCGCCAAGAATTTAGTTTTTCAAAATTCTTGGGGATGGATTTTTCCGGGATGAAAAGTAGTCTATGTGTTTATACAGAGCAAAATCTATCTCCATCTCATAGTGTGAGTGTGATTAGTGTGAGTTTGATGTGATGAGAAGTGTGATGTGATGTGATGTGATTAGTGTGATGTGTAGTGTATACAATACCTGGATAAAGAATATTTAAAGTGGCATCTGGGGCAATCCAGGCCATTCTCTCGTAAATGCTGTTGCACAGCTGCGACGGAGCGCTCCTGGTCGTTGTCCTCTAGCCATAGCGCATACTGCTCGCATGTCATGTCCTCGTGATTTGTGCTCCACTGTATAGAGTCAAATTAAAATCAGGTTAGTTTAAGTAATCTGCATATTACCGCTTTAAGACAGTCATCAGGTTATTAATTTTAATCGTTGATAGATGTTTTTACAAAGTCCTTCATCATGATCAACTCACTATTCGGCTCAATGCTGAGCTCGTCCAGTTCCCCAGGCTAGCTCAATGCGGATTGGCAAACTTCACACACGCAGTGAATTCTCTGGCAAGCAGGTTTCCTCACGATGTTTTTCCTTCACCGTTTGAGACACGTGATATTTAAATTACTTAAAATGCACACAACTGAAAAGTTGGAGGTGCATGCCCCGGATCGGATTCGAACCCACACCCTCCGGAATTGGAGGCAGAGATCATATCCACTGGGCTATTTGTGATGTGTGTTTGTAGTTCTCAAATTTCAGTGACGTCATGTACGATTGTATGTGTTATATTGTGATCCACTATACATAATTCTACTTACGGGTCTCCTACAACTGGCGCAGGTAACCGATTTGCATTCTGGGCAGCGTAATTTTTTATGTTTCGGATGGACGAAAAATCCAGAAGAGCATTCCACGCACCAACGGAAATTAGGATCTCTCGCAAGAGTCCTATCACGCAGCTGAAAAGTAAATAATAATATGCGTTAGCAAAGTCACAAAATTACAGTAGACCAAAAAATATCTAATTTGGGAAAATATTTGGAGCTGGATTGCCAGAACCAAAAGAAAAATACCTTTCTTTGAAAGAGTTCATGAGTTTCTGTTTCCAGTAATGTTTTTAATAAAATGTCCATATGAGCAAAGTAGTCAAGCCAGTCATCTTCAGGCAGATCTTCTAATTCAGGCTCTTTACAGTATGGGCAAACACAGTCGACGATGCTTCTTTCCGAAATCTGCACCGTGAAATAATGGCGAGCACATTCACGACAACATCTGTGCGTACAGCGCAACATTGAAACCATCTGCAAATAAAAACATATTGCATAATGTATCATGACCATCATAACACTTTGAGACCTTTATATGCATAATACGAGTACCTCGTGTTCTGGAAATTTAGAAGCACAGAGCTCACAGTCTTGTTGCAAATATGCTTGAGCTGATTCAAGATCAACACATTCTAAAGCAGCTAAAAGTGCAGACGGTGTGTCGGTTCCTTGTAATATTAGTTTCACCGCAAGCTGGGCCTGTTCCCAATTCTCTGTGGCCCCTTCTGCCAGGAGCATTCGAGCTTGTCTCTGTGATAATTAAAAAGTTCGTTAATTTTAGCTATGGGTAAATAGCTCAATAATACCATTTGTTTTACGATATTTCTTACCTCTGGAGAACCTTCAGGTAATCGAACTAGAGCTAAATCGATTAGCTGTCCGGAAACTTGGCGCATCGTTATAGGCTGTGGTGGTGATGGTAACAAAGTATTAGACTCATTCTCTGTATATATTTGGATATTAAGATCTTCTCCGTCACTTTCGGTCCATTCATCTTCTGTTCGACATGTCTCACGAAAAAAGTTATTACTTTTTTCTTTTACAAAATGTGGTTTTGGTGGTGATAATTGATTTGATGTTTGAACGGGAGGAGGTGGTGCTTGCTTCTTTTTAGTTAACGTTGAAGTGGAAGCTTTGACTTCTATCAATTTTGGGTCAGTAATTTGTACGACTGGCGTCTCTATCGTAGTTTTTGTTGATTTGGTTGATTTGCTATTAAAAAGTTTAGTTTGCAACTGCTTTACAAACCCACTTTGTATTTGTCCAAAACGAGTTTTTGGTGGGTTCGGTGCAGGATATTGTTTTAAACTAGCTCTACGAACGGGTACTTTGGATGCTATTACTTTTGTAACATTTTTATCTATTTTTTGTTTACCATTGTGTATATTTTTTACAAGCTTCGGAATATTTGATTTGTTTATATTAGACGGAGGAGTTATTTTTTTTAACTTAATTTTTTCAGTGCCCTCCGTATTTGAAGGGTTATGTTGAATCGTAAGTGTAGGAATAGAGTCATCGTTGTCTTGTTCATTACTATTTGTTAAGTTGTTAAGATTTAATATAATGTCACCTTGTGCCTCGTTTTGTTCATCTTCTTTATCAGTCGTTTCATCGTCAGAGTGGACTTTTAAAGCATTGTCCTCTATTATGTTACCTGCAGCAATAGTTTTAGATAAAACTTCCTGAATAAAGCCTGCCTCATTTTGTTCTAATGTATTCATAGCTGGACTATCGTTATAGTCAATTGGTTGTTGGTCGACAACGTTATTTAATTTAATACTTATGGTATTTTCCACTGTAGCTTCTTCTAAAGAATCTTCAAAGTTTTCTACATTAGCAGTAAGAAGTTTATGTTGATTTTCAGTAATCAATAATTTTATTGGAGAATTGGGTCTAAATATTAATGTACTTATATCTTCCTTTACGTAGGTATTAGCACGTTTTGCCTCAGGCAAATCAATAATATTGGCTTGCTCGACATTAATGTTCAATGATGAATATTTTTTTATAGATGGTGTTTGACGTGGAGATTCTTGGTTATCCTTACTAAGTTGTTCATATATTTCATCAAAATTATTAACTGCTGCAAATAAATTGTTATTTACATCCTGGCTACGTTTAGTTATAGACGGTTCTTTAGGTTCATTTATTTCAACTGTTAAAGTAAGCTCTTGCTGTAAACTTTTTGCAATAGAATTTAATAATTGTATATTTGAATCTTGAAAATCCTCTATTTCATTTTCTACGTGATCCATAGCTTCTTCAAAATTCTCATTGTCTTCAGAACTTGTTCTATTGACAGATATTCGATTGTCACTGTGCTCAGGTACAATTTCCTCACCACTACAAGTGACTTGTTTCTCATCAGATGTCAGATCTTCCGATTCATCTTCACTACTGCTATAACTGGATTCTTTTTCAGATGATAAGTGCGACTCATTGGAACTATCACCTGCTTCACTTTGTGTGCTACTTTTTCCTTGTAAAGAATGAATATCTGAATGGATTTCTTTTTTCATTTGTTGTATTAATCTTTGTGTATTATCAACTATATCGTTAAGATTTTTAGGTTCGTATTTTTCTCTAGATTCAATATTTAGTGCTTGTTTAGTTGAATTACTGTCATGGTTTTTTTTAAAACTTCCTGTGTTTTTATTTTGTGTGTCGTCTTTATTGTTAAGTTTATCCATCTCATTTTTCGTTAAATTGTCATGATTAATAACATTTTGAATAGGTTGTTTATTAACTGGCATTTTTTTATGTTTAGTGATTTGTAAATCGTCCGTTGTAGATGATTCATAAGAAATAACATTACTAACAGGCAAAACATCTTTAGTTTTAGTATTTCGTTTGGATTTCGTTTTTGTGTCTATTTTATTATTTTCATTTAAATTTGGTAGGGGGCTTAATCTCGTTAGTGCATTATATGCATCAATAAAATCATTCTCAGACTGGATGAACTCAGTTAAATTGTGACTATCAGTCTGTCTATTATTTTGTGCCTCTTTATTTTGCTCTGATTGTAAAAGAGTGTTGCCTAACAAACCCTTTAAAAGCAATTTTTCATCAATCTGTGGTATGCCTGCCTGGATTAGAAGAGATTTCAATTTCTCTGCTATATCTTCGCTGTCGTTATTAGTTGCATTTGTGTGTTGTTTTTTTATAGTATGCTCAAATTCATAATCATTTTTGTTTTGTATATCTAACGGTAAATACATCCAGTCATCATCTTGAAATTTGTTTGTAGTTACTTCGAATTCATCTGAACTGTCGTTTGCTGAAATGTAAACGTGAATGTTATGATGATATGGCGACTTTTTATTATGTAATGTTATTGTTTTTTGGGATGCTTTAGATTACCGCGAGTGCGGTGTGAGCGGCTCAATGAAGTAGCTGGAGGTACTGCGTCATCGTCAGCTCCCGTTGGTGGACCCCAAACATGACCGCGCAGTCTACCCTCTTCGCCGACACTGATTACTTCTGCCTAAAAATATTCGTTCTTAATAAAGTTAAGTAGTTTACGGTGAGAAAATAAACAAAACCTCTTTAATATCAAGCATAGAACAGCTTATATTATTTAAGTTTTTACCTGCCTGCGTGATCTCTCGACACACTCGTTGACAGCGGGCCACATTGCACCTCTGTGTCGGGCCAAGGCCGCACGCGCCTCGAGCTCGCTTACATTAACACCCGGCGCTAACCTAGCTGCGGCCGCTCGGACACCTGCGCAAAGGCTAGGCCATCGTTCGCTCAACCATGCTAAAGGTGCCACTGGATTTTGTGCCAACGCTGCGTGTACTTCAGCAGCACTGAATCCCAATCTCTCGGCGTCGCTCATCAAGCGTGCCAGTTCTAAACCTCTTTCTGCCTCCCGTCTCGATCCCGCACCAGCAAGAGCTTCGAGAGATATTGCTCGGTTATTAGGTAAAAGTTCTGGTGATGGGGCCTGCAATATGGAAACCTAAGTTGGAATTGAGCTATACAATTTAGTTTGGTTTTGTTTGGAGCTCTTATCTGAGCTGTGTAATGTATTACATGAATTTAATGTAAATCTTTCTTACGATTATTATTTAGATAATCGTCAAATTAGTAATTGTCATCTATTATTATGGTTATATTCCTTACTTCTGAACCGTACATGCTGGAGCGGCGCACGGCACGATTGCGACGAAGGTCGAGGTGAGAAGCTCGTCGCGTCAGACGGGAAGAATCTCTTCGTCGTTCGCTCTCACTCCATTCGGCGCTGGGGCTACTGTCGCGAGGCTCTCGCCATTCCCATCTCCCACCACTTGTGCGGACACTACGCTCACTCTCCTAAAAAATATTGATGATTGGAATTGTTGTTTCGTGTTTTTTTTATTATCGTCTAACAGTCCACTTACACGTGTATCGCTCGACAGAGAGAGTCTGCTGTGTGATCTTTCCCGTCGGTTCTCATCTCGCAGACGACGTCGTGGCCGCGAAGTTCGTGATACCGATTGTGCACGGTCCCAGTTATTTGGTACTTCATAAGTCTGAAAGTTATAAAGAGTCTTAATATGACACTGAAAATGTTAAGTTACCTATGGTGGATACGTGAAAATATTAATCTTACTTGTGTAGAAATGCTTTGTGGTGGTGGAGAAGTTCCTGTATTGGTTCGACTTGATCTGGACGAAGGCCGATCAATTTCTCGAGGTGGCGAGTTTCCAACGGACTTTTTTTGAAAATTTGGAGACACATTTCGAATGGATGCGACTACTCGCAATGGGCTATCGCGAGGTGGTGAAGGGCCGACCGACACGCTGTGCTTAGGTAAGGACTCACGTAGAGGTGTTTCACTTTTTGGAAGGGACCGTAATTCGACTCGATCCTGAATTGATTGAACCGTTGCAGCATTTGTTGATGTGGATACTGCTTGCTGTTTACGTGAAAGTTCCTTGGGCGGTGACGGACCGACTGCTATATCGTGACGCACTCGAATTTGTGTAGACCGTTCATTACTTTGTTCTCTTGTAGGGGTAGCCAATCGACTTGGAGATTTAAGCACGGGCTTTTCTTCACGAGGTGGTGATGGTCCACACCCAGTAGAAATACGTTCTTTTGAAGATCTCACTCCTTTATTAGTTTTATCATCTGTAAGAATATTCATGTTCAGGTTAGAAAGTTTAATAAATTAAATAAACCAATAAGTTAATGCCTTACCATTCTTTTTCCGACGATCATCTATTAAATTACTAGTAGGTGAAGGAGAAGATTTGGTGGATTCTGTTACTTTGAGCCTTGTAATACCATTGTTTACTGCGTCGGTTGAAATTATTTTAGCTTTGATGGTCGGTGTGCGACAGCAAACCGCACATACCCTCACTCCAGGTTCATTAACAAATGTGCAGTGCTCGCATTGCCAAGATGAGTTGGGCGGCGGAGGGGCAGGACCGAGAGAGCTGTCTTCGTCTATATCTTTTACATTTTTGGCGTTCATCGATGGTCTTTCACTTTCTTTGGTATCACTCTCAATTTCACTCTCGGAATCGGCGTCGCTTGACGGTAAAGGTGGTGGGGACGGTGTTCGATGTCTCGATCGTCGGGAAGCTCGCGATCTAACACTCATAGCAGGAGACACGGCGCGAGATCCCGCTCGTGAGGCTGCTCGGGACACTGCTCTACTTTCGACTGCTGAGGAAAATATCTTGATTAATTCACGAGAAAAACAATCTATATTAGCACAAGAGTCAGCTTACAATGATTATAGTACAGTGACCAACACCTACTCATCATCATCCTTCATCATATCAGCCGATGGATGTCCACTGATTGATTGATGCCGCATCCAGCGAATCCTCGCTTGATGTCGTCAGTCAACCTGGTGAAAGGCCGACCGACACTGCGCTTTCTAGTGCGGGGTTGCCATTACAGCACCTTGGGACAACGCTCTTCGAACTATGTGCCTCGACCATTGCCACTTAAGCTTCGCGACTAATTTCTGATTCGATCAAGCACAGATAATCCGAGCATAACTCGTTCCATCGCCTTTTGTGTGACTTGGAGGCCCGTAGTTTACAGTTATATCATCTAAGAACAATGCTATAATTTTATAGATAAAAGAGTGCTTACCTCTTCGATAAGGTTGAGGAGTTTGTGGCACATGAGCGTGTGGATGTGGGAACATCTGTGGACTGTGGGCCGGATGTGGAACACAACAAGTCTGTGGCCAAGGACTCTGCCCGACCCACGGGTGGTCCAAGTTGGCGCAGCTGCCGTATCGCCAGGGATTGGGAGCGCAGTGCGCACAGCCTGGGCACCCCGTCGGCCCACCGCCCAGATCCATGACCGATGTTCCCCGGCGTAAGGGTCGACCCCAGTTCTGGGTAGAAAGGTTCTCTTGCGCTTCCCACTGCTCTAAAGGTGGAGTTTGCACCTGGTATTATAAACGTTAAATGTTACAAATGTATCTATAATATAATTTATGTATCAACCATTCAGACATTAAAATAAGATATTATATTTCAATATTATAAGATTAAAGCTTTAAATACGTAACCGTAACCTAAGTTATAGTTTTAATAACCTCGCTACTGATACATGTTGGGAGGAGGGTGGTTTATCAAAAGTTGTCACTAACCTGCTGTTTTTTACTGTTGCATAATTAATAATTACACAACGTATCAGCCACAATGTCCTACAAATTGCGAGGTACATTATCTCGTTCCGCTGCTCAGAAATTTTTATAAGTAACTCAGTTAGCTACCAGAATCAAGAATTTTCGTAAATAAAAAAGTTGATCGTCTCATCGAAATGAAACTACTCACGAAAAATTAACTTGATAGTAATCAGTTGTACAAAATGTTCTACGGATCCCTGACTATTATTTGTAAAAAGCAACTTACGACTACTAACAGCGGTTTAAGAACAATAATAAAATAATAATTATATGTTTACCTCATACATGATCATGATATATACTATTTTTAGTTACAATACAACTGACTATACCTCAAAACTTACATTCGGAGGCACATTAAAGCCCGGCAGAGAGCCACGTGGTCGATTCCACGACGAGAAATGTCCCAAAGTGTTGGATTGGTCATGACTTGCAACAGGTGTATTCATATGATGCACAGCATTTGGCAAGTACGGCATACTACCCATTTGTGACGTCATAGTTGGAACGCTCGGCCGCTGGTGTTGCATTTGCGGGCGTTGGGAGACAAAGTGGTTAGTATTAGTTATTGTGCTTTGCTTGGGTATTCCCATCATTGGGTTGATAGTAGCACTGCGTCGGTCAATAGCTGGAGGAAGAGGGCTCGCATTCAGCCTATCGCCGCCTATCTGGAAAATAAATCAATACATATAAATACAATTTAAGTATCTGTCTGTGATTAAGATTTCTGTGTATGTTCAAGTGCTTCTAGTTATTTACACAATACTAAAACATAATCAAGCTTTTTAAAAATTTAATGAATTTGGAGAACAACACGATCAGAGAACGGGGAGTTGATCGATCGTCAAGGAATTCCTTAACCCTACATCCTGTAGTCACAAGTTCAGGACTCTCCACGGAGTTTTTCTCTTTACCACGCGATGGACCCGGCACCCGCACGGTGAATCCATGGAATATTCGTCTCTAGTCTGACTGTTTGTCCGGCCCAGTCTTTGGAATCGTTGAATTTAAATGGGACTTTCACTGCCAGTGAATCACTGGTAGATCTGATCCCGATAAAATCCATGGTACCCGCGGGATTTGGTCACGGGAGCCGCAAACATTATGAGTACTTTGGAAACATCATGAAGTTCTATAAAAGCGGTGGAAGGTACAGGTAGGTAGTTTTATAAAACGTCATGTGCCTATGCATGAGTTCACCATAGGTAGTTCACCTTATGTCTGCGCGGCGGTGGAACAGGAGGTGCAGCCTTCGGTGGCAGCGGTGGACGTTCATCGCGAAGCTGCGCGTGTGATAATGCCTGTATTGAAGCAGAACAACATTAATTTAATATCATCCACATGCCTTTCTGACCGAGAGTTACATATTTGTTGCTTTTGCCATGGAGACTCTTGGGCCATGGAGTCGCACTGCCAAAAATTTTTTCAAATTAGATATTTCACCGCGGCTAGTTGCCTCGACTGGATCAACATGGCTGTCCAACGCAGCTAAATGCAGTCAGTATTTTTGCTACCATTCCCCGTGGCCAAGATTTGTAGTTATTATTATAAGTTACACGTAGCGTATAAGTTTCCTATTGGTTGCATTCTTTTTCAAAATGTTGCTGATGGAATAACTATTAGTAGATGTATGTAAATCATTAACCTGATCACTGAACACATTTAGACACTGTGTCACGGAATACATATGTACAAGTGTGTTATTGTTAGGTTTGTGGAGTTTCTGTGAAGCGAAAGACTGCCGTTCGCATTGCAAAGTGAACTGATAAAGGCATCTTGCGTTCATTCATAAAGGTCAATGTGCGCATGTGAAGTGCCAAGTAAAAATAATTCAGATAGGTAAACCTACCTAGTACTTTTATTGGCGCAAGTGTATGTCTGTACTATTTTGTCTATAGTTATTTACTATTAGGTACGATACTTTGTTTACATCATAAAATACCAAACTAGGAGCGGGACTGAAGCCAATATTTTGACGTTGATCGTCGCACGCGGACAGTGACTAATTGCTGTCCCCGTGGTGCTCTTTGTGCAATTACTTTCTAATGTGGATAAAAACAAATAGGTTTGTACTTACCTACGTTCGTATGTAGGAATGTATATGTATAGTACGAGTATGTCTTAGCAATCTAATACTAATAATTTAATTAATGTGGTGTTGTAGAGGGTAATCTCTCGATCTACCGAGATCGGACCGATTTTAAAAATTCTTTTACTACTAGAAAGAATGACGAAATTCTATCATTCACGAGGGTACGACGCCTGTGGCGTGGCATAGTGGAGCGTGGTGGTTTTTTCTTCATAAAAGGTGACTACACCATGCTGATGAATTACAGATACAGACCCATCTCGCTGTTAAGCCATGTTTACAAATTGTTCTCGAGAGTCATTACGAATCATCTCGCTCGTAGGTTCGACGACTTCCAACCTCCCGAACAAGCCGGATTCCGAAAAGGCTTTAGTACCATAGACCACATCCATACGCTGCGGCAGGTTACACAGAAGATTCAAGATTATAACCAGCCACTTTGCTCAGCGTTTGTGGAATAAGAGAAAGCCTTCGATTCTGTAGAAATTTGGTCTGCGCTAAGGTCATCGCAGAGATGCCGCCGCCGCCACACAGAGCAGAGAGTTGTTGTGGTGTTCTCACCTGTCGCTGATGGTTCCGTCGCTTGGGGTGTCGGTGGTACATGTCGTCGCAGGAGGCGCACAGCGCGCGCCGCCCGCACTCGGTGCAGCGCACGCGCGCGCCGCCGCCGCCGCACAGAGCAGAGAGTTGTTGTGGTGTTCTCACCTGTCGCTGATGGTTCCGTCGCTTGGGGTGTCGGTGGTACATGTCGTCGCAGGAGGCGCACAGCGCGCGCTGCCCGCACTCGGTGCAGCGCACGCGCGCGCCGCCGCCGCCGCACAGAGCAGAGAGTTGTTGTGGTGTTCTCACCTGTCGCTGATGGTTCCGTCGCTTGGGGTGTCGGTGGTACATGTCGTCACAGGAGGCGCACAGCGCGCGCCGCCCGCACTCGGTGCAGCGCACGCGCGCGCCGCCGCCGCCGCACAGGCCGCAAGAAGCTTCTGCGTCAATTGGGTGACCTGCGGCGAATGATCCGTTTTATTTTACGTCTCTCATGTCTAAACAGTCATCAGCTTATGTTTACTGCAGGACGCAAACCTTCGTCCTCTTACACACGGGTCCTCTTTCAAGGTTCGTGCTGTACAAAACAGGTCGTCAGCTTATGACGATCTCTATGGATGATGACCAGCTTTAGGTGCTCTCAAAAGCATGGGTATGGGTGTAGATTTTCCAACTTCAGAATATACCTACAACTCAAAATTTCTTAGAAGAAAGAAAACCCAACATATTAAACATGACTCAGGACTGGACCAGAGAAGATTGAGTTAGCTTTCCTATTGGATTCAGCAAAAAACGAGTGTGTAGGCGCGATTCGGTAGAGTTTGTCATGTGGATGGGAAAAGTGCAAAGATAAAACAGTTTTTCTCCACTGTTCAAAAAGCGATTTTATTATATTTTGTTTAAAACGGGAAAATTTAAAGGCGGTCGCAAAGGCGGTCTGAATAGGTACTGCAATCTCCCAAATAAGATAACATTCTTGTATGGTATGAGAGAAGTGCGGTTTAAATATTTTTAACTGATTTTAAAAAGGAGGAAGGTCTATGGCTGTGTGCAGTTTTAGCGGGTATTTACTAGTGGGTACCTAATTTATGATCACCTGTAGGCGGTCGCGGCGGAGGCGGCGGCGGTGGCTGAAGCTTCGCATTGACGTATTGTTCCGAGGGGAACTCCACCACCTCGTAGTCCGGCTCTGGCTTCGCCATGGGCGCTCGGTGCAGTGTGGAGCGGAGCATCGTGGGCGTGCTGGGCACCGCCGAGCGCGGGTCGCGACCACGGTTCTTTAACATCTGCGGAATCAAAATGAGATTAGTCTTACTAGTATTCTGCCCAACAAGCATCGTTAATCTGACACCATTATCAGTATCGGTGTGGGAAATAAAAAAATCCAATGTCCCTCGGAGACCGACATATTTGATTTAGTAGTACATCACCAGTGGCGTGCACAAGGCTTTTAACTAGGGTAAGCACTGTAAAATTGTAAAATTCTGTGGCCTAACATAGGTTTGTATTGAGTCCATAGGGTAGGTAGTGCATTTATGCATTTGTGAAGTGCATGCTACTGTACGTCACATATCTAGATATCTATGGATAACAATTTACGTTTTAGAAAAGCTAACAGTGCCAGACTTCGTGACCCTTAGCCAAAGACCTTCAAGTTTCTTAAGTTTGTAACGGTTTGTTTCCGGAAAAACCGCGTCGGAAATTAGTTCTCATAATATACTTAAGAAAACATGGACAATTTTTTATTTATACTTGGATTATTGAGGGTTGGACCTTTGCTTTGCTTTCACAGCTACCATGGGTTGAGGGCATATCTATCAGCGTATAAAGTGACGATATCTCTCACAATAAGTACAGACATTTAAGGCATTCGAAAGCTTTGCTGTGCTTTTTAAAAAGAATTTCTTGAAATTAATAAAGCTCTTTGAAATTATTAGAAAAAGTTAAACCAAAAAAAAAAAATGCATAATTTCATTATCTAGATATTAAAAATGCACGTATAGGCCCGGATTGTTGCCAAACCGTTCGTAATAAAGCTCGTTCGTCGAAACGACATGAATGTAGGGTGTTGATATAAATAAACAATGCAACGATGTCGACGACTCGACACTAAAATTGCGTGCTACACAGAACAGTGACCTGAAAACTAGATCAAATAGCCAACACCCAAAGCTCGCAAGATTTGTGGAACAATGAGTCTTTGACTGAATCACAAAAATAAATTGAAATAACACCACTTCACCACACAAAGCCCTCATTTACTTTATACCATGCTTTAACTATCGACCCCCCACCAGGTGGACTGACGCAAGCAAGTCGCAGGGATTCGCTGGATAAAGAGACGGCTCAGAATCGTGACGTTTGGATCCTTACAAAAGGCATATGTCCTGCAGTAGATGACCATCGACTGATATGATGATGATGATGATGATGATGATGATGATGATGATGATGATGATGATGATCAATTACTACATTTTATATAGGTACGTAATATTGTGACATAGGTTACTTTTATGCACGTCTGTTTGTCTTTAAATTAAAGTTATTGGGGTTCCAATATTTTTCATTCATGATAATGTTTCGATATTTTGTACCCTGAGGGCCTTAGAGCTTATCGAAGGATTGTTTAGTATAGCGATTTTGGACGTTTAAGTTGAACAGGATATCTGGTCTATTCACTATCATATAGTATAGTAGTAAGCACGAGATGACATTTGTTACATAGAATCTCAATTTCGTATAAGTCAACTAGCATACGTCAAAGATAGGAATAACCTGCAGGTCAAATAATATTTTGTCAAGAAATTTTATAGCCTTAATACTGAATTTGATATGAACTTCTTTTCATCTATTAAACAGATATGTAAAGATTGTATTCTAGCAAAGTCTACTGCTTAGTCAGAGATGTACATTCCTCGTTTTCAGCCCGTTTCACTGGCGATGTAAATACCACACAATATGTGTATCTACTGCTGGTGTATAGTGATTGAAACACTAACAAGCTGCAGAGAATTTGTGTAATGGGGTCAGAGAATAGCAGGAACTATGTCAAAGCACGCTTCGAGTGGGTAAGGCGCCGACGAAAATAGTTTCAGTATCCAACGATTTGGCGTTTCAGTGTCACAATATCAATATCTTTTTTTTTTTTACTATATAAAAATAAGTCGGGTTTTCCTTCCTGACGCTATAACTCCAGAACGCACGAACCAATTTCTACGGTTTTGCATTCGTTGGAAAGGTCTCGGGCTCCGTGAGGTTTATAGCAAAGAAAAATCAGGAAAAGGTAGGGTAGGGGTAGGGTAAGGGTAGGGTAGGGTAGGAGTAGGGTAAGGGTAGGGGTAGGGGTAGGGTAGGGGTAGGGTAGGGGTAGGGTGGAGTAGGGGTGGGGTAGGGGTAGGGTAGGGGTAGGGTAGGGGTAGGGTAGGGGTAGGGTAGGGGTAGGGTAGGGGTACTTGAAAGTTTACATCGAGTTTCACGCGGACGAAGTCGCGGGCGTCCGCTAGTCTTTTATAAAAATATAGCCTATTGTAACGTCTTCAGGCCAGTTATCCCTCATATAGGGGAGGGGATACGGAGTTACCCACCACTCAATACAGGTTGAAAGTTTTAGGGTGACAATATTTTTGAAGAAGGGTTTTTCGCGGGTATCTTATGTATGTAATATTCTTTATTAAGTACCTCTGATCTTCCAAACCACTGAATGGATTTACGTAATTAAGATATCGTTGATTCGTCTTAATAACCCAAATATTCTTAGATAGGTGAAGTTAAAAGAAAACCAACACGACGACTGTAAGACGCTGTGGACTCGAGGTAAAAAAAAATCAAATATTGCGATATGGGTATCAAATTGAAGCTCATCAAGAGGATTTCAGGGTGCTCGAGAGTATTTCCCAAAACTTCAAGGTGTTGACGAGTCAACTTATAGGAGCCGAACTTTATAACTAATATTGTTTTAACTAAAAAATAAAACCCTTTTATGGTTTCATACATAGTAATTAGCACTCTGAATATTAATTGCTGTACAAAATATGCTAGGCGGATGACTAGGTGCGAGCAGGATAGGCAATATTTTTATTTTATTAATTATTTACTTGTGATCCATTGACGATCATTATCAGATGTTAATAGTAACGATCGGGACCGACCACACGGGGTGTAACGTCACCAAATTCCCATCTCCGATCGGATGATAAACCATTAATATCTGATATTGGTCGTTACCAATGATAATTTTATACTAAGTATAGATAGGTTACGTCTCTACAAAATCACCGCATAAAGTGGAATAATAGACTATAACACTGATCGCACACATGCACAATTTTGTCTTTAATTCCAATATATATTTATGTTATATATATAGTTTTTACTCAACTTGACATTGTAGACGATCTTTAGGTATTATTACTTTTAATAACTTTCGTTGTTGACCACAAATAACATTGAGTAGACTATTTTCCTCTTTTGAGCGCCTCATTTTTCATGCGCTAGTAACAAATCTAACAGTATTTAACATCATTGGTGGTTACAGATTTAAACATTCTATCATTTTAAATCACCTTCTTTTAGGAGAGTGCTACAGTGCTATAAAGTGTGCTTTGTAAGTGACGATGCAATCTAAAATGAAATTGTGCTTAATCGCTTTACAGTAGGTACTTTTTTGATGGATTAAGGGTGGTAACTAACTGCGACCGAAGACAGGCTAGACTAGACCAAATTAGAATATATAAACCCGAGCACCGAAGATTTTTATACTAACAATCAAGACAAATACCGACTTTATATTAGGGAGTCTTTCCATAATAATAGAATAACCCTTCTTGCAGTCGGGTAAAAACGCCAACATCATCGGATTGGCATAATGGAAGTGGCTAAAAACTAACTTGATCAAGTCAACTTTCAAATAAACAGACCCATCATGCGGTCCGTTTGTTTAAAAGCTACGTACTCGGCATATATTTAGTCTTAAGTACATGTCATTGATGTTATTGTAACGCCATAACACACCTCTTTATTACGTTGGTTGGTTGGTACGTAAAATTCAGCTTTCTAGTTTGTACAGACTCTGAGTTATCTTACTAACAGCTTTATCTTTTAATTATTATTATTATTAGTAGATATGCAATTTTCGAGTACCGATTACAATTTTTAAGTAGGTACGGACGGATATATTGTGTCTAATAATTTACATTAAGTATTTAATGCTTAATTCTTCTTAAATTTGTATGTATTACTTTTAATTGTACATACAATAACTACGAATAATTTTCATTAAGTATTTAATACATAATTCTTCCCAAATTTGTATGTATTCGTTTTGATGGTACTTACAATAACTATGATTAATTTTCATTAAGTATTTAATGCTTAATTCTTCCCAAATTTATATGTATTAGTTTTAATAGTACTTAAAATAACTACGATTAATTTTTATTAAGTATTTAATGCTTAATTCTTTTCAAAGTATGTATTAGTTTTAGTGGTACCTACAATAACTCCGAATAATTTTCATTTAATTATTTAATACTTAATTCTTCCCAAATTTGTATGTAGTAGTTTTAATGGTACTTCCAATAACTACGATTAATTTTCATTAAGTATTTAATGCTTAATTCTTCCCAAATTTGTATGTATTAGTTTTAATGGTACTTACAATAACTACGATTAATTTTCATTAAGTATTCAATGCTTAATTCTTCCCAAATTTATATGTATTAGTTTTAATAGTACTTAAAATAACTACGATTAATTTTTATTAAGTATTTAATGCTTAATTATTTTCGAATTTGTATGTATTAGTTTTAATGGTACTTACAATAACTACGATTAATTTTCATTAAGTATTCAATGCTTAATTCTTCCCAAATTTATATGTATTAGTTTTAATAGTACTTACAATAACTACGAATATTTTTCATTAAGAATTTAATGCTTAATTCTTCCCAAATGTGTATGTATTACTTTTAATGGTACCTACAATAATTACGATTTATTTTCATTAAGTATTTAATGCTTAATTGTTCCCAAATTTGTATGTATTACTTTTAATAGTACCTACAATAAGTACGAATAATTTTGTATTTATTAGTTTTACTAGTAGAATATAATTTAACGCAAACAAAAAGCGGCTGCCGCCGGGACGGGCGGGGCGGGCGAGCTCTCGCCGACCCATTTATTCCGCCTCTCATATCCCAAAATATCGAAAGCATTTACATACTTACCACATCGTTATATGCAACGACGTTACAAAACCTCAAGTACGCTATAAACCAATTAATAACTATCATTACATATAAATATTAAGTGTGAATAAAAATGAGAAAGAATACTTGCTTTTATTTCTAAATCCTTATTCTTTGACACTTTAAACTTTATCTATAACACTTTGTGTAACATTAAATACGATTAATGTATGCGGCATATCTCTTAACTCATAATTTTAGTAGATTATGGTTCTGTTGGCGATTCCTGAACACTGCACTCGCGATTGTGGGCTACTAGACGCGCGCTCGCGACAGGCGCCCCGAGATCTGCTAATCTTGCGCCCTATCCGGATGAAATTGACAGCGAGAAGACGCGTGCGCCGCCATCGCCTCTATTTCTGTCCGCGTTGCCCTGTTTCTACTAAAATTACTACGCGACGCTATTTCCGCACTCATTCTCTGTGCCAGCCGACCACCTTGCGAATAAGAGTCCTAGAGGTCGACGTCTTTATATATTTTCTTAATTTCCCATTTTTTTTTCCAAGAACTAGATTTTTAGGACAGTTATTTGAGCTTTTACCTCCATTTTCAATAAATCGGAACGTCGGAAATAATTCGTTAATTAAAAGATGTCAAACTTTTCCCAGTTCATTATCTAGCTGCTAGATTTTTATATCGAGATATTGTGCTGAAAAACAGGTTGGTGGAAACTGTGTATACGGTTGGTTAAGTTCTTTATAACATATTGTATAAAATAACAAAAAAAATCTCATACCAAACACTTAAGCTCATAAAAGCGAGTCAAGAAATGAGATTACAGTCTTCAGCAGAGAAAGTAATTTTTCGTATGAATTTAGGTGTTATTAAGTCTATGTTTCTTTTCCAAAGCTTGTGCTCTAAGTAGTAGATTTTTTCAACTTTAATAATGATTAATAAACGAAACAAGTTATTTACGATTTTTTTATTCGAAATATTAGAATATTTCTAGATTTCTAATTAATCTATTGTATATAGTCGTAAGAAATTAAATATCACGTGTCTCAATCGGTGAAGGAAAACATCGTGAGGAAACCTGCATACCAAGAATTATCTTCATTCTCTGCGTGTGTGAAGTCTGCCAATCCGCATTGGGCTAGCGTGGTGGACTATTGGCCTAACCCCTCTCATTCTGAGAGGAGACTCGAGCTCAGCAGTGAGCCGAATATGGGTTGATGACGACGATATAGTCATAAAGCCGAAAGCCCAGTGAATATGACCTCTGCCTCCGATTCCGGAAGGTGTGGGTTCGAATCCGGTCCGGGGCATGAGCCTCCAACTTTTCCGTTGTGTGCATTTTAAGAAATTAAATATCACGTGTCTCAAGCGTTGAAGGAAAAACATCGTGAGGAAATCTGCATACCAGACGAATTTTTCCACGATTTCCTCACGATGTTTTTCCTTCAACGCTTGAGACACGTGATATTTAATTTCTTAAAATGCACACAACGGAAAAGTTGGAGGCTCATGCCCCGGACCGGATTCGAACCCACACCTTCCGGAATCGGAGGCAGAGGTCATATTCACTGGGCTTTCGGCTTTATGACTATATCGTCGTCATCAACCCATATTCTTAATTCGTGTGTGAAGTCTGCCAATCCGCATTAGGCCAGCGTGGTGGACTATTAGCCTAACCCCTCTCATTCTTAAAGAAGACTCGAGCTTAGCAGTGAGCCGAATATGGGTTGACAATAAGGATGATGATGTGTCGAAGTCGAAAAGTCTTTATATATGTATACCATTACAGTGATTCTGTAGTTTCTTAATTTGAACTTGATAATTAAATGACATTGCCGTAGCAACGGCGTGGACAACTGTCATTCCTTGTTATTAAACAAGAAAAGGATAAGGCTTAAATAATGAATATTTTGCATAAATTTAAACAAAATGGGTATTTTACAGCCGAGTTGTACCATTTATTGTCAAAAAAGAATCAAGAGGATTCCAGAGATGAGGTAATTTTGTTGTTGTTCAGTTCTATTAGTATCGATATTGACTGATTTCTGATACTAATTATTCTGAATAAATTCGTCAACCTGTCGAAATACAATTGAAAACACAAGTATCTGATGATGATGGTGATGATGATATTGATAATGATTTGTCTCAAAAACGCGGTAGTTCTAATGTCTAGATAACTATTTCAGATCATACCATCAGATTATGAAAGGGAAATGAAAATGAGCACAATGGAGAGGATACGTAGCTTAAGCAGTATAGTTGTAGACAATATTGTGCACAGTGGCAAAGACAGTCGTATCGTGTTGTCCTTCACACCAAGAATTATAGTGTTCCAGAATTTCAAACCAAATGATAAGATTGTTGCTAAATTTTCTGTTAAAAACATTAGTAAGGTAAAATATAAATGTTTAACTAAGAATTGCTATATTTTAGATAAATATCCTATGCATTATCTACACAATTCTTTATTTTTTTGAAATAAGTACTTGCATATTATGGCGTTGGTCTTTGGCAGAAACCAACTTTGCATGTTTTGGAGATAAATTATTATTATATAATACACAACCGTGTAAACTGTGTCGTTTAACTTGTACTCCAAAACACGCAAGTTAGTCTCAACTAAGACCAACTTATTACATATCTAATGGCCAATGGGATGTTCGTTTGAATAGGCTCCGACATACTTAAACATGGTGTACAAGGAATCAGTTTATTTCTCTATCAAACTAATGGGAGGCCAGATGCCTTCACGATTGGCCCCAGGGATTAGCGTATCTTTCGCGGTAACCTTCCAACCTGTACACTATGAGGACTATACGCACAAAGTTACGTTTTATACGGATATTGATCAGTATGTTTTGCCACTGATTGGTAAGTTGCTTTATTTATGTTTATGAACGACTCATCAGAAAATTTTACGACTAACTTGCAAGTTTATCCTAAGCAGAGGCGCTTCTAGCTCACGGAGCGCCCGAGTGCAACAATCACCCTAGCGCCCTCTATCTTAATATACAAATGCGAAGATTCATTCATCACGAAATCTCTAAAACCGCTTGAAGTACAGAGCTGAAATTTGGCAGGGATTGGTTTATAGTTAGTAGATATCCATTAAGAACGATTAGTCGGATTAAAGAGGTTTAAGGATGGACGTTGTCGCGGGCTTCCGCTAGTTACTTATTTAACTCTCACGCGGAGAGTGACGCCAAGTGAGTCGACAAGTACCTAGAATATTATAAAAGCGCCTGTGAGTTTGTCGTATATCAACCTGAAAAATAAACGTCATTTTTTAACCGACTTCTGTCGACTTAATTTTTAGAAAAAAATTTTGGTAAAAAATGTAAAACATTAAAAAACATTTTAAACATTTTAGCAATGGGACCAAGACCTGTATTTGATTTTCCTGACCAAATCGTTGTACCGAAAATACCGTTGAAGGTGGAAAATTATTTATATTATGCGATACACAATGTTGGAATGGTGCCTGCAGGTTTTACCCTAAATGTTAAATGGTATAATAATCTTTTTAACATAAAAATGGAACTAACTTCAAAGACGTTGTTCACTTATTTTAATTTTAACACAAAATCATTAAACCGATTTTCATGAAAATAACATGTCACATTAGTTCTGCCGTCATCCTAGGGATGGGCCGGGAATGAAATACTGAATGAATATCGGACTAAAAGAATAATTCAATATTTTATAACCCTATTCCTTGAATATTATAAATCGTTTGTGCGTGTTTTAATAGTTTGATCATTCTGAAAACTCTTAAGAAAGATTGGCATCGAGAAAAAAGTTTATAAAACCAGGTTTATTGCAATTCAATCTAAATCGAGTTTAACAAACATTACAAAAAAAACATACGCGTCGTATTGAGAACCTCCTTCTTTTTTTTTTAAGTCGTTTATAAAAGAGATGACAATTCTTTGTACTGTATGAATAGAAGCATAACTAAATAATATCCACTGTTTCCAGTCCATTTTCAGTGCAGCCTAAGTCTGCCTATTTAAATCCTAAAGAAAAAATTGATATCAGAGTTGGATTTAAAACTATGCACCTTGGTGAAACTCAGGGAACAATGTTTGCTACTTTTGAAACAGGTACTTTGGAGATTTAACTTTTTTAGATCTCTAGTTCGCGGTCAGTGTTTTTTTCATTATTAATTTGAATTTAAAGGTTTTCGCTTGAATATAAACAGGCCGAGGTTGTAGCGCGTTATTTTTGTTTCGGCTCTTCATTTTCATTTAATTCACACAAATCTGTATTCACCATTTGTTTTGTTATTTACCACGATTTCAAGTTTGTTGTTCTATTTACTATAGTAATTATGAAAATTTTAAAAGCAAATATCTCATTTTGTATGCAGTAGATCTATATTAAACACTTTTGAAGGGCAGTGTTGCTCTGCCATAGAGATTTTCTTTAACATCAAGTGCATAAAAATTCATGTCTAGCTAATGAATTAATTCTTTTGCAATCATACACAGGAGAAAACTTCCGCATAAAGCTGACAGGGTCCACGTATACAGTGAGTGTAGAGTTAGAGAAGCAAGTTGTGAGATTCCTCGACACCTATAACACCATGGTGCGGCAGCAGACCTTCAAGATTACCAACAAATCCAACCATGTGCTCACTTATATGTGCATGAAAAATGAATGCGTTTATTACGGTTAGATTGTTCTCCTTGACATTATTTATTATCTTGATAGTTAATAGTTCTAGACTTCATGTTATGGGAGTAATTGGAGTGCAATAAACAAGTTATTTATGCTCCCAAATTTATCAGTGTGCACCGTATATTGTACGAAAATCCGTACATTATGTCTTAGATCACAAATATGAAACACAATTGAAATCCATTTAGTAGTATCATCATGGTCAAGACTTATTATTTTTAACGATTCTTGTATCTTATTCTAAAACTTCAATATCACCTGTTCTTTTAAATTATTCGTTTCATTGACAATAGATTTTGAAGACAAAGTGAACTTGGCAACCGTATTTTACGATCTGAAACAGTATGAATCGGCCAAGTCGAACAAATTAGTCTATTATGACGTGCTGAGTAGTGAGGAACATCTGCGAGTTTACACACGGATTTTTTATGATGAGATGCAAGCTCTGGTTGCAGATGAGAGCCTAGTATTTCAGAATACACATATATCTATAACACCTATCGTAAGTATATACTTGTTATTACGATTGATTTAGTACAATTGAAAGTCAACAGAGTGTTCTTGGATTCGCCAGTTAAGGACTAATTTGTCATTCAATAAATAAGAAAACTCTCCTTCAGCTATACCATACACTGAACCTACTCAAATTAACCGAATTTGATAAGTTTAACTACAAAAGCTTTAAAGTTTTAAGTAATCAATTAACTCAGTAGGCATTGTTTATTTGCGAATTATTTAAGAGTAAGAAATAATTCGGCCTGTAAGTGTTTTTAAAAAAATATTAGAGTTGATTTAGAATGTTTATGATTTAATTTCAGAAAGGAAAACTTTGGCCAAATAAGGAGACAGAGTTGACTATAACATTCGCCCCTAAAGAAATAGGAGAGTTTGATGCAACTGTGTATCTAGATATAGACGGGGTGGATAGTCGTATGCCTTTGAAAATTGGTGGTACCTCGTTACCACCTTCAATAAATCTTAACTTAGAGACCCTCGACATGGATAATGTTTACATAAATAATAATTATAATTACGAAATCGTAGCTACTAATAAAGGTAATGGACATTGCAATTCATATTATTCAACTACTATAGCTACATGTTCTTTTACTACTAAGTACTGCAACCTTAGGAATACCGTCACCATAAAATTTAACATCTATATTTTTACTTAAACTGTCAGCCAATATTGCAAGTGTTGTGTTGACTGCTGCGAAAACATTTGTTTCAATATGTTACAGGTCACATAAATGGCATTATTGAGTACAGAGAGTCTGCCCCATTGTTCGGAAGCATAATCTCGTGTTCTCCGGGAGCATACTGTATGCGACCTGGTGAAAAGCAGACATTTATTGTTTCCTTCTGCAACTCTAATCAAGGACCGTTTTTTGAAGAAATAAATTTCATAATACGAGATACAAGTGTGGTGCTCAAGCTGTATTTAAAGTTATTAATGATTAATTACATAATAATGTTTTTAGAGTTGTAGTTTTGTATATTATGGTAAAATGTGATTGGTATAATTTTCAGGGGCATTGTTATTTATCCATCATTGATGTTCAATATACCTTGTCTGGATTTTGGAATGGTCAGTGTTGGTAAGTTTCATTATACAATAGTAGCGGACCCTGTTTCGTCTGCGGGGTACTCCTTGACAAAATTCAACCTTCTCCTGTCGCGGACCTTTTTTTAGAATTTGAACTGAAGGTGAACAATTCCGTGGTTGGTCACGCCACGAAAGCTCTCAAAAAAATTACGGGAAAAAGATTTTTTCAATTAGAACCAGCAGATTCTTGAGTTGGTTGACCTAACAAACAAACTCTTCAGCTTCATGTCCAATATTAATATACATAATTAATTAGATAGGTATTATTAATTTGTACCTATATTGTATGCCTCGATTTTTAATCTTCGCTTTTACTGATTTCTAGGAGTACCCAAAACAATGGAGTTAGAAGTTATAAACGAATCATTAGTTGACGTGTACGCAAACATAAAAATATCCTCGGATGGCCCAGAAATGCTTAGTATCACTCTAAAAGATTACGCTGTTGCCGAAAATCCGAAGCCGCCAATACCTCAGTGGCCTAGAGAGTTTAACATCGAACCTTACAAAGTTAAAATAGGCGGCAAATCGACAGTTTATTTGCGTGTATGTATATCCAATAAGTCAGCGTTAAGAATTCATGACTTTTGAAATACAGTTATAACCTATCATAAAATATACAAGATCCAAGAAATGTATGAAATGTAACGGCATGTTCCCGTATTTTACATAAAATAACTAGAACAATATAGCTTATGCTTATGAATATGTTACAATATTACATACAGATAATCAAAGAGATATCAAAATAATAACAAAACTATGCTATAGCATTTTTTTTCACTTCTAATCATGCTAAACCAGCATGATTAGAAGTGGAAAAAATCTCCTTGATCGACAAAATCGAGCGTATGACAAGCATTTAAACTTATTTGTTGTCTTTACAAGGTGACGCTAACAGCTAACTTGGCACGGGCAAATCAAACCTACCTAGAAATGGAAATCGATAAATCAGACAGTCCCCCAATAGTTCTGCCAGTGACATTCAATGCAATGGTGCCACAGATCACACCGGCGCCAGATATACGGATGCGAGCATGTTTCACAGACTTTAGATACAAACAAGAGGTTAACATAGTCTGTAAAGATTTTTGGGGATATTTTACGATAGAGGAACCCGAGGTGAGTCAATGTTTGGTTCTGGCTGAGATATCCAAGAAATTAGCAAATATGAGACTTTATCTGATTATTATCATCATCAACAACCAATTATATACAAGAATTACTATTAAATGCCATCGACTCTATGGGTCTTTAAAATCTATGGTTAAAGGTATTATATAAAAGTCTTATCTTTTAGGAAGAGTCGACATTGGAGGTCGAAGTAGGCGTTAAGGAAGGATTAATAGAACCAAACAGTACAATAACATTACCTATAACAATTAGGACAAATGTACTTGGTATACAGGAATATACGATCAGGTTTTGTTTAGATACTTAAATATTATTAAATAAATAGCCATAAATCACACTAAACATTTTAAGGTCCTACTTACAGATTTAAAAAGTAAAAGCACTTAGTATTTCCGCTTTATCTGTTTTGTTGTCATTTAGAATTTTAATATCGTCATCATCATCATCATCATCATCATCATCACCATTATCATCATAACCATTATCATCATCATCATCATCATCACCATTATCATCATCATCATCATCATCATCATCATCATCATCATCATCATCATCATCATCATCATCATCATCATCATTATCAACCCATATTTGACTCACTGCTGAGCTCGAGTCTCCTCTCAGGGGTTAAGCCTAATAGTCCACCACGCTGGCCCAATGAGGATTGGCAGACTTCACACACGCAGAGAATTAAAAAAATTCTCAGTTATGCAGGATGTTTTTCTTTGTTTGAGACACGTGACATTTAATATTGAATTTCAATATACTTCTCTATATATACGATTATCGTTCAATTAATACATATTATTACATATTATTAATACATATTATGTGTTGCGTTTTTATTAAAGGTTGAATCTATTCGGAATGTCCAAGCCTGTAGAGGTATGTCATATAATAGGCTGTGGCATGCGGCCCATCGTTACATGTAACCCCATAGCACTGCATTGGGGACAAGTGAAGCTCCTCACCAAGACGCAGAAAATTTTAACATTGTGTAACGATTCACCCGTTACCGTTAATTTTAGAGTAAATTTGGTAACTATTTCTCATTCTCTATTTAAAATATCTTCTATTTATAATATCCATACTTATATTATAAACGCGGACTCCCGCGACTTCATTCGCGTGAAACTCGGTGTAAACTTTCAACCCCTATTTCTCCCCCCTTCTATTTGTATTTTCTCTTAGTTTTTTTTGTATAATAAATAGACAACTTTATCATTTCAACTCGAAACATGAACTATTTATATTGAAAAAATCTTCAACCGCTTTTTAACCCTTCAGCGAATGAATTTTGAAATATCTTGGATTATATTTTTTTCAAGTATTTTTATGGTAACACACATACCAATTTTTTTTTACAAATGTAACTTCATTAATGGAGGACTTTTCGTACAAACTTTCAACCCCTATTTCACCCTCTTCAGATTTTATTTTCGCGACAAAAACATCCTATAACCAGCTGCTTGCCTTGCTTATACATAAATACTTAATGTTTATCTTTAAATTTTTACAAAATAACTGTATTCTATAGCTTAATCGCGATGGAAGATGGCAAATCAATCCAACAGAAGGGTACATTGGACCAGAATCGGAAACTGAACTTATTGTCAGTCTGTATCTTATTGATGCTAACAGCTACACAAATAAAGCTGTTATTCAGTTGGAGAATGTTAAAGACATCGTAAGTGGTATAACGCTATGATTATGATTATGATTATTTTTTGGGATGAAAAGTAGCCTATGTGTTAATCCAGATTTAAATCTATTTAGATTCCAAATTTGAGCCAAATCGCTTCAGTAGCCGCAGCGAAAGGGAGGAACAAACATACACACTTACACACAAATTTTCGCATTTATAATATAAGTGTGATTAAGAGTAAAGCAATTTTAGGACAGACTAGCGGTCGACCGCGACTATGTCCGCGTGGAAATCAATGTGAACTTTCAAGTTCACAAATTATTTTACAAAAATACATTTAACTCAAAATATGAACGATTTATATTTAAAAAACTTGAACCCCTTCTAACCCTTAAAAAGTAGATTTAAAAAATTTTGAATAACACTGTTTTTAGTATTTTTCTGGTTGTTGTACACCTAACAATTTTTACAAAAGTCACTTGACAAATTAAAGACTTACCATGCAAACTTTCGACCCCTATTTCACCCCTTTTTGATTTTATCTTCGCGTCAAAAAGTATCTTATAACCTTCTTCGTATTATGGTCCTAAATCGTGGCAAGTTTCATTTGAATTTATTCAGAACTTTCATCGTGATGCCCGGTCAACAAAAAAACGGCCAGACAGACTGACAAAAAATAATAATAATTTATATTTTTGAGTTCAGTATCGATTATATAATGCCATCCAACAAAAATTTTAAAATTATCTTCATTATACAGAATTGCACCTTTTTCACTTTTATAGTAAGTTTAGGTATATAAAATAAATTAGAATGAAATGTTCAATGAATGTTAACACATTAAGAAGTGGTAAATCTTTAACATGTTTACGTTGTATTTTTCAGTTAGTTCCTCTGTCATCAACTGGTGTAGGGACCAGCATTTCGATCAGTGAACATAGAGACAAAATACTGCTTGGTCGCCATTTCACCAAAATACCTTTGAATTGTAAGGTTACTATGGAAAACTGCGGTACACGTTTGCATGCTTTAGAATGGAGTCAACATTACAAGGCGCCTAAAACAAAGCAACATACAACGTGAGTCAAGATTTCGCTCATCATCATATCAGCTTATGGACGTCCACTGCAGGACATAGGCCTTTTGTAGGGACTTCCAAACATCACGATACTGAGCCACCTGCATCCAGCGAATCCCTGCGACTCGCTTGATGTCGTCAGTCCACCTGGTGGGGGGTCGACCAACACTGCGTTTATTAGTGCGGGGTCGCTATTCCAGCACTTTGGACCCCAACGTCCATCGGCTCTTCGAACTATGTGCCCCGCCCATTGCTACTTCAGCTTCGCAACTCGTTGAGCTATGTCGGTGACTTTAATTCTTCTGCGGATCTCCTCATTTCAGATTCGATCACACAGAGATACTCCTAACATAGCTCGTTCCATCGCTCGCTGTGTGACGCTCATTATTACCCTTACTTAAATGCTGAAAGCGTTATCCACTTGAAGTATTTCCTATTTTCGGTATATTAACGGTATAGATTTGCCATTAATCACAGCTCATTTTTAACCGACTTAAAAAAAGAGGAGGTTCTCAATTCGACGCGTATCTAAGTATTTTTTTAACGTCTGTTACATACTAACTTAGTCATTTATTAACCAATTTTGAAATTACTTTTTTTGTTTGAAAGAGTATACTTCCAGATTGGTCCCATTTCATTTAATAAACATTTATTTAGTAATTTTGTGTTAAAATCTAAATAACTGAAATACATCTTTAAAGTTGGTTCCATTTTTATGTTGAAAAGATTATTAAATCTCTCAAGTATGTTTTCAAATTATCACATGACGATTGGATATTGTTCTTAATTTAAGTTATGCTAAAATGATTGTGACAAAACCTTATATACAATTTTCCGTTATTTTTAGTGCATTTTTCAACATAGAACCGAGTTCCTTTAAACTATCAGCAGGAGAAAAGATAGAGCTCACTGTAACTGGTTTATCCTCTAAAGTAGCTACTAGCAAGGAAATGTGGTATTTAATAGGCAGTGTGGAGGGCATCAATAAAAAAGAATTGCTGTTGGAATGCCAAGTAGTTGCTGAATTTGTAGATCCAAAAATCGAGGTATCCTCCGCTATCATAAATTTTCAATATGATTATGGTCCCTATAGTGAATATTATAAATTGACAGGTAAGACATACTCGTACTAGACCAGGCGCTATGAGGAGTGAGTTGAGCACAATATGAGTATGAGGACCGCATACTGTTCACAGCTTTGAACCAATTTTTATAAATATAACTTGAGAAGTAAAGGACTTTCCATACAAATTATTATCCCTATTTCATCCCTACTATTTTTAGCTTCGTAACAAAAATAATTCATAATACATCATAAACAAAAATAATTAATTTGAGTTCATAATACACAAAAGGTCATATAGGTCAGACCTTTTGTGTATTATGAACTCAAATCGTGCTAGGTTTTATTTGATTTTTTTGTTTTTTTTCTTTAATTGATTAGCTATTACTGTCTTTAAAATAAAAAAAAAAACAATCCTTAATAAAACAAGCAATAAAATTGTTGCAAACCATTTGTTCATCTTAATCTAACTCGAATTGAACCACCCCCCTGGGTGAGGTATAAAAAAATAATGGACCAAAAAACCTCCTGGGAACATCCAGATTCAATAATCTGCATGCTTTTCTCAGTTCTAATGAATTCTAATGATAATCAGAATGTGGTACTCGCATTATGTGCACTAAACTCCTAACAGCGCCTGGTATCTATACTGTCAATAGTCACATCTCATGTGAATTGCAGAATTATAAACAAATATTTCTTTTTCAGATCTAGTTACTATAAAGAATGTCTCTAAATTGCCATTGGATTTCGAAATAAGTGTCAAACCTCCGTTTGCACTAATTCATAAACAAGAGTCGTATAAAGTTCCTAACGGCGACGAATGGTTATGTGGATGTATTTGCTATAATGAGGCAGATTTAAATGTCCCCAGTATTGTTAACGAAAATGGACCAGAACGCTCGAAAATATTTATCGATTACTTAACTTTAAAACCTATTGATCCTGTAAGAAAGGGCCCTTTACACTTTTTTGATGATATAAATAAAATTAAATGGGCATTTAATCTCACACACACTATAGAAGAACGATTAGAAGATCAAGAAGTAATGAAAATACAGATACTATTCGATATCACTAAGCATACAACGCTTAAGGCAAAAGTTTATTGTGATTTGATGCGAATACGATTTAAAGGGCATAAAAATAAAGTAAGATTTGAGCTAATTATTGGATTCATTCATTCATTATCGTTAAAATCTGAAATAATTATTTTAATCCTTATATTTTTAGGATGCAATAAAACTTATAGGAACAATTAACTTTCCGAACATTTTCGTCCTAACACCAAAAGTAGATTTTCAAAATATTTTAAATGGAAGTATTCACAGTAAAACTTTTAAAATGCAAAACATAACACCTCTTCTTGTATGCTATAGATTTAACTGGAGAAAGTATACCATAACAAAATTGCAGGTGAATATTAAAATACTTTTATTAAATACACAATTACTATACGAGTAATGATTTATTAAGTTCATATCTTATCTTACAGTCTGAGATATTGAAAGTTGAACAGATGAGTAATGTTAGTCATTATAAGTATTCTGCAGTTGTCACCGAAAGCCCATCAAGTGGTAAGACGAAAATAGAATGACATTAATAACAATGTGTGTTTATAAATTCTTTTTAAATATTTATTCTTATTGAAATGCAGGAGAGGGTCTTCACGAAATCTTACCGTGCCGAACGCCAGCAGGTTCAGTTATTGGTGTACCAACTGCCATCGATCAAAACTCTCTACAACAACAACAAACAAAAGACGATAATTTAGATTCAGTCATTAATGATTCAATTATTCAATACAAGTACAATGTGGAATACAGATATTGCAGAGTAATGTCGAAAGTGCTACCAATGGTAGAGACAGAAACAGATACCGAATTTGAATGGGCACATAAATTGGTAAAACAAAATAAACGGTATGATTTTGGTATAAATGACATATTAGAGGTTGTTCCCCATTCTGGGCTATTAAAACCAAATGAAGTTCAATATGTAAATATTGTTTTTAGACCGAAGTTTAACATAAATGTCCGAGTTACATTAGAGTGTGAAGTATTAGGGGGCCCTACGGAAGTTATTGTGGTAACAGGGCAAAGTTCTGATTTGTTGTACAAACTTAACACTAAAAAGATTAATTTCAAAATACGTTCTTTTCATGAAAACGCCACAGAAGTTTTAATTGTGTCAAATGCTTCTCAACTACCTTTTGAATTTAATACATATTTAAATGAGCCTACGTTTGAAAATAATCTTTATGGAACAATCCTTAGTTTAACGCCTACTAACAAAGTTCTAGAACCAGAGGAACAAATATATCTTCAAATTGAAGTGCGACCAGGGGTTCTGGGTTACTTTCATACGTCATTTCTTTTGGAACTAGGTCATGTTCCCTTTGTGCCCATAGAAATTGTGGGGTGGGGAGTCATACCTCAAGTTTACATTTGTTTACCGAGACCTGATATGTTACAGGTAAAGATATTGTATTTATAAATAAACATGTATTTTTTTTTGTTTCAAGACTATAAATACACATTTTTTTTAAGCTGGATCCTAAATTAGGATATAAAGCGATACCAATGCTAACCCAAGAATATTTAGAAGCAATTAATGAAATGTTTACTAGACCAGTGTCAGAGCATTTAAATACGCCTGTAACAGAAAGATGCTTCGAAGATAGATTCTTTCAGCAAGAGTGGCACATTTGTTCGGCTTGGGTAAAAAAATTACTTTGACATCATATTTAAGTTTAATGATAAACTAATTATTGCAGTTAGTCATTTTTGTTTATTGTATGTATCTCAAACTAATCGCTAAAACTGGAAGGGAATTTTCGAAGTAGATGTATACACAAGTACGTATGCTTATTTCTTAACTTCTGGGCAGTCATTTTATGGACAAGTTCTTTCTACTGTGAAAAAAAAGTTTTAGTTATTAAGTAATTCTAATTGTTTGTAGTATAAATAAATTTATATATTCCAGGATGCATATCCCTCCATCATGGACATTGAAATGGCAATAGAAAGGATGTTAGTTATAGAACATATCACTTTACGTCCAGATATTTTAAACTGCTATCAGACTGCTTCTAAAAGTGGTTCTATCCCAGGCTTTAGTACAACACCCTACGTTATTGATTTTGGTGTTGTAATCACTGGAAGTACGGTAATATTAGTTATTAAACGTAGGTATTTATCGCTAAACTAACTGGTCTTCAACTTTGAATTGAACCTATCGATTTTTGAAAATTGTCTATATGGCCCCGTATTAGTAATGTGAGTTATTTCAAGGTTTTAACTAAACAAGCAATTTTAGATACAATGCTGTGTGGACATAATCAATTATGGGCCAGTTGCTACAAAATTGTACTTTGCAAGAGGAACTGATATTCCGGTTTGGTTGACGGTTAAGTTATGTGGTAAATTAAACTCAGGCGAAAGAGGTAAACTGGAAGCTACTTTTGCGCCAACCTCAAACGTTTTCACTGAATTAGAGCAGTACATAAAAACTTCCTTCAATATCGAGGTAAAGAAGCATATAATATTATGATTAATAATAAAAACTTTTAAATTACTTAAAGATGTTGTATAGTAAATATTAAATGAGTCATATATACTTAGACACATAGATCTTTACACCTTAGATCAGTTAAGCATAAAACTGATCTAATAAATTCTAAACTTTGAGAAAATAGATTGTGGTAGATAAAGTGAATGTCCAATACGTGTATACTCATATAGTTGGCGTCATTAATTTTGTAAATGTTCTTGAAAGAAAATCGTCATCAATCCATATTCGGCTCACTGCTGAGCTCGAGTCTCCTTTCAGAATGAGAGGGGTTAGGCCAATAGTCCACCACGCTGGCCCAATGCGGATTGGCAGACTTCACACACGCAGAGAATGAAGATAATTCTCTGGTATGCAGGTTTCCTCACGATGTTTTCCTTCACCGATAAAATGCAGAAATATTTGAAAGAAAATGCAGTAAACATATTCCGAATATTTTAAGGTTCCCTACGGAGTAGCGATTCCAATTCACATCAAAGCAATGTGTGCTGTGCCTTACTTGGTTTCAAATGTATCAAAGATTGATTTTGGTTCAGTCAGATGTGGGGATAAAATTGAAACTACAATATCTCTTAAGAACGTGTAAGTGTTGGTTAATAATAACTATTAATAGGTATAAGATATCTTGTATTGTTTATTATAATTGTTGTTTTTTTTGCTCATAGAGGAAAACCTCCATGCATTTGGTTTGTCAATTTGAAGCTCAAAACTATAGGGACAAATGCTTTGATGGTGCACGATAGTTCAGGAAAATATGATCCTGGTGATAGCGGATGGCTAACTGTATCATTTAAACCCACAACGGAGGTAAGGTGTAAAATATTACATTATTTTATGTGCCAACAAAATCTCCGCAAAAAGTGATCCAAATCTAGCTACTCCACTGAGAGCATACATGCACAATTTTGTATTTAATTCCATTATATATTTTTGTATATACAGTTTTGCCAGTACCTGAACACACAACTCGACGTATACAATATTTAGGTATGGTTGATGATAAAATTATTTTCGTTGTTTCCTATGCGACTCAAGTCAAACACAAAATTCATTTATTTCAATTAGGCTTTGTTTGCAAGCACTTTTGGAACGTCAAATTATGCTATAACAATAAGGTAAATCATTAAAATATTATCAAAATAACGAGGGTTCCAAAAGCGCCTTGATCTGAGTAAATCCCACAACAAGGTCAGCCGTATCTGGTATATTTTATCATGATTTTAATGTCTTTTCAACAGATACTGTACGAGGGATGCCTAGTGTTCAAATTCCATATGAATCCTAATAAGTTGATAGTTCCAGTGGTTGGACAAGGCATTGTACCTCAAGTGCACATAATTGGACCAAACGTCACTTTCCCACCAACATTGCCGTGGGATGAAACTTCTGAAATTTACTTTGGAATTACAAACCCTTGTCCTTTTCCAGTTGAACTTATAATAACGCATAGTGACAAGTAAACAGTATTATATAAATGTACTATGAATCTAATGAATCCATGTATATCAACTGTTCTTTTTAATGGTTTTGTTAGATAAGAAGAATATTATTTTGAAAATTTTCTAATAATACAAACGAACTAATTAACCCAGTTAAGTTACAGAAGTAGGGTTTATTAAATAAAATAAAAAGACCTTTATAAAAAATAAAATAAGATATCCTGTTAAAGAAATTTTAAATACTGGATACATAAACTTGATTGATTTCAGAAAATGGAAAGAGGAGGAGGAAATATATCAACTTCTGTACAAGTATTACAATAGTCCTGAAGAAATGTTAGTGCCTGCCATAAAGCCCGGTGCTGGGATGCCAGCCGAGATTGTTACTTTTTGCGAAAATTTCAAGGAGAGAGTTAGAAAGTATGAAAGTGAAACTGATATTAAATACACCGATATAGTCTACAGTGAATCTATACTAATATTATAAAGCTGAAGAATTTGTTTGTTCGTTTGATTGAACGCGCTAATCTCAGGAACCACTGGTCCGATTTGAAAAATTGTTTCACTGTTAGATAGCCCATTTCTCGAGGAAGGCTATATATATATTATCTCGGTATTCCTACGGAAACGGGAACTACGCGAGTGAAATCGCGCGGCGTCAGCTAGTAAAAATAAAGTTTAAAATTATAACCCGGCTAATTAAGAAAAATAAAGTTTAAAAACAAACATTGTTATATTTTTTAGATGTCAGATAGAAGAGGAAATTCTCGCACAAAAGGCTTCCCACCCGCGGAGTGCAGCGGCAGCTTCCAAGTATTGTTTTCTATAATATCCTATTGTTTTATAGTAAAATCATCATCTATTATTAAAATATTTAATTGCATATTGTAGGAAAGCAAAGAGTCCTAAAAATGCTTCAAAACTAGCACCAGCAAAGGATTATTCGTCAAAATTGATCCGTCGCACCGAGGCTGAAATAGTAGCAGGTTTAGTAAATTTACTAGTACCTAGGTACACAAGTTTTTCAAGTATATTATAGTAAGCTAAAATAATAATGTACCTATAGTCCATATACCGTAAACGCAGCGAAGGACGATTTTGAATGTTTAGAGGTTCTGGTCGAACCATAGAACTTACCGAGATAAAGGCTCTTAACTGATTAATATTCCGGGTAGATATATTCTCTGGGCTCAATTTCACTATTTCCTCCCTCTTATTACTAGACAGTGCGTCCTATTATTGTAAGCTTTTATTTAACTTACCCTATAACAAATTGTTTGAATGTTGAAGTTTTGTATGGTTGTGAAGTTCATGTGTATTTTTAAATAACTTATTAAGACAATTTCAGATGTTATAAATGAAATGAAATCAGCTGCAATTAACCCATTGGAAGAATGTCTTCATAGGATAAATACTACATCGAATTTGACAGACACGGACAAACCTTCGAAAGGGATAATCATTCTAGTACATGGATCTCCGTGCGAAGGTCATTATGGGACTTTAATAAAAAATACGTTTTTATTAAGATGTGCGAAGTTGAAGGTACTTTGGTTAGTTAGATATTTTGCGAACACTTAGGAGAGTTCATTAAAAATTATAAAATTCTCTTGTCCTTGTACCAAAATTAAGGAGCAGTTAAATTGTAAAAAAATATGGATATAATAATTTTGCCTGATTTCAGAAATGCAGTGCCAGGAAATGGCTTACTCGCTTGGAAAAGGTCTAAATTTACCGACTGTCAATATAGATTCTTGTATCGTAGACGCTTTATGTGTCTGTGATTGTGCCGCTAAATCTATAATGATCAGCGCTATAGACGAACTGTATGAAACAGCATTAAGAAATTCTAAAAAAGATGACGAATATAATGGCGAGGACGATTTTGACGGTGCGATTATACTTTCGTTTTCCTTTTATTTGCCCGCCAACTTGTTATTCTAGAGGATGTTATAGATATACGAAACTGTGATTATTAAAATTAGTTATAAATATTTAATGTGTAATAATTAGCAGCATTTGATAATTAAAAGATGATTTTTTACAGATGATTTTGATGAAATGGATACTATTGATGTTATATTTAAAAAACTAAAATATTTAGCAATCCATAAGAACGCAAGTACACCTCATACTAAAGTAAACGTCAAAAAAAAGAAGAAATCTACTACAACCCTTGGTTCGAGCACTCAAGCAGCAGTTGGTTCAACTACAATGTTTCATATGGTAGTACAATGGTTTATTTATATTCATAGATAAGAAATAAAATGTCACAAACATACACACTTGTGTATTTATAATATTAATAAAAATGGACTAACCACATCATCCATTATACGTTACACTTTACGATATAACATAAGAAATAAATGTTCCCATACAAGTTGATACAACGAGTACCTACTTCATATTCTACACATATAATTATAAGAATCCTTACTAATATTATAAAAGTGAAAACAAGTAAGTCTCGTCTGTCTGTTATGGTGTCACGCTTAACCCCTGAACCGATTTGGATGTTTGGTATCTACTGGACCTTGAAGTAGAACATGGACTATTTTTTATTTCGAAAAATCCATGGCAACCGCGAGATTTGTAAAAATCTTCGCAAAACGTCCGCTAGTTATTTATATTGATAGTAAGTAACTATTAGATTTTTAGCAAGTTTACTAATCTAAATAAAAACTTCTTCGTTAAATGGTTCACTATCTATAGTTCGAGTAACATTAATTTAAGCTGCATATTAAAATTCCCAGGATTTAATACTAGAACTTTTGACTGAATATTTCAAGTTGCCTAAATTCGAGAAAGGCTTTATATTAGACACATTGACCAGTTTAGTTATTACAACCCCTCCACTGGTTCTCACAACGGTTATAAAAAGCAAACTTACAATAAGAAATATTCATCTTTTGCTATGCCATTCGGATTTTAATAAATGGGCTCGGGCTTATGAAGAACTTCAACGCGAAGCAGATTTAGTTGATGAGTAAGTATTTAAAAATTACAATTTCTTGAATTTAATATTCAGTTCGTTTCATATAAAATAAGTCAATTTGGAACATTAATTCAAAGGACTGTCAACAAAGTTTATGATGAAGTGGAAATTAAAAATATTGTTAAATTAATAAAGAATATGGAAAGCGAAGAATACGAAAATCTTAGCTCAGATTTAAAAGCAATATACGTTACATATGGTTTAGAAGAGAGGCGTCGAAAGCATTACGAAAAAGTCGGGTAAAGTGTATTTTCTATGTCGTGTATTAGTGAATTTATTTTGATTCTGCCACTATTGTTTAAATGAAAAACTTTTTCTTTTACAGTTTCCTGCACGAAACTATGTCAAAAGATAAAACTTTCAAAGGTATTGCTGTGCTTTCTCATTATAAGCGACTAAAGATAATATATTGGTTGCCGGTAGCTTATTCTTGCATAACTGTGAAGTTGAATAAGTCAAAACGAAGCTTGACGAGGTCCGCTAGTATTGACAAATTTACATTTTATAAGATATCATCGTCATCAGACATCATGCATCCACTGCTGGAGATTAGCCTCATTCAATGACCAGCCCACTGCCACTTGAGAGCTATGTTCATGTACTTTCGGTCGTTGGCAAATCACTTGTCACACTTGACACTGGTCAAAGACTTTTGTTTTTAATTAAACATTGTGGTATAGGCGATGAGAAGACTCGGCAAAGTTTACCTAAGTCTTTATGAAATTTATATTCGTTTTATTTGTCTTTACAGATACCGTGTACAGTAAATCCATTATAACTGTAAATGAATCCAAAAAGAAAATAAAGAAAGATGATTTGAAAGGCAAGTAAAAGCTTCTTCCTTAGATTTTGAAATTTTCGTAATATTATTGTATTTTTTCATATTGCAGGAAAACAGGCTAGTGAATATGTATTGATGAATACAAAATATACTGACTACTTGAAGAATACATACGAGAAACTTCTGAATATTGCTAATAATTGGATAATAGAAGATGGCGATGTGGGTAGTCCTCTATATGATTTCACAGGACAAGTAGTTAATTTAATCCAAAAGAAGTCTAAAAAGAAGTCTGATCTGCAAATACAGGTAATTAAAAATATGAAACTTAGGACGAGTAAGCGAACAAATCCGATGAAATAAAATATATTGAAGTAATGCTTGTTTTTATTTGTTTTACAGGGCTCTGAAGAAAACTTTTCACAAAGAGGATTTCCATTGACAATTATTAATTGTCCATGTCTTCTATATAAAGATGCGCTATTGAATATGTTTAAAAATGTTTGTCAAAGTTTTGTTAGGCAAGTTGTGATTGACGAAGATAGGTGTGATATTCTCAAAACTTCTGTCAGCAGAAAAGTTTATACTGTACTACTGCCCAGAACGTTTCCAACAATAAATCATGAAGAACCTTTAGAGTGGTGTTATTTAGACGAACCGCTGGTAATTATAAATATAGATTTCGATGGATTGATCATTGATATAAATTTTACTATTGCTATCAATATTCATTAACCAATTATTACAGATCAAAAAATGCGAGTGTAATCAACTGAACGATTTAAATTTGTTAGATGACACAAATCAAGATAACGTGTTAAATATTTTGTCGAAATGGCATTGTACATGTGGTAAAAAGGTAAATGGCTCCATATTGAATTTTTTACAAATTCTGCTACTTTTTAAAACAGCTGACAGATTCATTTTTAAACAATTTAGGCAATAACTATGAATATATCACACAAAATTACCCCGTAACTTCAGCAAAGCTATACTAATTTTTAATTTGTAATAGTAATGTGTAAAGATTACAGATTGATTGTTGTGTTTTAAATGACAAACCAATGACAATTACTTATGCTTCACTATTCTTATTGACTTGCTTAATAATTCTACAATTATTTTGATGTTGCATGTTTTAAGAATTTTAACCATATTGGCTTGCTCATATACATAGTTGCTTATGACTTTGAATTTCGTCTTAACTAATCCCAATGAAACAAATATTCCAGTTGGCTTCTTCACAAACCTCAACTTCTGAAATTCCATCAAGTTCAATGGAAAGAACAACCACAGAAACAAGTGAAGCCAATGCGAATTGCCCTTTGCCTTTGCGCGCTGTACAACCACTATTAGGTATTAAATTCTGTCTTAAGTTAATTACTTGTATAGGTATTTATGTAGAACATTACATGCCAAGGTATGACATAAAAAAAGTGAGGCATCAATTCTAATAATGATAATCTTCGGTCTTTATCATTATTTATTTATTCTAATTCTAATGAAGATTCATCTTGCCGATGAGATTGTAATTAAATAATAGATATAATACGTGTTGTAATATACGTAATACGCTACGTGTTTGATTTAAAATATTTTTTTGTTACATTTCAGAATACAGTGGTCGCATAATTCTTCACCCAGGGGATTTGGTTCGATTTAAATATGCTTTTAGTCCTCAATATGAAGGGAATTTCAACATCAAAAGGTTCGTTGAAGTTAGTGGATGGCCCGATTCACGAGCTGAAATTATTGTCACTGGAATATGTGATATACCCAGGTATACAAACAATAATAATCAATACATAAAAATTAAAGTGTCTGTCTGTGATTTAAATTCAATAACTGTGTCTTTTATAGCTATGTACACGATACTAAAGCATAATCAAGATTACTGATTGTTTGCTGTGTTTTAAATACAAACCAATGTCAATTAATTCTTAATCTAATAATTAATTAACAATAATCAACTGTTTTTAAAATTTTTGTCTTGTCTTCTTGTTTATTCGGACAATCTATGGCAGCTAAACTGATTTTAATAGGACTTTCACTGGAAAATAGAGGAGTTTATTGAGCGACATTAAGGCTACTTATTATCCCAATAAAATACATGGTTCCGGGATTTTTAAAAACAGAATTTTATTTGTACGAAGCTGCCAGTAGTTTAATTTTTTTTTTAAATAATAGCCTTGTTATATTTGCATAAATTAATTCAAGGTTAGATTGTCGGCCTAAAAAAATGTTTGAAAACTTTGCCAGAAGGACAGTGAAGGATACAGTCTACAAAGTTACCTATTTAGATGATCAGAAGCTTTTTGAATTTGGTCCTATATTTATAGGACCTCAAAGGTATTTAATATTTATTTACTTGTTAAAAGCACGTTCCTGGAGGCTTTTAATTTTTGAGCAATATATTTCATATACATATACATTAAATACATTCACAATAAAGGATTTTTTTTATATAAGGATATATGAAGAAACTTACACAATCGATTTAAGAAATGCGTCCTTAATAACGACAGATATTGTGATTGAGTTTTTAGAAGACACGACGATTTTTGAAATAGACAAAACATTTGTAAGACTAGAGGTGAGATTTTATTAAATTTAGTTTTAATATTATTGGCCTTAGAAAGTACTATTATGGTTTTTATATTCCTCTTATTAATGAAAACGAAATTTTGTTATACTTCTGCATAAAGGATAAAAGTGTCTGTGACTGCAAAATTAAGCTTATTTTAATTTGTATCTGTCAGTCTGTGAGTGTTTGTCCAAGCTTCTTTCTTTGGACAGGCTGAATCGATTTTGATGGGATCTAACTGGAATAGAGGAGGTTACTGAAAAACATATAGGGTACTTTATATCCCGGTAAAAAGTGTTTTAATCAATTTTATTAATTTTAATCAATAATTTTTTAATCAACGGTTCCCACGGTATTTGTGAAAAACATAATAAAAGATCACTGATGAATGGTAAACTATTACGTTTCGTGAATAAATAATTTAGGGATTTACGTAGATATAGTACCTAACTAAATATTTTTCTTAACGTTTGCATTTATAGCCCGGATGTAGAGGAAAGATATCTATATCAGCAGCACCCACAGAAGTTGGTGTATTTATGTGTAATGTATTGTTCTGCGTTAAAGACAATCCTGAGATAGTGACAGTCACCATAGCGTGCAGTGGAGTTGTCCCGATAGTGGAGATACTGCCTTTAACAAAAACAATTGGTAAAGATATATTACACATCTGGATTAAATAAACCTATATTTTGAGTAAGGACCCAGTATAGAACGACCAGTCATAGCCAGGTGGTTAATGGATGAAAAATATTTTATGTCAAATTTTATGTATCTATCCTTATAATAAAACTGTAACAGGTCTAATAGGCTAGCTGACACTTTTTTTTAAATGGTCTTAAATTGTTCATTATCGCTCTCTTAGATTGAAAATAAATTACCATATTTTTTGAGACATGGATCTATAAAAAATTCAATTTTAAATTTTTTTTTTCACAATATGAGCCAAAACGCTATCGGCCATGTCATGACGTCACGTAAACCCGTAAACACTAACTAACCGTTTATTAGCAAGATTGAGAGAAGCAAAAATTGGAAATGCCTTAATTTGACTTTCATTCCTCTAGTGACATCAAGTAAAGTCAGCCATTGACGGTCAATTATTCTCACATTTCTGCAGCGCAAACGGCAGCGAAGACGTTTCATATGTCGAGCCGTCATGCACGCAGTGACCAATACACAATCAGTTATAGTCGTGGGTGCTGCAAAAACGTGAGAATATTTGATCGTCAATGGCGTGCATGACATTGTGACGCCACAAAATTGACGACAGCATTTTTGACAATTGGAAACATTTTACAAATACGTAATTTTTAAATTAAGTTTTATAAGAATTAAAAATTTCATAGGATTTTGTCCTGTTCCTTTGACATAGTCTATATTCAACTTCAAAAATCGAAGTTATACTATGTATTTTGGGTACTGTTACAGTTTTACATTTTTAAAGATATGTATTTAAAATTTAAGAATACGGGAAACATTTGCTGTATCGCAGAGAGGATGATAGATTTATAGTTAAGAACGATTCAATTCTGCCCATCTTGTATAAAATTCGCAACGCAGAGGAATTTGTGGAGGATTTTATAATATCTAAAACGACTTCTATAGTACCTCGACACGACAATGAAGTAGTGCCCGTATCGTACATAGCAATTGGCGTGGGTGTCATACAAAACAAACCAATGATTTTGGATGTAAGTGGATTCATTTATATTTTATTTCAATAATTTCTTGGTAATCTATACTATCTATACTTCTATACTAATATTATAAAGAGGAAAACTTCGTTTGTATGTTTGTTTGTTTGTTTGATTGTAATGAATAGGCTCAAAAACTACTGGACCGATTTTAAAAATTTTTTCACTATTCGAAAGCTACATTATCCACAAGTAACATGGGCTAAATTTTATTTTGGAAATAAATAGGGTAAGATATTTGGGTTTTTCGGACACAAGGTGTAAAAAATCAACCAGAAAAGTATGGTAGGAGTAGGTAGGAGTAGGGTAGGGGTAGGGGTAGGCTAGGGGTAGGCTAGCGGTAGGGTAGGGGTAGGATAGGGGTAGTTGAAAGTTTACATCGAGTTTCACGGGGACGAAGTCGCGGGCGTCGGCTAGTTTTATACATAAAAACACTAATAAAAACTGGCTTAGTGCGTGTTGGGCCACGCGTAGTGTAGGGTTCCGTAGATTCAATTAGCACTTTTAACCCTTACTTAATGCACAAAAATGCAGATCCCACACCATGGGATAGACACTAAAAACAATCATCCTTAGTTTGCATGTAGAGAAGGAATCCAAAAATAGTTTTTTTCAAATATTCTTTTACCACTTTATAGACGTAATTAATATACATATAAACACATGCCAAATTTTAGAGTTATCTTCGTTGTTATCAACCCATATTCGGCTCACTGCTGAGCTCGAGTCTCCTCTCAGAATGAGTTGAGTTATCTAATTGATTGAAAATTGAATTTGTACTTATGTGCTCCGTAAGTTTTTTAAGTTGGTGGACTATACAAGTCTGGTCTTTTAGTTGTTATTAAAAAACTGCCCTGAGAAATGTTGCCCTATTTATAAGCGATGGTTTTTCCACTTCATCATCTTGTTCCGTTAATTATAAATACTAGGATTTATGTATTTACGTTACATATAAAATAGTCCATGTACTTCTTAACTATCTCCAGATATATGATGCGGAAGGTCGTGGTGGACCAATGATCACTGACACCCTGCTTTTGTCTGCGGAATGCTATGATGTTATGGTGGAATGCGCCTATGAAATACCCTCGGAGAATTATCTCAACTATGGCAACGTCAAAGTTAATTCTACCGTTGTTCGAGAAATGTACATGCTCAATAGAGGAAGATATAACGTTTTTTACAAGTTAGTCACTCTACTATTAGGTATTATCAGCCAATAGGGTGAATCCATTGTATAAATCTATACTAATCTATACTAATATTATAAAGCTGAAGAGTTTGTTTGTTTGAACGCGCTTATCTCAGGAACTACTGGTCCGATTTGAAAAATTCTTTCAGTGTTAGATAGTCCATTTATTGAGGAAGGCTATAGGCTATATATTATCCCCGTATTACTACGGGAGCGGGAACCACCCGGGTGAAATCGCGCGGCGTCAGCTAGTTTATTATATTACGGGAATAAGGATTTAGTGTCTTGCTTTATTAAGATTGTACATGTACAGAGCCTTGTGTTTGTATTTTTTAGATTATGTAAAAAGACTAACAATCACTATGGACCAAGTAAATAAATAAATTCCCCAGAGCTCCAAAAAGTCAAAACCATCATAATGTCGGTTACTTTCGTTCTTTGGCCAATCACTTCATTTTATCCCTGAAAGAGACAACAAGAAAATCTCTTTCCATAGCACTCTGAGTTACTTGGAGTTTACTTCACCACAACAAAATAACTTTTCCCAACTTGAAATAAATTAAATTAGACTTTACGACCGAATGTCAATCACACTAAAATACTACTTTCTTTTAAGGCTGAAGAAGGTGAAAAGCTTTCCTGAGCCGTCGTTACTGAAATCGTTTTCGGCAGTACCAGAATGTGGGGTCATACCGCCCTCTACAAAGCTGATCACCACAGAATTCGAATGCACTCCTACCACCTCCATGAATTTGTTGAACGTGCCCGCCTACATTTGCTCCCTGTTGGATGGCAGCAAAAACCAAATAGTCGTTGCTAAGTTTCCAGTCTGTGTCACCATTGCATCGTTTTACAATACGTTAGTATCCTACTAATATTATAATGTAAAAGTTTGTATGGATGTTTGTTTGGATGTTTGTTTGTTACTTTTTAACGAAGTGATTTGACTGACATTTGGAATGGAAATAGATTTTACTCTGGATTAACACATATGCTAATTTTCATCCCGGAAAAATCCATGGTTCCCGATGGATTACGAAAAACTAAATTTCATGCGGACGAAGTCGCAAGCGTTCGCTAGTATTTTATAACTCGTGCGCACTATCTTGACACCTGGCTACCAAACACAACCAAAGAAACACAGTACAAACATCATTCGAGCCAGGTGTCAAGTTAAGCCTCACGAGCTGTATTTTATTCAATGACAAGCTAGCTCTTGTATTCGTTCTCACCTGATGTTATGTGACGATGCAAGCTAAGATGGAAGCGGACTTGAGGTACTAGTTTATTTTACCCATACCGTTGACGATTTCTACGCGGCATCGTGCCGGAACGCCAAATCGCTTGGCGGTAACCATCCACGGTGGAAGCCTACCTAAAATAAAATCCTAAACTAACTCGAGTTGGGATCGAACTCATGACCTTCTCTGTTGAGATCCACGCCAGAGAGGTCGTCGAATCATATTTTTTTCCTAACGTCAGCCACTGACGTTCAAGGAAGCTCACATGCCTGCAGCGCTAACGCTTGACAGCCGATGAAATTGATCGTGTGTTGGGCGCGATCGGCATGATATCATGCACATCGTAAGCGCATAAGCGCGTAAGGAATGTGAGCTTACTTGATCGTCAGTTGCTGACATAGTTGCTATTATAATGCTTTTTTAGCATAAAAAGTTAAAATTTAAATTTCAGCTTCACCTTATTTCCTCTCGGAGAGCTTAATTTCAATATAATTGCGGTCGGCAGTTCGGTAACAAGAGAAGTGATACTAAATAACACAAGCAAATGTCCTTTTACTTTTACAATAGTATTACCCAAAAAATATCAGATTGACCCCGATGATCCACAACCGCAAGTTAAACTTAGAGACAATAAGTAAGTTTTGTTTTTATTTCTGTTTATACAGGTCTACTAGCAAACTTCCTCGGTTTGACCTACGTAGTAAATTATATAATGATTTATTTATTTTGCTATCATCCGCGAAAATTCGGCGAACCCATGCGACAACGTCACCCAGGTCCGACAAAATACTCACTACGTACTTGCAATTGCAATTGCACGTTGTAGAGTCAACATCTCCTGAGGATGCTCCGGTTTCGGGGTGAAACGTACGTAGAGAGTATTTTGTCGGACCTGGGTGACGTTGTCGCATGGGTTCGCCGAATTTTCGCGGATGATAGCAAAATAAATAAATCATTATATAATCATGATGAACTTCCGCAAAGTAACGCCTGCTTCTATCCAATACGTAGTAAATTAAAAAAAAACCTACCTGTCAAATTTCATGTTACTACGTCAAACGGTTTTTTTGCTTTTGTTTGTTTCTTAGTGTAGTTAATGATTCTCAGTGTATACCTCACACGGCTCGAGCATGTAACGCACCGTGAAAAATGTCCATGCAAGAGGCCTATGTCCACCAGTGGACGTCCATCGGCTGATAATGATGATCACGAATATCACGGGCACGCGGGTGAAACCGTGAGGCGTCGGCTAGTAAAATCCTTCCTACTAATATTATAAACGCGAAAGTTTGTATGGATGTTTGGATGTATGTTTGGATGTTTGTTACTCTATAACGCCGCTACTACTGAAGCGATTTAGCTGAAATTTTGAATGAAAATAGGTTTTACTCTGGATTAACACGTAGGCTACTTTTTATCCCGAAAAAATCCATGGTTTCCCAAGATTTGCGAAAATTGATGATTTTGATGATATGAATGTTTGTTACTCTTTCACGCCTCACCTACTGAACCGAATTAGCTGGAATTTGGTATTAAGATACTATAGCCTGGATTAACACATAGACAAAGACGTATCGACAAGCAATTTAGCGTTCCGGTATGATGCCGTGTAGAAACCGAAAGGGGTGTGGATTTTCATCCTCCTCCTAACAAGTTAGCCCGCTTCCATCTTAGACTGCATCATCACTTACCATCAGGTGAGATTGTAGTCAAAGGCTAACTTGTAAAGAATAAAAAAAAAATCCCGGAAAAATCTATGGTTTTGTGAAAAACTAAATTCCACGCGGACGAAGTCGCGGGCGTCCGCTAGTATAAATATAATACATTAATAATAAAAATGAATTGCTGTTCATTAGTCTCGCTAAAACTTGAGAACGGCTGAACGGATTTATTTTATCTTGGTCTTAAAATGTTCGTGGAGGTACAGGGAAGGTTTAAAAGGTGAGAAAAATAAGAATAATGCCGGGAAAACCATAAAAACGACCCTTTTTTATTTCCCATACAAACGCTTAAAAGTCAAGGGTACGGGTAAGGTAGGGGTAGGGCAGGGGTAAGGTAGGGGTAGGGTAGGGCAGGGGTAGAGTAGTGTAGAGTAGGGATAGGGATGAAGTGCACGTAAGATAAGCGAAGCTTGACCGGGTCCGCTAGTACATTAATAATGATTGTTGTCCACAGATTAAAGAACACTCCCCTGAGGTGTGGTAACTTTCTAATTATGAATGACGACAATTTGCTAGCCCCCGGAACGAGTAGAACGCTTAACATGCAGTTCACAGCGACGGCTGCTACAACGTTCGAGGAGACAATTAACTTCATCATAAGCGACACTTGTCCCGCCGAAGCTCAAGGGGTCCCCCTCAAGTTGGTTGGAACAGGAGCCATGCCTACACTGGACTTTTGGAATATTGAAAACACGTTCCGTGAACATGTTATTGTTAAAAATTTGTCGGATTATAAAGAACCTGAGGTATTTAAAGATTCTTAAATTGTGTTTTCTTTTTTTTTTATTCTTTACAACTTAGCCCTTGACTACAATCTCACCTGATGGTAAGTGATGATGCAGTCTAAGATGGAAGCGGGCTAATTTGTTAGGAGGAGGATGAGAATCTACACCCCTTTTGGTTTCTACACGACATCGTACCGGAACGCTAAATCGCTTGGCGGTACGTCTTTGTCGATAGGTTGGTTACTAACCGCGACCGAAGCCTCAAAATCTCAATTAGCCCTGCCGGGGATCGAACCCAGGGCCTCCGTTTTGTAAATCCACAGCGTATACCACCGCCACGGATACCGTCGAATTGTTGTTGTGTTAGTCTACGCGTTAATAACAGATATATCCATTTTTTATGTCATCTAGTAAAGCTTATACCTACCAGTAACAGGCAACTAAGTATACCAATAATCCATTCGGTAGGGTTCTGTAAAAAAATTACTTCCAGGGCGTAGGTTCGAATCCGATCCGGGACATGCCTTAAACTTTTCATGTGCATTTTAAGAAATTAAATATCACGTGTCTCAAACGGTGAAGGAAAAACATCGTGAGGAAAACTGCATAACTGAGCCTTCACCGTTTGAGATACGTGATATTTAATATTTTAAAATGCATATATACTTAAATGAAAAGTTGGAGGTGCATGCCCCGGATCGGATTGGAACCTACGCCCTCTAAATCGAAAGCAGAGGTCATATCCACTATCAATCTATCTATATAGATAGGCTATCACGGCTCGTAGTACTCGTAGGTATAGTAATTTATAATTTACTTCTAATAACGTTGCAGACATCTGCCCATTGTGTATTCGCTGAAGACTCAGTAGCGCTTCATTTCTTTTCTGTGACTATTAACTCGAAGTTTGTGGCTGTTATCGATCTCTATAACAGTGGTTTGGTTGCCTGTGCCTTGACAATGAAATTGCATTACCAGGCCAATTCAAATCAAGACATATATTCGCTTGACAAATACGAAACTCACATAGAACCTCTGTTGCACAAGAATCTTGGAATCATATTTACTCCAAAAACTCTTCAGGTGAGGTAATATCTGCCCTGGCAACCATAAGTTTTACCTTACTTAATTACTTTACTTACTTACCTTTACCATGTTAAATTCATGGCGTTAGTAAATTTGCTCCTGTTCACGAAATATTATTTTTGTTTTAGGAGTACCGAGCTGTTCTAGAAATACGTTTAAAATTACTCCAAAATCAAGAGCAATCTTTTAAAATATGCTTGATTGGAGAAGGTGTTATACCTAGAATTACATTAATTGCACCAACTTTGACACATCAGCGAATGGGCGTACTACATTTTCCTGTAACTTGTTTAGGTTCTATAAGTGTTAAGAAAATACGTTTAAAAAATGTGAGTTCTGTAGAGGCTACTGTTACAGCGAAAGTTCTCGTAACTGAGAATGAAGAAAGGCCAGTGTTCTGGGTAACTTCTGCCCCTGATAATGATCAAGCAATTGTAAACAACAAGAAAGGTACGAAAACAAGTTTAGCTACTGATGTTGATAGCCATAACCATATTTATGACAAGATCAATTTCTGTTAACTATAATATCAGTAAATAAGTTATTTGCTTAAAACATGAATAATTATTCAAACATGCCCAAACTAATTATAAGCGCAATTTACAGCCTACAGAACTACGAAGATTACAGTGAAACCCGGTGAAATAGACACGATATATGTAAACTATAACCCCATAAGAAGAGGTCGAACGTCGTGTGACATAAAGTTGACGATATCCAAAAATCCTTATGAGCAATTTGCGGTAACTTACATAGACCTCATTTGCATGAGAGTTAACCCCCTGCGGCGTCACTGAGAGGTTTGGGCGAGCGTAGAAGCATCGCCAGATGAGACCCGTAGGCTGAAAGATAGACAGAGGGAGGGGACGACACTCTAACAGCGTCTCTAGATCATAGAGGATCGTTTTTGGGCCGCCTCTGATTGCATTAGAATATAAGTTTGGAGTGTAATTACAAGCCTCAACCACTAGTTGGTTGGGATGCGTAGTAGTTCTGTTGAAATAGCTTCGAGAGAGCTGTTTGTTGTAATGGGCAATGTTTGTTATGGGTTAGCATATATATGGAGGTCGTTGTTACGTACAAACCACGGCGCGCCCGTAACGCGCCAAGAATGATTTAAAAGCGTTCGTATGAATAATCAAACTAAAAACGCTATAAAAGCACCAACGCTTGATATTAACGCAGCGTATTTTTAATTTTCGTGCGAATGAGGCCTTAAATTTGACTTTCTGTAATTAAATTAAAAAATAATGTTTAATTATAAGTGTGAAACAGTAATAGTTGAAATGACGAAATTAAAATTTTTAGGTTTTATGCGAGGCCGAGGCGTTTATGGAAGATGTTATCCTAATGGGATTGGAGATGCTATCTATGGATACAGATGTCGAAAGCTTTAAGAAGTCTGCAGATGGGTAAATTTAATTCAATATTATCAAATTGGTAGAGAGGTAGCTTAGAACCAGGAGGCGGACATAGGACATAGAGTAGGGATAGGTTTTCACGCGGACGAAATCGCGGGCGTCCGCTAGTCTATCTATATTTATAATAAAACTGTAACAGGTCAAATTCTGTACATTGAAGATATTTTGAAAATTATAGTTGGAGGGCATTATAAAGCCAAAAAATATTTTTTTTATGTTTTGTCTGTCTGTCTGTCCATATTTTATGTTGACCGGACATCATGCTAATGCTTCTAATTGATTTTAAATGAAATCTATTTAGAATTTATATGAATTCTATTTAGACACATTTTTTGCATTAAGGACAATATCTACGATTTCGACTGCTGACAGTAGAAAAAAAAGTAAAAGCGCTGTGGATAAAACTAAGATTAAGCAGACAGAAGGGAAAAAAAGTAAAAGAACTTCTCAAGCATCTTTCAAACTTAGCGACACTGGTCAACATTCTGTTTTGAAATATTTGTTAAATTTTGGTAAGATTTTATCTTCTTCTTTATAATTATCTATCTGTTCTATAACCTATAACCTTCTATAAATCTAAATGTTGTCGCGATTTTTAATACCGTTTACCTAGGTCCATCACACAGATGTGCCAATGGTCTGCTGAATTGCACTAAAGTGGCAATGGGCGGGGCACGACCCCGCACTAGAAAGCGCAGTGTTGGTCGACCCCTCACCAGGTGGCCTGACGACATCAAGCAAGTCGCAGGGATTCGCTGGATGCAGGCGGCTCAGGATGGTGATGTTTGGAAGTCCCTATAAAAGGCCTATGTCCAGTAGTGGACGTCCATCGGCTGATATAATGATGATGATGATGATGATGATGATGATGATGATGATGATGATGATGATGATGATGATGATGATGATGATGATGATGATGATGATGATGATGATGATGATGATGATGATGATGATGATGATGATGATAACGCAGTTATGAAAACTCTAATATAAAGGGAGTTTACAGACAAATCTAAGGACAGAAAATGTGTAACAAAATTTTCATGATTTTCAAAATTTTAGGTGGATGTGAGCTACATGTTATGCATAAAAGATCAGTGACCATGGTGAATAACTGTGAAAAGGTTTATAAGTTTGAATGGGACACTGTTGAACATCTCGTAATAAAACCTAATGTTGGTTATATATCGCCTGGGGAAGAAAAGGATATAGAAATTGCATTTATCTGCGTTCGGCCAATATCTATTAAAAAGGTGTCTTATTTTTAAAGTTTTAGTCCTTATTCGCACGAGTTTTTTTAACGGACGTTAAAAAAGCATTCAAATACAACAAATGCATTCCCAAGTAGTATGTTCACACGACAGCGTTTTCAAAACACGGCTCTTCAGTGTTGCATTTTCAATTTTTGTCGTTGGACATTGACCTTCAATCAACTTCATACGCTACGCCCGCTAGGGTTTTAACGCATCGCTTTTTTAACTGTCGTGCGAATGAGGCCTTATAATATGATACTTATAAAAACAATTTAGGTTACAATTCAAGTTTTATTACAGGAGATATTAAATTTAAACTTGAAATCTATTTGTGTAGACTTTATAACCTTGGATTTGAAGGCAACGACTTGGGACAACAGACAAACACTGACTGTCTTCAACAACAGCAGGTGTGTATTGTGTTTGTATTATTATTTACACTTATTATGTCTCTCATTTAACTAGTAGTCCTTTTTAAAAAAATACACACTTTATTACACATCATATTATTATTTTGACGGCCTCCGTGGCGCAGTGGTATGCTCGGTGGATTTACAAAACGGAGGTCCTGGGTTCGATCTCCGGCTGTGCCGTCTCTTAATTGGTTCAATGGTAGATAGCCCATTTATCGAGGAAAGCTATGGGCTATAAATTATCCCCGTTTTCCTACGGGAACGGGAACCACGCGGGTAAAACCGCACGGCGTCAGCTAGTTGGTTTATAAATGACGAAGTTAGAAATAACATACAAAAAA